>NW_003852586.1:1088628-1112735 GCF_000181295.1 Otolemur garnettii
CCCGCCACCTTAGGTGTATGTGGCTGGCGCCTTAGCCGGTTGAGCTATAGGCGCCGAGCCTCTACCAAAACTCTTAAGCTCTGCCTGGGAAGTTTTTAGGGACAAATTCTTTCTGTGGCACACACACATTACTGCCTGCCTTGTAATGCTACCCACATGCAAAAGTGAAAGGGTGTGCTCTTTTTTCTTCTGGCTATGTTGCCCTCAAACACCTGGGCTCACTTGAGCCTCCTCCTGCCTCAGCCTCCCAAGTAGCTGGGATTACAAATGTGTGCAGCTGTGCCCGGCCTGAATGTGTGTTCTCAGACCACCCAAGCATCAAGGAATAGAGGTCAATGCAGTGTTTGCCCTCCTAGAAACTCCACTTCAGGCAAATTAAAGACTGAATAACCTTATTAAAAAGCCGGATTAAATAATAGGATCAGGCTCGGTGCCTGTAACACAGTGGTTATGGCACCAGCCACATACATCATCAAGGCTGGCAGATTCAAAACTGGTGTGGGCCAGCTAAACAACAATGAAACTACAACAAAAAATAGCCAGACATTGTGGTGGGTGCCTGTAGTCTCGCTACTTGCAAGGCTGGGGCAAGAGGATCGCTTAAGCCCAAGAGTTTGAGGTTGTTGTGAGCTGTGACGCCATGGCACTCTGCCAAGGGTGACAAAGTGAGACTGTCTCAAATAAATAAATAAATTGGGCAGCGCCTGTGGCTCTGTGAGTAGGGCACTAGCCCCATATACTGAGGACCACGTGGTGGGTTCAAACCCAGCCCTGGCCAAACCGCAACAAAAAAGTAGCTGGGCATTGTAGCGGGTGCCTGCAGTCCTAGCTACTCGGGAGGCTGAGGCAAGAGAATCACCTAAGCCCAAGAGCTGGAGGTTGCTGTGAGCTGTGAGGCCATAGCACTCTACCGAGGGTGACAAAGTGAGACTCTGTCTCTAAAAAAACAAACAAACAAACAAATATATAATAGGATCAGATAGGCCAATATTTTAATTAAACCTCTGTAAGCTCTTTAGATTTTATGTTCACTAACTGAAATAAAAAAGACAGCATGCTAAACAGAGTAGTTCTCCACATACTTCAAATTATTAGTGGTAACCATCTGCTTCTCCTCTTAACATGCTCACAGCCACAGTAACAAGTATGAGACCCACAGAAGAACACTACAGGCCCATCAAAGTTGCCTCTGAAATCAAATTAAAATTAAGCAAATGAACAAGGGAATAACAAATATTACCATCTTGGGTTCTGGTTTCTGGGAATTCTTTCCTGAGATGATACCGCTGTTTTGTAATCTTTTTTCTTTTTCCTGTTTTAGTTCTAACTCAAGCTGGTTCCTAGGACAGGTAGAAGAAAAAGATGAAAATTCAGATTTCTATACCCACATTCTTTAAAGAATAAAAACTCTTTTCTAAAGTTCAGTAATTAAGTGTTAATACTTGATTAATAACAAGTTACCAGGCACATACAGACAATCAGATTTAAAGTAATAAAATACAACAAAACCATTACAACTAAGCTAAATAAAACATGGGTAATTAAGAAGGTACTTTAGGACCTCCCAGAGCCTGAAGGTCACTACTCTGAATATCAGTATTTTATATTAAGAAGCAGTAGAATTGGCTATAAATAAAATACAGTATTTCTAAATTTTTGGCAAGATATAGTATGAGGCTCGGCACCTGTGGCTCAAGCGGCTGAGGCACCAGCCACATACACCTGAGCTGGCAGGTTCAAATCCAGCCAAACAATAACGATGGTTGCAACAACAACAACAAAAGATATAGTATGAAAAGACAGACATTACAGTCCATTTCATATCAATGAGCTATGTATCTAATCCCCAGTTATAGCCCCAACCCTCAGAGTCCTTAGTGGCTATCCATGTGCCTTACAGCCAACAGAGGTCTATTCTGAAGTCAGTGGCTTCAGCACAGAAGCACGTTGTCACTGAGGTATAAAATGGAAAAATGATTGAGGATGTGAAGTTAGAAAGATGGGTATTTATTTATTTATTATTTGTTTTTGAGACAGTCTCACTTTGTCGCCCTGGGTAGAGTGCTGTGGCATCTTAGCTCCCAGCAATGCCAAACTCTTGGGCTAAAGTGATTCTCTTACCTCAGCCTCCCGAATAGCTGGGACTTCAGGTTCCCTATCATAACACCCAGCTATTTTTTTAGAGATGGGGCCTCACTCTTGCTCAGGCTGGTCTCTAACTTATGAACTCAAGGGATCTACCCACCTTAGCATCCCAGGTGTGAGCTAGGATTACAGGAGAGAGCCACCATGCCAGGCTTATAGAGACAAGTTTTTAAATGGTAGTGTTACCACTTATTAGCTTAACTGTATGATTTAGCCATATTTAACCTCTATAAGCTTTAATTTCATTTGACGGTGGGGCAGTGACATCACCTACTAGAGAGGATGTGAAAATGTTCAGAGAGACTGCACATAAAGTACCTGCCATACAGTTAGAATCAGCAAATAGTAACAGATGATTGGTTTTTTGTTGGCTACTAATCAATATTTACCTGGGACCCTGGGCTCTAATTTCCCAATTCTTCAATCACAAAGGTTGCTTCCAGGACTTGTAAATGGGGGTGCACACTGAGCTCTCTGAATCCCAGAGAAAGGACAGAGCTGACACTCAGAGTCAGGAAGCCCCTCCACCTGCAGCCTGACCTCAGAAGCACACAGACCGCTCTAGTTGCCCCCTCACCGATGCCTGGTGAGCTCCTCCACTTCCAGCTGTAGACTATTAATCTTGTCTCCAAAATCCTGCTTGAAGAGCCGGTTGTCCAACTCAGCAGACTGGCGGTCTCGCTCAGCCTGGCGCAATCTGGATGTGAGCCACATGAACTTGTGATAAAAAACAAAAGCCACGTGGGGGGGAAGACCAAGTTCACAACACAAAATAAAGTAACCCAAGGAAGAAGGCGCAGAGAGACTGAGCAAGGAAAAAAACGTTGAAGGACAAAGGGGAAGAAATCATAGGGGAAAAAGATGGAGAAGAAACAAATTCTAAAGAAAAACAAGATGAAGGTGAACCAGGCAGAGGAAAACTGATTTCCACTTTTTTTTATTCTAGTGCTACAGTTTACAGCCATCAGATGATAAACAATAAAACATCACTTCAGAAAATCCATATCCAAAGCCAACCTCAAGTACACAATAATTTAGATTAAATCCATTTTTGTGTTTTTATTTCCTAATAGGTTTGGTACTTTTTATTTCCCTTTAACAAACATAACTGGAACTTGCAAATAGATAACTACTTTCTTATACGTTGAATTATAGTGTTTCTCTTGCCCTTTCTCCACACCATACATATCCAACCACCAAACTTTATACATCAGCCTGTACCCAGGCTTTGGGTTATTCTATAATGAAAACATTCTGTCAAGAGTTTGGCTGCCTCTTTCCTTTCCATCCCTCTAACACCAAGTGGGTCTGGCTGTGAGGACAGAGAACTCAGCACTGGGCCTGTGTAAGACTCCTGACCACACTCTCTGGGAGATCTGATGGACGCTTCCTTCTAAACATCTTACACTTCTGCACCTATAAAACCACGTGTTTTAGAAGGTAAAGCATTTGGGACTTTATATAATAGAATTTAGAACTATAATGTAGTCTTCAAAAAGTTTTATTTTGGTGTTTGATCACTCCTTCCAAATGCTCATAGCAAAGGCGACTCATTACCACAAAAGGCTGATGAAGGTAGGAATATATACTAAGAGCTTCCTTTATATAGGTGCAAAATTGTAAGAACTAAAGCAAGTTCAGGAACACAGATCTTCCACAAAGTGGTTCTAAATGTATGTTATTTGACTTGATTTTGATTCAAGTCTGTACAGGGACCAACGCAAGCACACAAGAGTTCTAACTTACTCTCTTAATTCTGGTTTTGCCAAAAAGGCAAAGAAGGTGGAAGCAAATGGGTCATCTTTGCCCCAACCTCAGCAGCTGAAATGCTGCAAAGCATACCAGAATGAGAAAAAAGAAAAACCCAAATATTTTGCCAAGACCTTTTGAAGGAATAAAGGCTTATGTGAAGCCTGTCAAAAAAAGTCATCCTAAAATATCAAAGTATTTATAGGATTATTTACAATGTAAAGCCTAGAAAGGGTTAGGTATGTGGTCACTTAGAAAAAGCAGCCCTGCTAATATTGCTTGTGGGTTATCTACTGAAAATCTTTATTTTCATACTAAATGATAACAAAGAATAAAAGTTTATCATGTATCTATTTTCTATGCTGAAATATTCTTCCAATTATGAAATTATTCATTTTCCAGGAACTTTAGCAAATCCTCATCTAAACAAAAAGTAACAGAAACGCTTAACTAAATGCTTGTCAGTAAGGACTGATGGACAGGGAGTCGCCACTGACACCTGCACCTTGTCCTCTGCTCCAATAGGAAAAGCTGGGTAGGTGTGAAACCGTGTGATGTGTTTTCTACAGGAGAGGAGTGCTGTTATTAAAATTAGTCTCTCTGAGCTAGGTCGGAAGTAGAACTGCAGGAAATGGCAAAGGCAGGAGATGACAAGTCTTAGGAGGGTCCCCAATCTTCCATGTTATTATGTTATCACAGGCTAATCACTAACTTCATCTCTGAGTACTTTAAAGAAATGTAGGTGCCGTTTTTTAGTTGTTTTTTGAAGTCACTAAGCTAAACAGTTGTAAGCAGTCTTGGTTATGAGACAGGACCACAATGAAGTAGTAAGCACTCGTGGGCTTAGGGACTAAATCTGTAACCCAAGTAAAAAGGGGTCACAGCCTTGCGATGGGAGCGACTTTAGAGCAGGGGCAGCTCACCTGTGGCCCCTCCCACTCATCACACTGCGAGCAGCACAGGCTCGCTGACACGGACACGCACACCCACATCCCTAGGACTGGCTTGGAAAGGCATCATGAATGTATATACAGAGCTTCAATTCCCTACACTTTGTTTTTTAATGATGTCTTAATTTATTGGTCAACTCAGAAGTAATTTCCCAGTTTATTTAGCATTTAGTTAGGAACTTATACCATTTTTCTAACTCTGGGGAAAAACTTATACCATTTTCTAACTCTGGGGAAAAAATAATAAGAAAATAACTCAACCTATATATCCAAGTGTTTTTTTAAAAGTCAGACAAATTCTAAGTCAAGTTTTGGTAACGTTTTGTAAAGAATAAAAGCCTAAACACAGTAACTTTCAGATTTCTTCCTTTTGCAAGTTAGATGTGGTATTGACTTGCAAGGTGACCAACGGCACCTTTCCTAATGATGTTTTGGGATCAGCTTATTTGCTGCACTATTTAAGGTCTTTGCCTGTTTCACCAAATCCTTCTCACTAAATAAAATAAAAATGAGAATGGAGTGGAAGGGGAATGAGAAAATGAATAAACATGAAACACAAAAATAGCAAGAGAATAAGTTAGCTTAATACTTGAAAAGATAAGTCATTATTTCAGTTCTGTTTTAAATTCTAACTAAAAAAGCCACTAATAGACATATTTGAACATTATTTATGAACACTAAAATTGATGATATATCATAAACATGTAACTGCTTATGAGCAAGTACTTAATAACTTTCTAATAAAAAGGAGACATAACCTTTTATTTATCAGCCACACTAGAGTTAACTGCAATTAACTTTTGAATTAACATTAGTATGTACTATTGTTCAGGACTCTTCTGGGTTAAGAATTATATGAGTAAAACCAGTCACCCACTCATCCATTCACTCGTGTGTCTGCAGAATGAGTGCCAGACAGTGTGATAGGTGTAATGAGGAACAAAGAAGATTAGCAAAGAAATGAGGAGTTTGCACTCTCCCTAGAAAAAAAGAAACACACACAAAGGGCTAGGAGGTAGAGCAGGCAGGGAGAAGTGCTCTACGCATCACAAGTAAGGTCTGCATGTAAGGGATGGGAATTCCATCTACCTGGGGTGGCATTTGACCTGATCATAAAAAAAAGTGTCTGAAGAACAAGGAAGGGCATTTTTAATTGGTGACTAAGTGGGCATTAAAGGCGGAAACATCCAACTACCTGAGTGGGTTGGATTCAACCTTGAGGTCTCAAACACTCCTCTTGGCTACTGAGGCACTAGCAGGAACATGCTGCTTTCAGACCAACAGAAGTAGAGAACAGCAGGGGAAGGTGGGATTTGGGCAGACTGCAGGCCCTGGGGGACACAGCTGCCAGGGCATGAAAACTCTAGACCACTCTCCAGCTCAGAGCTGGAGAAGCACACTAGAGGTGACAATGACAGCTACAGGACTGTTCAGGACAGAGCAGAGAGCAAAGAGAAAGAGGAGAAAAGGGTTAAAGTTAAGGAAAGGAGAGAAAGAGCCAGAATAGACCCTAGGCAGGCATCTATCTCCATGTCCCAAAGTATCCAAAGACTTTAGTGATGAACAAGAAGAAGATCACAGACTCACAAACAGGCCTTTAAAAGTCCTTTCATCCTTCTAAGTCATCTTTCCTGACACATCTTTTTCTGATGTTCAAAACAGTCATGATAAACTGACATTTCTTAAAAATGTGTTCAGTCATATCTTAGAAAGCACACACTAACTTAATCAGCTTTCTTTCAACCAGCACGCTGATGCTGAGTTGGAAGAATCGCATATGCTTTGTTTTCCGAGTGCACACCACATTCTTTCTTCACTTCCCACGTGCACAGCCCAAGACATTTCATTAAGGACACAGCACGTTTACCTTTGTTCCAGCTGTTTAATGGTAGCAGCCATCTGATTAGTCTTTTCCTCCAAGCGACTATTTAGTTCACTTTTCTGTTTTACTCCTAAGTCCGAACTCTGTTATGGAAATGAATTATAAATGACCTATATAACATAAAATATTGAAATATAATTCACATTTTTTTTTTTTTGAGACAGAGTCTCACTCCACCCTGGGTAGAGTGCCGTGGCGTCACAACTCACAGCAACTTCAAATTCTTGGACTCAAGCCATCTAAGATCTTGCCTCAGCCTCCCGAGTAGCTGGGATGACAGACGCCCACTAAGTTTTTGTATCTCTAGTAGAGACAGGGTCTTGCTCTTGCTCGCCTAGAACTCCTGAGCTCAAGCAATCCACCTGCCTCAGCCTCCCAGAGCGCTGAGATTACAGGCATGAGCTACCGCATCAGGCCCATACATCCCTTTTAAACCTAATGGTATGTGGGAAAATAAAAATGCTTATATGTTTGTTTACCAGATAAATCTCAAACAGAAAAAAGCCAATTTGTTTAAAATTAGTATTGTTATATGCAGTCTTACCACAGAATCAGAAGGTCCACTGACTTTCCAGTATATAAGCTAATAGAACATATAACTCAGTATGTTAGGCTAGAGAACAGAAGTTCTACAGGATAAAAAAGATCCTCACCCCCTATTACATGTGAAAAGTGGCCAAGGCTTTCCAGGACCCCATGACGGTCTGACTCTTAAAGTTGCATCAACACAAGATGTGACCTTTCCCTCTTGTGTTTAAAGTGTAATTCTAATGAACAAGAAGGGGAGAGTGAAGCCCTAGGAGCTTGGACAGCCACTGACTCTCATCCTCAACTTTCTCCTACCTGCAGCTTAAAGGCAAGTTCATGCTTGAGAGCCCTGAGGTCATCCAGCTGCTGCCGCAGAGACACCAGGGCGTCCTGCTTCTCACAGACATCCTTCTCCAGCATTTTCATAGCTAGTTCCATCTCTTGTCTCATGCTGATCTGGAACTCCAGTTCTTTTTCAACATCCTGCTCCCAAAGGTAGGTAAATTACTTACATTCTCTTTCCTCAACTGAGTACCAACCATAATATCTCACGGGAAAAGACACACAGAATTTCCCAGGCCTGAATGCTCTGGCAAAATAGTTGTAAGTTATCATTCATTTTCAGAGACATATAGAGAGATTTACTCAATAATGTACAAATCTGACAAGCTTAGCACTTTCCTGCTAAACCAGAAAGTGCTGTTTAATGTCTAAAATACGCACATAGTTGAGGCACTTTGTTAAGACATTGAGACAACTGACGTCATGTCCAACTGTAAATACAGGTAGGTGTCATGGTAGTCAGCACAAAGTCCAACAGCTGAATTCCCTAAATTTGAACATTGATATGTATTTAAGAGCCTTAGGAACTTAGAAGACCCTCTAGGTACCATGGGTAACATGTCAATTACTAGAAACAGCCAATATGGCTTAACAGAGTTTTTAGATTCACTTCACATGAACCCCCCTTCTGTTTCAACATTCTTACAGCTACATTATTCAGATGATCAAAGACACACAGACCTAAGGTCCTTCTATGACCACGCTGTACTCAGGGCACATCTAAGACACTGTCTAGTTTTTTAATTTCTTCCGTTACTAACAAACGTCTTATTGTGACACAAGGATACGGAACATTTTAAGATTTTTATCATGTACCACTTAACTGGGACTTCCCTCTTTTGCATGATTATTAGTGTGACAGAAAATCAAACATACCACTTCTTTCTTTTTGGAGAAAGGTTCTCACTCTGTCCCCTAGGCTGGAGTGCAGGAGCCCAATCATAGATCACAGACTGTAACCTCAAACCTCAGGGCTCAGGAGATTCTTTTCCTTCAGCCTTCTAGTAGCTAGGACTATATGCCCAGTTAAATTTTTTTTTTTGAGGGGTAGAGACAGGGTCTTGCTACATTGCTCTGGCTGGTCTTGAACTCTGGCCTGAAGTAATCCTCCCACCTCGGCCTCCCAAAGTGCTAGGATTACAGGACTGAGCCATCACACCTGGCCTGTTCTCCTAGCTTCTATCAGAACTTCTTAGATTCCATAAATGAGTGAGATCGTACAGTATTTCTCTCTCTGTGCCTGGTTTATTTCACTTAACACCATGTTGTTTAGGTTTACCCATGTGACTACAGATTACAGACTTTCCCTGTTTATCAAGGAGGAATGTGTTCCGCTGTGCACACATGTTTCTTATACATTCATCTACTGATTCCCTGTCTTGGTTATTGTGAACAGTGCTGCAATACAGATAACTGTTTGATACACTGATTTCCTTCTTTTGAATATATATCTAGTAGTAGGATTGTTGGATCATACAGTAGTTGGCAGTTCTATTTTTAATTTCAAGTAACATCTACACTGTTTTCCACTGAACAGTGTCAATGTTCCTTTTCTCCACTCCTTGCCAATACTTAGCTTTTGATTTTTTGATAGTAGCGATTCTGACTGGAGATTATACTTCATATTATAAATATATATATATAATTTCTAAAAGAAAATAAAGCTAATACTGGATGACAAATTTATCCATTTATATCTAAGACCAAGAATAATTTAAGAAATGACAGCTAAAAATAAGAGTATAATTCTGTATTAATGGTTCTTTTTAAGAGGAAGAGGAACTGTCCACTCCAAGGAGACATATCACAATCTTTGCAGGGATGAGGATGAGGCCGAAGAGGGGATTACATAATTTTAAAAAGTAGGTTCTATACACCTAATGTTTTTATAATACAAACTATAAAGGCAAAAAGGTAAAGACTGGCAAAATATTATCACTTTTGAGAATACTCAGAAAAGGACTAAGAAAACGTTACAGGGAATGTGGGTTGAAAAGAAAAACAGTTTTACAGGATCTATACAAATTTTTCAGAACACTACTGATACCCCTAATCTTAGCCTGAACAATCAAGCCTCTAAGTAGATCAGCGGTTCTCAACCTGTGGGTTGTGACCCCCTTTGGAGGTTGAATGACCCTTTCACAGGGGTTGCCTAAGACCATCCTGCATATCAGATATTTACATTATGATTCATAACAGTAGCAAAATTACAGTTATGAAGTGGCAACGAAAATAATTTTATGGCAGGGGGTCACCACAACATTAGGAACTATATTAAAGGGTCGCAGCATGAGGAAGGTTGAGAACCACTGAAGGCGACAGTCACCTTTTCCTGTGCTCCTCAATTATTTAATCTTAGCAACCCTCACCAGTCGCAACTGGGTCTCCTCCTTCAAATGCTTCCTTGCTTCACTCAGTGCTTGGCCTTCTGGCATTCTGTCTTGCTTCGGACCCTTAAAAAGATAACAAAATGGTACATATTAAAGGATTTAAATAACCTGCTTGGAATTAGCAGACACTACAACTGCTCTCCAGTTAAGGATCACACCTAAGCAGGTATAACCTCAAGACAATTTAAAGAAAGTAAGTCAGTACATTTTAAAAGATTAAGCAGAGAGTTTCCTGCCACTTTATTTAAAATCCTAAGATATGTTACCAAACCAGGTGGTAGTAGTTTTAAAAATCAGCCTTGTGGCAAACAGGAGTTGGGCCCAAGGCTTACAGGGTCCAAGCTGTTCCCCAGACACCTGACCCCTGGCATCTAGGGCTGTGCAGAGACCACAGCTAAAAATAAGTAGGTCAGCAAACATTCTCTGAAGGGTCCCAGTTTCCTCCATTAAGTCAAACATGTTCCCCATGAACTGCTTCAGCCCCAGCCAGAGCCTGGGGACTCTGCAGGAGCAGTTCTGTAACTATGGATATTTGGATTCCCAGGTTAGAAGCATAAAGACAAAGAGAAGTGAAAAGACTTCTCTAGCGATAGCAGCACTAGTGGTAATAAAAAGTATGACATGAACTCACAAAAGGCAGGGGGAAAAACACCCACAGCACTGACAAGTATCTGAGCGTAGGTGCTAGAAGCGCATCAGTCTCCACTGCCTCCCAAAGTGGTACTGCTCTAACTGAGTACAAACTGCCAATGTTGATAAATGTGATCTTGGCCATCATAAATGGCTAAATGTGTTAAAAATTATGTCCTTAATCAATAAGGTGTATGTGTTTTCTTTGTTTTTAGAGGGAAAAAAGAAGGCTTGGATTTGTACAGTACATAAAAGGTTTGCAAAATTAGAGTAGACATGTATGAAAAGGCTGGTGCTCTAAGGAACTAAGTTATTTATAAAAATCACTTACATGGCAACTCTCAGTGACATCAAATGATAAGGTCTCATTTATATAACAGTACCATGACATAAAAATAATGGCATTTATTTAACATAACAGATATAATAGTTAAATATAGCACAAATCATTAGTTTATGTAAACAAGACCCTGAATTAGAGTATTTCTTAAAAGCCTCTAAACAGATGTGGTTGGCAACAAAGCCAGGTAGTACCTTGTAGAAAAGGGGTGCTCTGCCACAACTTCCATTGTGCACCTGGGACACAACCAACCCCAACAGTGCGCTCCACTCAAGACACTGCTGCTTCAGACAGTCCTCAGAGCAGCAGTTCCCAGCCTTCTTGGCACCAGGGACCAGATTAATGGAAAACATTTTTCCTGGAGGTGGGGTGAGGATGATGGGGAGATGGGGAGGCGAGCAGGCGGCGATGTGAGCCACAGGGAGCAGCTATAAATACAGACCAGGCTTTGCTTGCTTTGCACTGCCCACCTCCTGCCGTGTGGCCTGGGTTCCTAAGCTGTACTGGTCTGTAGCCCAGCAGTTGGGAACCGTAGCTCTAGAGATGCCCCCCTACCACTAACACATGTTCTCTCTGAATATTTTATAAATCCAGTAAGATTAACCTTTCGATTGGATTCCAGTATGTAGGAACTTTCCTCCTTAACTCGTTCCATTTCTTCTTGCAAGGTAATAATCCTGTTGTTTGCAACTGCAAGCTGTTGATAAAAGTTTAAAAATAATCTTTTACAATTAACATAGTAAATGGTAAGTCATGATTTGCTAGGGCATAATTTTCAGTGTTGGATATCCTTAGGAAGAAAGCAAGCTCTCTAAAACCTAGGAAGAAGGTTCTAACAGGGAACTCAGGAGAAATACTTTATTTTTGTTCTTTTTGGGAGACGGACTCTCACTTTATCGCCCTCAGTAGAGTATCGTGGCGTCACAAGCTCACAGCAACCTTTACTCTTGGGCTTAGGTGATTATCTTGCCTCAGCCTCCCAAGTAGCTGGGACTACAGGCGCCCACCACAACACCCGGATGTATTTTTGTTGTAGTTTGGCCGGGGCTAGGTTTGAACCCTTGGTAAATATGGCCAGCACCTTACCCACTGAGCCACAGGTGCCACCCAGGAGAAATATTTTTAAAGTAGATTAAAATAAAAACAAAAAATATCTCCTATTATAGCTGCTTTTTATGTGCAAACTTTTTTCAGTGCCAAAAAGTTAAGACTGTTTATCTCAAGGGTGTAATCATATTTAGTAAGAATATCTATTTCTAAAATGTTTAATAAAGAGGTCACCTTATGCCATGAGACCCATGTCACAAACCCTCCATGAGACCTTTTATAGATATATACGTATATATTTTTGAGACAGAGTCTTACTCTGTCACCCTGGGTTGAGTACCATGGTGTCAGCCCAGCTCACAGTAACCTCAAACTCTTGGGCTCAAGTGATCCTCCTGCCTTGGCCAAGTAGCTGGGACTTCAGGCACCTGCCATGACACGTAGCTAGTTTTTCTGTTTTTGGTAGAGAAGGGATCTTACTCAGGTTCCTCTTAAACTCCAGAGGTCAAGTGATTCTCCAGTCCTTGCCTTCCAGACTGCTGGGATTACAGGCATGAGCCATGGTGTCCAGCTAGATAATTTTAAAAGATTAAAGAACCCCAAAGTTCTCACTCTAAAAGATCCTGTTAAACACTGAAGAGATTTCACTTCAGCACCTAAAAAGGTGAGGTAATGTTATTAGCAATATGCTGCTAAGGGAAACACCTATGTCCCCTTTCCATAGGAGGGAAAAGAGTAGTGGAAAGGCTTCTTGCTTCCCCACGCCTTCCAGACTCCCAGAGAATGTGAAGCCCCCCGCCCCCGCCGGCTGCTCCTGTTTCATCGCCTCCTCTCTAGAGGGAGGTGCAGGCCTGCTCAGCTCTCCTGTGACAGGGAAAGTACAGAGAAGCCAGGCTTCAGGCAGGCTTTCTGGAAGCCCATTTCTCTTTTTGGTCTTTGGGCCTAATAATATGGAGAACAGTAATTCTGGGCCAGTAGGTTTGCCCTCTAGAAGCAAGCTCGCCCTCAGGCAGGTCACTGCAAGACTCTGACTGAAGAGAAAGTGTCAGGATACCTATAGTGACTGCAGATCCCAGGGGGCTTTTAATTTAACTTTACTGATAATCAAGTAGATTATTTGTACCTTCATCTGCTTAATTCTTCACTTTGTCATTTTAGTTCAGAGCATCTGAAGGGAGAAGGTCTATTATCTTTTTTTACTAATCCTCTTAAATCCAAAAATGGAAGTAAGAACAAGCAAACCCGGTAACTTTACTCGTTCTCTGTGATGTGCACATGGTGCTCTCAGCTCTACATGTTCAGGGTCTCAGAAAATAAGTGTTACCGGTAAAATAAACAATTATTCGAATAAATGAATATTGTTAGGGTAATAAGTCTAAGTCAGAAAGACAAGTGTGACTGAGTGCTTATGATGGCCCCACTCTAGGCCCCCATCACATACTGAATCATTTAATTCATGCAATAACCTTCTAAGACAGTATTATTGTTACTCTCATTTTACTACTGAGAGGAATAGAGGAAGGAATAGAGGCTTGAGTAGTTGGTCCAGGACTAGAAAGCTCACAGTGTCAGAACCAAGTCATGAACCCAAGGGGCCCAGCCCAGAGCCCAGCGAGTGGCTGGTCATATGCCTGGTAGGATGTTTCTGTGCTAAACACTCCAAAAGCCAGTGGGATAATGTTCTAAGCATTATATCCATAAACTAAAATTTAAAAATTTTAATATGTATGAAAAATTTAAGAGTTTTCATCCAAAAATGAAGTCCACAGAGTTGAGTAATAAGAGAGGCATTTAAAAATTATAATGATGAAAATGTTTGGGCGGTGCCTATGGCTCAAAGGAGTAGGGCGCTGGCCCATATGCTGGAGGTGGTGGGTTCAAACCTAGCCCCAGCCAAAAACTGCAATAAATAAATATATAAATAAAAATAAAAAAATTATAATAATGAAAACATTCATTCTGAAGAAAAACTGGTTAAATAGTACTTTTCTAACTGGTTAAATAGCACTTTTCTAAATGAATTTCATTTCATTTAAACCAAACTATCTCACTATATGTAATAGGATCATTATAATCAGAAATAATGAAGATAAACTCTTTGCCACCTGGATAATTTAATATCTTTCAAAGAAACATCTAATGCCATTTAATGAAAACACTCCTGTAACTTATCCTTTGGCTTTTGTTAATCAGAAGTAAAACAGGAAGTTGTTTTTCTGTTTTTATGTTAGGGATTTTTCTAAGAATTTTCATATACATGTCTATTTTTATCTGCTCTTCAGAGAATTACGAAGTTAAAAGGGAAGCAGAGGCAAATGCTGCTATCTGCATGGGAGGGAAACGGGCATGATGGTCAGGGGGGCGTCAGGGGGCTGGCCAGCTCATAGGCTGTGCATCTCAGTAGGCAGGGATCACTGCACTCCTCATCTCATCTGTCTCACTGTCCCAAGGAGAAAACAAGGATGTGGAGGGAGAGAAGTCTGCCAGTCTGGAACACACAGGTCAGGCCTGGCACATACCATCTCTGTCTACTCTTGCATAGTACCCAGAACATTCTTTTGAATGAATAAATGACAAGTATCATGCTAGATGCTAAACATTTGCTTTAGGCTAGCCTAGACAAAAACTCTCTCAAAAGAAACCCAGATTCTTGACCAGCCAGGTAAAGGAGACCCCTCCCCGTGCAGTGATGATGCCCTACACCCGGCTGACTGGCCACTCAGCTTAGAATAAGGACTCACCCACTGCAGCAGCTGTCAGATGCCAAGTCCTTCAGGCTTGCACAGAAATTACTGGTTCTACTAAGGTCCACTACTAAACTCTGTAAGTCAATTAAAGAATTTCCAAAATACTTACCTCCTCTGTCAGTTTAGTGTTGGATTTTTCTAATGCATCCACTTTTGCCTGGAGGTTATTTACAGTAGCACTATCAAGAGAAGAAAAACAAAGGCTTCTTTTGAAAAACCAGAACAATACCCTCTATCTTCCTTTTCAAACACACTCATCGCTGTCTACTGTCCACAATTCTTGTTTTTTTTTCTTTTTTTTTGAGCCAGAGCCTCAAGCTGTCACCCTGGGTAGAGTGCTGTGGGCTCACAGCAACCTCCAACTCCTGGGCTCAAGCAATTCTCCTGCCTCCGCCTCCCAAGTAGCTGGGACTACAGGAGCCCACCACATCAGCCAGCTATTTTTTGGTTGCAGCTGTCATTGTTTTTGGCAAGCCTGGGCTGGATTCAAATCCACCAGCTCAGGTGTATGTGGCTGGCGCCTTAGCTGCTTGAGCCATAGGCACTGAGCCATAATGTCCACAATTCTTGACAAATTCTGGGCTTACAAAGGGCATGTCTACCTTACCAGCTGTATCTTTGAGACTAGAGTTTGAACTCATTTAAGTATTATGTATTTGTTCAGTGAAATAAAAGAGGCAACTTACTTCACAGTGAATTCAAGCTGTCTGACCATAACAGGCTGCGTAGATTTAGTGCTGACATGTAGCAAGCACTTTGCTAACTTACGTGACTTGTGTTATTTCATATCTTCCTTTGAACAACTCTGTATTAGGTATTCCCAAGTACAGATAAAAAAATCTGAGGCATGGAAATTGTAAATAATAGTGTCGTCATCATTTCTATTTCACTATCAAGTGTAATTGTAACTTTGCTTGGCTAATTTCTCCACCAGTCATTATAATCATTAGTTCTTGGCCCCCAGAAAAAATACTTAAATTGTCCTTGAATTTGCCAGCTGGAACCAAGCCTACTTAAAATTTATATTGATACTAGTATAATTGTATTAGAGGTCTTATCAGAGGTCTTAATTAAATTAAAATGGCTGTCTTTCATAAGAGAACTATAAATAAGATAATTGACGAATGTATTAATCATTCTTCTGAACTCTTCAGCAGTCTTTACCATAACAGAACATAATACTGAGAATACCAATAGCTTTTGGACAGCTCTCCTCAGAAGAGAGAAAACTGTTTCATGCCTTGGACAGCTCAAAAATACAGCAGTCCCCCTTATCCACAATGCTCACTCTCCATGGTTTCAGGTACCCACCATCAACAGGGGTCTGAAAACAGCTGAGTACAGCACAGTGAGACATGCTGAGAGAGGGAGGAACACACACCACTTTTATGATAGTATGTTCTTAAAATTGTCCTATTTTATTTATTATTAATCTCTTACGGTCGGTCCCTAATTTATAATTTAAAGTTTATTACAAGTATGCATGTATAGGAAAAGGCATAGTGCACCAAAGGTTTGGGATTATCTGTGACTCCCGGCACCCAGTGAGGGTCTTGGGAAGGATTCACTGCAGATAAAGGGGACTACTACTATACCTGGTGAATCACTGGTAGTGAAGCTGAAGAAGGGAAACTAATGTATTAATTAGTTTCTGCTCTTCAGAGAATTATGAAGGCAAAATGCTGCCATCTGCCCAGGAGGGAAAGGGACGCGATGGTCAGGGGGCCGCCAGGGGGCCGGCTGGCTCGTAGGCTGTGCATCTCAGTAGGCAGGGATCAATTCAATGTATAAATGTGAAGAGAAATGATTAACCCAAAAGTGCTAAAATAATGAGTGGTTTGCCCAAGATCAACCCTGAAATGTATGGCTGTTATCTACTAAGCCCAGGGAGCCACCAATTTCAACTGTATGCCACATGTTTTTTTTTTTTGAGACAAGAGTCTCACTTTGCCACCCTCAGTAGAATGCCATGGCATCACAGCTCACAGCAATCTCTACCTCTTGGGCTTAAGTGATCCTCTTGCCTCAGCCTCCCAAGAAGCTGGGACTACAGGTGACCACCACAACATTGGTTATTTCTTTATTTCTTTTGAGACAGAGTCTCAAGCTATTGCCCTGGGTGGAGTGCCATGCATCACAGCTCATAGTAACCTCCAACTCTTGGGCTTAAGCGATTCTCTTGCTCAGCCTCCCAAGTTGCTGGGACTACAGGCACTGCCAAAATGCCTGGCTCTTTTTTTTTTTAATTGTTGTAGTTGTCAATGTTGTTTTAGCTGGCCGAGGCCTGGGTTTGAACCTACCAGCTGAGGCGTATGTGGTGCCATTGGCTATTTTTTTAGAGATTAGGTCTTGCTCTAGTCTTGAACTGGTGAGCTCAGGCAATCTACCCACCTCGGTCACCCAGAGTGCTAGAAAGGAAGCACTGGGCCTGGCCTTATGTCACATGACATAAAAATCCTTAACTGAATGGATTTTTTCACTAGAGCTATAATTACATACTAATCTTAACTGCCTTTCACTAAAGGTTACTAATTAGCTACATGCTGTTTACTGAGTGCCTAACTCAGTGCCTGGCAAGCAGGAATTCCGTATGCATCTGTTGAGTGTTGATGGAATTGATCCTCATTGCTCCACATTCTACCCTTTCTTTCTCCCTCAGCAATTCCCAAGTAATATATTTATTACTTCAGGTGTCTGTTGAGTTCTTCTACATAGTTCTTCTGGTCCAGAATTGCAGTAATCTGACCATCTCTGTGAGAGAAAAAGAAGAAAAAATACAAATAAAATAAGTAACATCAAAAATACCCAGAACCTGATACCTCTCCATCTTTTCATAAAACAGGAGGAAAAACAAGAAGGCAGACTTGATGCATAATCCCCTCGACATATCACCCAGAAAAACTAAAAAATTTAGAAACAAAAAAATACATTAATGAAGCGTTTGTTGTAACTTACAAACCTTAATAATTTAGGTTACAGGGAGGACGTTATAATCTATCAGAGGCATTCTTCTTTTAACAGGTTTTTCAGCTTTGCTTGTATTATTTATAGTAGCAATTTTCTACTTGTCACAGAACTGAATTAAGCTCACTCTAGTGGGCTCAGCGCTCAGAGCATAGTGGTTAGGACACTAGCCACATACACCGAGGGTGGCAGGTTCGAACCCGGCCGGGCTAGCTAAACAACTGCAACAAAAAAATAGCTGGGCATTGAAGTGGGCGCCTGTAGTCCCAGCTACTGGGAGGCTGAGGCAAGAGAATCGCTTAAGCCCAAGAGTTTGAGATTGCTGTGAACTGTGATACCATAGCACTCTACCAAGGGCGACCTAGTGAGACTCAGTCTCAAAAAACCAAAAACAAAAACAAAATTCACTCTAGTACAATATGCTTGTTCTCAAAGGCTACATACTTGGCTTTAAGTGCTATTTACATTCAAAGTGAATGGTATAAAAAGCTTTCCCAAAGATCAAGTACTTTTCTTACTTGAGAAAATGAAGTGTGGAAAAAGGGGGTTACTAGAACCAACTTATGTATAATAGGCAAAAGTTAAACAGCCAAGCTTTTCAACTAAAAGTCAAAATTAAGGACACAAAGAACAAGTGACATGATCTGAGCTTACTACCCAAGGTTAGAAACATTAGAGGAAGGCCAGGTGTGGTGGCCTACTCAGCTCAGGAGTTCTGGACCAGCAAGAGTAACACCCTGTCTCTATTAAAAATAGAAAAACTAGTGGGAAATGGTAGCAAGCACCTGTAGTCCCAGCTACCAGGAGGCAAAGGCAGGAGGATCACTTGAGCCCAGGAGTTTGGGGTTGCTGTGAGCTAGGCTGAGGCCATAGCACTCTAGCCTGGGCAACAGAGTAAGACTCAGTCTCAAAACAAACAACCAACCAAACAAACAAACTACCAAATAAACCCACATCAGACTAATTATACTTTAAATTCCTAAATTTATAAATGGTATAAAATACAGTTCTGATTTTTGATTACTAAGCACCATAGTATTTTTGAAACTTTGCATTTTGAAATAATTTTAGGTGTACTGAAAGAGTTATAAACACAGTACAGAGATCTCCTATGGCCTGTACTCAGCTCTTACTGAAAGAGTTATAAACACAGTACAGAGATCTCCTATGGCCTGTACTCAGCTCTTACTGAAAGAGTTATAAACACAGTACAGAGATCTCCTATGGCCTGTACTCAGCTCTTCCAATGTTGGTATTCTACATTAACTCCATCATGCATACTGCAAATTTTAAGCAAACTGATTTATGATGAAAATGCAATTCCTAGATGTGGGGAGAAGGGAACACTTTTACACTGCTGGTGGGACTGCAAACTAATACAACCTTTTTGCAAGGAAGTATGGAGAATCTGAAAAGAACTCAAATTAGACCTTCCATTTGATCCTGCAATCCCATTACTAGGCATCTATCCAGAAGAAAAAAAATCCTTTTATCATAAGGACATTTGACTGGACTGTTTATCACAGCTCAACTTATAATCACCAAAACATGGAAACAACTTACATGTCTACCAACCCAGGAATGTATTAATGAGCTATGGTATATGTATACCACATACCTAAAAAAGATGGGAGACTTTACATCCTTTGTATTAACCTGGATGGAAGTGGAACATGTTCTTCTTAGTAAAGCATCACAAGACTGGAGAAGCAAGAATCCAATGTAGTCTATTCTAATATGAAGGCAGTAGATGAGCTAATACAAGGGGTACTAGGGTAGGTAAATGAGCAAGTGGGGAGAGGGGAGGAGGGGGAGGTTGCGGGGTCACGGTGTACGACACACCTCTTGGTGGAAGAACACAATTGTAAGAGGGACTTTACCTAACAAATGCAATGAGTGTCATCTAATTCTTTCTACCTTCAATGAATCCCAAACAATAAAAAAAAAAAGAGAGAAACAAACAAAAAAGAAAATACAATCCCTCTGGTCAAAGCAACCATGTTTAAAATCCCACTACAGAGATGGACAATTGGATTCCTTTTATAAACTTTTATTTTGTTTGCTCTTGAACCACACAGCAGGGAAGTCACTCAACTAAAAACATTTTTAGGATTTAGCAGCAGGCATAACAGGTGTATTTCGCAAGGCTTTATTAAACCTGTACCATCAGTAATTCTTTCAGCAAGTCTGTTAAGGCAGCTCTTTTTTTTTTTTGCAGTTTTTGGCCAGGGCTGGGTTTGAACCTGCCATATCCGGCATATGGGGCCGGCACCATACTCCTTTGAGCCACAGGTGCTGCCCTAAGGCAGCTCTTTTATGAACTTTAAATACTATCAAAGACAAAATAATACTACATCAGAGAAAAAAAGAAACGTAATTTTCTTTGCACATACCCTTCACTCCCTTTACTGCTGTTTCCATCCTTGAGATACATTGAAAAATCTATAACTCCAACCTGCAGAGAGAATTTTCAGAATTAATATAAAATTAGACACTTTTTACAAGGCATAATACAATGTCTCTTTTTAGGCACTCAAAATAGTAACATAATCATGTCAATTAATAGGAATTTATGATAAAAATTTAATGTTTTACTTTCAGTAAAGAATTGACAAGATCAGAATTAAGTAAAGATTCATGAGTAAGTCAACTAGATCTAAAAGACCAGCTCATGATTAAGACAGTCAACAGAATACTTGATATAAAGAAAGTTTAAAAGTTTCTTTCTTGGCTCATGTGTGTTATCCCAGCACTCTAGGAAGCTGAGGAGGGAGGATTCCTTGAGCTCAGGGGTTCACACCAGGCTGAGCAAAAGGGAGACTCTCTAATAAAAACAGAAAAATTAGGCAGCTATAGTGACCCTTTCCTGTAGTCTCAGCTATCTGGGAGTTGGAGGCAAGAGGATCACTTGAGCCCAAGAGTTTGAGGTTGCTGTGAGCTGTGATGCCATAGCACTCTACCCAGGGTGACTGAGACGGTCTCAAAAAAAGAACAAACAAACAAAAAACAGTTTCTTTCTCTTTTGCTTATATTAGATATTCTGCTACTGAATGTTCACTTTTAGAAATAACATTTAAAAATTAAATAGTTACAAAAAATACACATTTGGCGCTTGTAGCACAGTGGTTATGGTGCAGCCACATACACAGAAGGTAGTGGGTTCAAACCTGGACCAGGCCAGCTAAAACAACTGCAACAACAAAAAATAGACCGGCATTGTGCAGGTGCCTGTAGTCCCAGCTACGTGGGAGGTTGATGCAAGAGAACTGCTTAAGCCCAAGAGTTTGAGGTTACTGTGAACTGTGATGCCACAGCACTCTACCAAGGGTGACATAAGAAGACCCTGTCTCAAAAAAGAAAAAAAAAATACACATTCATCTACAGAAGTTTTAGAAAATACAGATAAAGAAAAAATATAAAATACCCATATTCTGAAACACCCTAACATGACCACTGCGAATATTTTGGTATCAATTCCTGCAAACTTTCACTGATTCATGCATCTATTTTCAAAATTGGCATTTTATTATTCAGCTTATATCTTTTTAAAAATCCAGACCAAATATCCTACTTCCTTTTCCATTTTCCCAGAAAAAAAATAACAGAAATTTGGCATACTATTTCTTTCTTTCTTTTTTTTTTTAAAGACAGAGTTTCACTTTGTTGCCCTCAGTAGAGTGCCATGGCATCACAGCTCACAGCAACCTTTACTCTTGGGCTTAGATGATTCTCTTGCCCCAGCCTCCCAAGTAGCTGGAACTACAGGTGCTCACCACAATACCTGGCTATTTTTTTGTTGTTGTTGTTGTTGTTGTTGTTGTTGTTGCAGTTTGGCCAGGGCTGGGTTCAAACCCACCACCCTCAGTATATGGGACCAGTGCCTTACTCACTGAGCCACAGGTGCTGCCCGGCATACTATTTCTTACAACAGGGTAAGAATTAGCTTTCTTTTTTCTTTTTTCTTTGAGACAGAATCTCAAGCTGTCACCCTGGGTAGCTTGCCATGGCATCACAGCTCTTGGGTTTAAGAAATTCTCTTGCCTCAGCTTCACAAGCAGCTGGGACTACAGGCACCTGCCAGAATGTCCAGCTATTTTTTGGTTGCAGTTGTCATTGGCCTGGGCTAGATTCCAATCCACCAGCTCCAGTGTATGTGGCTGGTATCCTAGCTGCTTGACCCACAGGCACTGAGCCGAATTAGCTTTCTTTATTGAGCAAGTAATATGTGCTGGACCCTGTTCTAACAGCATTGCATGTACTCACTCCTTTATTCTTCACAATGACTCTACTAAATAGATACTTTTTAAAAATTCCAGTATTCTGTCAAGGAATTTGAAGCACTAAGAAACTGAGTACCTACAAAATATTTTCAGCTAGAAAAGGAGATATTGAGAATGTGAGCCTAAGCTTCAGAGCCTCCCTACCTTTTCCTAATCCCACAAGTTGAAAAGGGCTTCAGGCTTATGACCATGCTATGCACCATTTAGTTGGTATGGCTGGGCCTAACCAGCTATAGACCCTGGGACAGGGCCACAGCAAGGGACTTGAGCAGCTGTACACCTGGGTGTTTGCCGAGGCCCTGGAACAATCCCCCTTTAAGATGTTCAAGGGACA
The DNA here is from genome assembly GCF_000181295.1 of Otolemur garnettii. Taxonomy (NCBI): domain Eukaryota; kingdom Metazoa; phylum Chordata; class Mammalia; order Primates; family Galagidae; genus Otolemur; species Otolemur garnettii. The sequence goes on from NW_003852586.1 coordinate 1,110,957, forward strand.
ACTGAACAGCCAGCCCTTGAAGGACACAGTGTGAGCTGTGAGAGCCACTCAGATACAGACTTTCCTCCTGTGTCGCCCTGAGACAACCAGGCCAACTGCCCTCCTCACTTTCACCAGGCCACGTGAAGACCTCTGTGATGATCCACTTTCACTAACAAACAGTAAATATATTTTTTCATCCTTATCATTTTCTTAGTGATGTTTTCTCTCATTTAATGGTAAGAATACAGTATATAATACAAATACAAAATACATACTAATCAGCTGTTTATGTTATTGGCAAAGCTCCAGTCAACAGCAGGCTATCAGTAGCAAAGCTTTTAGGGAGTCAAAAGTGATATGTCTACCATGAGGGGAAGGAGGCCCAATGTCCCCAACCCCCACACTGGTCAAGGGTCAGCTGTATATGTCTGCATATGTGTCTTTCTCTCACACAGGCTCACCACACTTTACTGAGCTTCACTTTACTGCACTCTCCAGATATTCCAAGTTTTACAGACTCAAGGTCCGTGCAACCCTTCTCTGAGGAAGTCTATTGGCACCATTCTGCCAACAGCTTGTGCTCACTTCCTGCCTCTGGGTCTCATTTTGGTAATTCTCACAGTACTTATAACTATTTCGAATTGGTGGGACCACACCTAAGGTGCATCTTACAAGGGTACATGTGAAATTTACTAAATATAGAAATAAATGTCTTAACACAATAACTAAGAGGGTGTCGTGAAGGCTATGTTAACTAGTTTAATGAAAATATTTCAGGTTATATATAAAACCAGCACATTGTACCCCATGATTGCATTAATGTACATAGCTATGATTTAATAAAAAAAAATAACTAAAAAAATTAAAAAAAAAACAAAACTATTTTGGCCAGGCTCAATGGCTCACACCTATAATCCTAGCACTCTGGGAGGCTGAGGCAGGTGAACTGCTTGAGCTCATGAGTTTGACACCAGCCTAAGCAAAAATGAGACCCCGTCTCTACTAAAAATGGAAAACTAAGGCAGGAGGATCGCTTGACCCCAGGAGTTGGAGGTTACGGTGAACTGACACCACAGCACTCTACCCAGGGCAAATGCTTGTGACTGTCTCAAGAAAAAAAAAATTCATTATTATTATTATATGTTACAGTAATCTCTGATCAGCGATTTTTGATGTTACCATTGTAATAATTTTGGGGGACCAGGAACCACAGCCCTTGTGAGATGTCAAACTTAACTGGTAAACATGTGTTCCAACTATTCCACTGACAGGCCATTCCCCCATTTCTCCCTTCTCCTCAGCTTCCCTATTCCCGGTTATCAAATAAAAAATATTAAAATAAAGCCAATTAATAATAGTGTCTCAGTGTTTTCAGTGAAAAGAAGAATCGTACTGATCTCACTTTAAATGATAAAGCCCAGTGAGGAAGGCATGTCACAAGTCAAGACTGGAGCCAGGTGTGGTGCTCAGCCTGTGATCCAGCACTCTGGGAGACCCAGAAAGGTGGAGCACTGGAGCTCAGGAGTTGGAGACCAGCCAGAGGAAGAGTGAGATCCCATCTTGACTAAAAATAGAAAAATAGCCTGGTGTTGTGGCAGGTGTCTGTAGTCTCAGAGGATCTCATGAGCCCATGAGTTAGAGGTTGCTATACGCTATGACACCACAAAACTCTAGCCTGGGCGACAGAATGAGAAAAAAAGGAAGTCAAGACTGGCCAAAAGCTAGGCCTTTTGTACCAGTTAGTCAAATGTCAGTTAGTCAATTGAAAGAAAAAGTTCTTAAAGGAAATAAAACTAT
>NW_003852586.1:1113103-1122893 GCF_000181295.1 Otolemur garnettii
GATTCCTTTCAAAATAGTCCTGCTCATTAACAATGCGCCCGGTCACCAGGAGGTCTGAGTGACCAGGAGATGTACAAGCTGATGATTATCTTTCCAGGCCTGCTAACATAACATCCATTATCCAGCCTAGACATCCAAGAGTAATTCTGACTTTCAAGTCTTACTACTTAAGAAGAAATACATTTTGGGGCAGCGCCTGTGGCGCAAAGGAGTAGGGCGCCAGCCCCATATGCTGGAGGTGGTGGGTTCAAACCCAGCCCCAGACAAAAAAAAAAAAGAAATACATATTGTAAGACTACAGCTGCCATAATAGTGGCAGCTGCCAAATAGTGACTCCTCTGATGAATCTGGACAAAGTAAATCGAACACATTCTGGAACGGAAGCCCCTTCCAGATGCCACTAAAAACAACTGTGACTCATGGGAGGACGCCAAAGTAAAAACGATGCAGTTTGGATGTCTGGTTGCTCCAAATCTCATGCTGAAATCTCTTCTCCGGTGGTGGAGGTAGGCTAGTGAAAGGTGTTTGGGTCATGGGGAGAATCCCTCCTGAACTGCTTAGTGTCTTCCCAGGGTAATGAGCTCTCGCTGTATCGGTTCATGTGAGAGGTGACTGTTGGAACAGTGTGGCGCCTTCCCCTCTGATGGCTGAAAGAGCACGGCACTTTCCCTTCTGGCCTTACGCCGGGCCTGCTTCCCTTCACTGTCCACCTTGGTTAGAAGCTCCCTGAGGCCACCAACAAGGATATGATGCTGCTGTGCTCCTTGTACAACCTGCAGAAGTGTGAATGCAATAAACCTCTCTCCTTTATTAATCACCCAGCCTCAAGTATTCATTCCTATGTAGCAGTGCAAAATGGACCAAAATTAGCAGCAGCCTGGAAGAAGTTGATTCCAACCCTTATGACTGACTTTAAGCGGTTCAAGTCATCAGTGGTAGAAGGAACTGCAGATGTGGTGGAAAGAGCAAGAGAACTAGAATTAGAAATGGAGCCTGAGGTGCGACTGGATTGTGTGATCTTGTGATAAAACTTGAACAGATAGAATTGCTTCTTAGAGCTAAGGAAAGAAAGTGGTTTCTTGAGTGGGATCTATTGCTGGTGAAGATGCTGTGAACACTGTTGGAATGACAACAAAGGATTCAGAATATTATGTAAATTTAGATAACAAAGTAGTGGCAAGGTTTGAGAGGATGACCCTAATTTTGAAAGAATGTTTCATATGCTACCCAGGATCATATGCTACTCAGCATCTTTAAAAGGAAGCATGTTTCATATGCTACCCAAGGAAGTCAATCCATGTGGCAAACATCATTATGACCTTATTCTTAAAATTTCCAAAGCCACCTTCACCTTCAAACAACCACCATCATTTGGCAGCTATCAACATCAAGGCAAGATCGTCCACCAGCAAAAGATTGAAGGCTCAGATGATTGATGATATTTTTATTAAGGTATGTACATTTTTTAGACATAATACTATTATACACTTAACAGACTACAATACAGTATAAACATAACTTTTATATGTATTGATAAATGAAAAGTTTGTATGTCTCACTGTTAAAAATTTTTAATTAATTAATATATCCCTCACCTTAGATTTACTTAATTACTATGCTAAGACATTTATACTCTGTATTAGCAGATCTCAACCTGTGAGTTGTGACCCACAGGAACTGTATTAAATGGTCATGGCATTAGGAAGGTTGAGAACCACTGCTCTATACTTAATAGATCTGACATGTACCCTTGCAATATGCACCATAGGTATGACCCAACCATTCACCATTCTCAAGAAATAGTAAATTAAAAAAAATTTTTTTTAATTAATTAATTACCTTTTTTTTTTCTTGAGGCAGAGTTTTACTCCGTTACCCTCGATAGAGTGCCGTGGCACAGCTCACAACCTCAAACTCCTGGGGTCAAGTGATTCTCTTGCTTCAACCTCCTGAGTAGCTGGGACTACAGGCACCCACCACAACACTCAGCTATTTTTTAGAGATGGCAGTCTCACTCCTACTCAGTCAGGCTGGTCTTGAACTCCTGAGCTCAAGCAATCTATCTGCTTCAGTCTCCCAGAGTGCTGGGATTATAAACTGAGCCACCGTGCCCAGCAGTGTCTCATTTTATTGTCATATTCACTTTATTCCAGTGGTCTGGAACCAAACCCATACTATCTCCAGGAATGCAGCTTACATACATGTGTGTGCATATACACATACTTATTTATACACACACATACATGCACGTTATGTATGTGTGTGTATAAATATGTGTATATTTAACAAGGATCTCAGCCAAGATAAGAATCTGAAAAATATTCATAAATTAGGCAAGTTGGAAGGAGAAACAAACATTTTTAATGCTCATATTGAAGTTAAAGAAAATCCTACCATGACAGAATCACCCTAATTTGGCTGGTAGGGTATAATCAGTCCAATTCTGAGGTAAAATAATTCAGAGCAACACTTGGTAACTGAGCGTCTTTCCCATACCTGAGAGTCCAGATCTTCTCCTTTCATACAGAAGTTGGCATCAATGACATTCAGACCTACCAACAGCCCAGCAATGATGGCTCCTTCTTCTTCCATCATGAGAGCATTGGGTTCATAGAATTCACTGACAGAGAAATACACAGAATTCTTTATTGTAATAAACCCCCAATATCTAATGATATAATCATGAGATGAGAAAAACACTTGCTTCAAGGTTGAATATGGCCATGATGCTAGCAAAAGAGTTGTAAGAAAAGGCTCTGGTAAATATTTTACTTTAGATAACAGGGGCATGAATAGATTCCTTAGGTAAGAGCCTGGCTATGCAAAACGTGATCAGAACGGTACTGTGGTGGAAGCTGAATATGCAGGTTTTCCTGACATGTTTGTGTTTATAATGCACCATAGAATAATTCTGCAGTTTTTATGCATCTTTAAAAATTTACAGTTTATCTTGATCAGGAAAGAGACCATACTGGAACCCGGGAAGTCTGCTTTCTCTTTCTCTCTCAATCACTACCTTCACCTCCCCAACGCAACCATTAGCTTGATTTCTATCATTATAGTTTGATTTTACCTATTTCTGAACTTTTTTTTTTTTTAAGAGACAGAGTCTCACTTTATTGCCCTTGGTAGAATGCTGTGAAGTCACAGCTCACAGCAACCTCCAACTCCTGGGCTTAGGCGATTCTCCTGCCTCAGCCTCCCAAGCAGCTGGGACTACAGGCGCCCACCACAACGCCCAGCTATTTTTTGTTGCAGTTTGGCTGGGGCTGGGTTTGAACCCGCCACCCTCAGTATACGGGGCCGGCGCCCTACTCACTGAGCCACAGGCTCTGCCCTTTCTGAACTTTATATAAACAAAACACATAGTACATACTCTTGTGTCTGGCTACCTCTGTGCAGTATTTCATTTGTGTGCTTTAAATATATTGTATATAGCTGTGGCTAATGTGTTTCCACCACTAGACAGCCTTCTATGGTAGGAATTTACTATAATGTATTTGGGCTATTTATCATAAATAGACATTTGGGTTGTTTCCCATGCCTTTTTCTTTTTGAGACATAATCTCACTTTGGTGCCCTGGGTAGAGCGCCATGTCATCACAGCTTATACCAACTCAAACTCTTGGGCTATGGGTGCTGAGCCAACTTAATGGTCTTCTAATACACTAGTAAGCCAGAACATTTTTTTTTTTCAGTTGGGCTGCCCAAAGGTCTTGTCCTTAACTTGTGCTTAAGCAATTCTCTTGCCCCCACCTCCCAAGTAGTTGGGACTACAGGCACCTGACACAATGCCCGACTGTTTTTAGAGACAAGGTCTTGCTCTGGCTCAGGTTAGTCTTGCACCCATGAGCTCAAACAATCCACACACCTTGGCCTCCCAGATTGCTAGGATTACAGGCATGAGCCACTGTGCCTGGTCCTTCCCATGCCTTTTGTTACTTACACACATGTGCACACACACACACGGTGAAATTGCTGGGCCCAGGCAAGGTTACATATGAAGAGGCCTCTGCCAGGTCCACAAGACTGCTCAGTAACCCTGGTGCTGTGCTGGACAAAGCCGATTCTTCAGACCCCACCTAGAGCCACATGATTCTGATCAAGGACACTCCCTTGGCAGCTACCTATAGCTTGGACACGAGATATGACACTGCTTCAAGGCTGGGCCCTGGGAAGTTCAGATTTCCCTCTGGGGAAGTTTTCCTAAACAGTTCCTATTTCTTTCTCCCAATTAGATTGTCTTAGGCAGGACAATAGCAGTCAACAGCACGTGTAACTGTAACAATGTGGAAACAGTACCCCATTAGGACCAGGATGACAATTTCTTGGAAAGTGCAGCTGTTTCTTTAATTTCTCTCGTACTTTTCTTCCTCTTACATTCTTTCTCAGAGGGAATCTACTACATGTGAATTTACTGTGGTAAATTTTAATGACCTATACAGCATATACACAGAAGTACACAAATGTTACTGTACATATCAGTGCATCTTCCTTTTTTTTGAGACAGAGTCTCAGTATGTTGCCCTCAGTAGAGTGCCATGGCCTCACAGCTCACTGCAACCTCAAACTCCTGGGCTTAAGCAATTCTCTTGTCTCAGCCTCTGAAGTAGCTGGGACTACAGGCGCCTGCCACAATGCCCAGCTATTTTTTTGTTGCAATTGTCATTGCTGTTTAGCAGCCCCAGGCCGGGTTTGAACCCGCCACTCTGGATGTATGTGGCTGGCACCCTACCCACTGAGCCACGGGCACTGCCATATCAGTGCATCTTAATAAAGAGAACATACTGGTGTACCCAGATTAAGAAGTAATGTTACTGGAAGCCACTTTGGCCCTTCTGCTCCCTGTTCACAATGGAAGCCTCTTTCCTATCATAGGTGATTACTTTTGAAAGTTCCCCATCTTTATATAAATGAAACAACACATGATGTGGCCTGTGCTCCCGTCTGCCCAACATTACTCTTAAGGGACTGGCACACATTGCCGTGTAGCTGCTATGTGTGCCTCAACACACCACGACGTGTCCTCCTCTGTGGTGAACAGACACCCGGGGTCAATCACAATGTCTAGGTTACTACAGACACTGTAACAGCCATGGACACTCCTGTTCACGTCTTTTGTTGAATGTAATTATGCATTTCTACTGGATGTAACAGCTATAATTACTGAGTCATAAGGTACACTTATGGTAGCAGATAATGCTAAATAATTTCCCTAAATTTCTGTACCAATTAACTCTGTCCCATCAACAGAGCAATGAAGTCACTTCCCACCCTCCCCAGCACTGGTATCATCTGTCTTTGTCCCGTTTAGGTGGGTGAATGGCAGTATCTGTACTTACGTGATGGCCAGTAAAGCTGGGTACCCTTTTGTTTACTGGCCATCCAATGTCCTCTCTTGTGAAATACAAATTTAAGTTTTTTACCCATTTTTGTATTTGCTTATATCTTTCTTACTGGAATTATGCATCCTTTGTTGAACACATGTTATGAATTACATAGTATACATCTCCTTTCACCCTTGGTGGTGCCTTTCACTGTTAATCCTGAGTTTCTTTTGAACAGAAATTCTTCACTTTAATGTGGACAATATACCCACTTCGTCCTTTGCACTTTTTATAACCTATTTAGGAAATTTTTGCCTGCCTTGTTTTTTTCTGAAGTTTTATTGTTTTGCCTTTCCTGCTTACATCTACGATCCACTTGGAAATACTTTTCGCTCTGTATTTGAATTTAATGCACACATCAAGTTGAGCCTGGGCACACGCTAAGGTGCACTTCCTGTTTTCTGAAGCTAAGTCTGGCCCCATGTGTGCCGTCCGTGGGGACAGACAATACAAAGGACACAGACATCCATTCAGGAGCACGCGTGTGTGAGGCGTGGGAGAAAGTATCAATGCAACTGTTATGAATTACACTGCTTCTAATCTACAAAAAGTGGCAAATTTATATGATTCAACTTTACATGACGATGAAGATTCCAAGAAAAGAATAAAGTACACAGAATTCATACCTGAGAAGTTCTTTCTTATTGATCAAAGCTTTCATATATTCTGAGAGTTTCTTTTGCATTAATGCCAAACGAAGCCAGGCTCTTCCTCTGCCTACTGGCGTCCTACAAAAGCACAGAAAAAAAACAATTAAAAACATAAGTAAGAGTGGCTACAGGGGGACAGAGGAGAGTCCTCCTGCTGACCGCCTCCCACACAGCCAGCACAGCTCTGCTCAGACTCCTCTGTAAGGAGATCTGTGGAGGCTACTAGGACCCAGAAGTGTTTGCGACAAATTCTTGTGTGACCACAAGTTAAGGACAGGACCTTTGGGCAGCTCAATTGAAAAAAAAAATGTTCTAGCTTACTAGTATAAGAAAACCCTTAAGTTAGCTCGGAGCCCATAGCTCAGTGGTTATGGCACCAGCCACATGTATAGGGGCAGGCAGGTTCAAACCTGACCTAGGCCTGCTAAATAATGACAACTACAGCAAAAAAAAAAAAAAAAATAGCTGCCGGGTGGCACCTATAGTTCAGTGGGTAGAGCGCTGGCCCCACATACCGAGGGTGGCGAGTTCAAACCCAGCCCTGGCTGAACTGCAACAACAACAACAACAACAACAAAAATAGCTGGGAGTTGTGGCGGGTGCCTGTAGTCCCAGCTACTTGGGAGGCTGAGGCAAGAGAATCGCGTAAGCCCAAGAGTTGGAGGTTGCTGTGAGCTGCGTGATGCCATGGCACTCTACCGAGGGCAAGGGCAATAAAGTGAGATTCTGTCTCTAATTTAAAAAAAAAAACAGCCAAGCATTGTGGTGGGTGCCTGTAAGTCCCAGCTACTTGGGAGGCTGAGGCAAGAGAATCACTTAAGCCCAAGAGCTGGATGGAGGTTGTTGTGAGCTGTGACACCACAGCGACATAGTGAGACTGTTGTGTCAAAAAAAAATAAAAGAAAACTCTTAAGTTTAGAGTGAGTTACATAGGTACCCAAGCACTAAAGTGAACACAGGCAAGTTGGGCTCTATCTGATTTAAACTAAACAAATTTCATCTGGGAAGGTGATCATTGTCCTTTTTCAGGTTCTAAGGCAGACTGCAGGCTCCAGATCCTAAGGTTTACTTGATGTCTGTTTTCATCTTGATTCTCAACCTCCATCAAATACATTCTTTCCCCAAGTCAAGTCTGGCATGCCATGTCCCTAGGTTGAATTTCTTGAGAATCACTAACGGATTCTTACAAGTACTTTAAAAAATAAGGAAATGTTTGGTGTGTCACCATAAAGACAACTTCTCAGATGAATAATTACCCCTCAAAGGCACACTTTTCTCAGTATTCTCTGTACAAGTTCTCTCACAACAGTGTCCATTCATAATGACATTATACACTTTGAACTGTCATGAAAGACATTATTACAAACATCATTCCCTTCAGTCTCACTCTTTTTTTTTGAGACAGAGCCTCAAGCTGTCCCCCTGGATAGAGTGCCGTGGCATTACAGCTCACAGCAACCTCCAACTCCTGGGCTCAAGAGAGTCTCCTGCCTCCGCCTCCCAAGTAGCTGGGACCACAGGTGCCTGCCACAACGCCCGGCTATTTTTTGGTTGCAGCCGTCGTTGTTTGGCGGGTCGGGGCTGGGGATTCAAACCGGCCATCTTAGGTGTACATGGCTGGCGCCTTAGCCAGTTGAGCTATAGGCGCCGAGCCCAGTCTCACTCTTCAAGGATTTTAATTAGTAATAATGTTGTTCCTGAGAAACAGAATTCAACCTCTGACTTACTTAAGTCCTGGAAGATCTTTAACACTCGCTGTTATCTCTGCAGCTTCTGGAACAAGCTTTTCTACCAGTTCTAGAGGCCCCCAGAAGGATTTATTTTGTCCAAGAAAAGTTTTCTTAGCTAAGATAACAAAAACAAGCAATACTTTAACGTTTTTTACGGCATAAAGACACTCTCTCACAGACAGACACACCCCCTCCCATCTACTCAATATTCTTTTCAGAAAACCAATCCTGGTTAACAGACAGTTTTAGAATTATTCATGCTTTCAGAATATATAACATTTTGTGAAAATAAAAAATTCTCTACTTAAGACTCAGTCCTTCTTTCAAAATAACAACCCAAGGCCTTGCCTTATAATACAATAGTAATATTTTAATAACACAGTATTTAAAACCTAATGAAGAGATAGTCCAATGGAAATGAATATGTAATCCAGAAATAGGCCATTAAATAATGGGAAGGGTAGAAAAAAGAAGCAAAGGGAACAAGACCAGGTCCTGCCCTCAAAAGATTTCACTGAAGCAGGAGCCAGGACGCCATGTTCTAGCACTTGTGCTGCCCCGACTCTCAGTGTGACCTGACAAGCCCTACCCCACCCCCGGGCAGACCCACTTCCACCTGACAACAGGACTGCCACACTGGACTCGTTACTCACGATGGCCTTCCAACTCAAACAGTCACTCATCTGTATGTTTTAAGCCCTATAAGTCCTTTAAGTCAACCATAAGCCTGTTCACATACTGGTTGCACTCCACAGGATCTGTGTTACCAACTCAAGCCTCCTTCTCTACATCCCCACAGAGAACATGCGCTCCCCTCCCACCCCCGCCCCGTTGTCAGGAACAGTGGTGCCTCTGCACACTGGTGCAGCCTACCTTTCAAGCCATGTTTCAGACAGTGCTCCATCACCACAAAGAACTGCTGCAGAGGTGCGTAGTCAGAGTCCAGGGTCCTCCCCAGGTTCAGCGCCGACTCAATCAAGCCCTTGATGCTCAGCTTGGCCATGTTCATCAGGTTCATGCGCTCGTTGGCCATGAGATAATTAGGATCTGCAGCCACGGGTGGTGGGGGGGAGAGGACGAAGCGTGTTACTGGAAACAACACATTTTAAAATTCAGTATTTTCTCACTGTGTTAACATTTGCACCAACAGCACAAAAGCAATGGTGGGTAAGGCTGTTGGTGCTCTGTGGAGTATCAAGGCAGGGGCTCTACACCATGAAATCGGCTGTTTTCTCTACCATGCACTCACTGTGAAAAAGTCATGCCACCTTTCCTTAAGAATATCCTTAAAGAAAGTCAGAATGATCTATTTTATCAAGCCACGAGACTTCAGTGCAGCCTTTTAACATTTTCTCCACTGCCTCTGCCAGCGCCCTGACCTGGTACTCACCACAGCTCACCACCTTTTTACTGGGCTCTCAGCACACTCTGGCTTTCTACCCGCTCATTCTCTACCCAATTTATGAAGTGATCTGACAGTAAGCCAAAGTAAGCAAAAAAGTTTGCTTAAACAATTTATTCTAGGCTCAGCGCCCGTAGCTCAGTGAGTAGGGTGCCAGCCACATACACTGACACTGGTGGGTTCGAGCCCATCCCAAGCCTGCTAAACAACAATGACAACAGTAACCCAAAAATAGCTGGGCGCTATAGTGGGCCCCTGTAGTCCCAGCTACTTGGGAGGCTAAGGCAAGAGAATCACTTAAGCCCAAAAGTTTTGAGGTTGCTGTAAGCTGTGATGCCACAGTGCTCTACTGAGGGCAACATAGTGAGACTCTGTCTCTAAAAAAAGAAAAAAAGTTTATTCCAAGTATGCTATTTGTATGAGAGTCTTTATACCAGTTAGCACTGTTACTAAACTACACATTAGCATTATTAGTATAATGCAGGACTAGATCTTAAACTCTCACAATTTTTAAGACTTAGCGGCTCGGCGCCTATAGCTCAACCGGCTAAGGCGCCAGCCACGTACACCTAAGGTGGCGGGTTCGAATCCCCAGCCCGGACCCGCCAAACAACAATGACG
>NW_003852586.1:1123088-1126510 GCF_000181295.1 Otolemur garnettii
TTAAAAGCATGAGTGTGTGGCTCGCCCCAGACAGATGGAAACGTTATTTCAGGAGGAGGAGGAGGCACCATGTCTCACTGCACTCACTGCCTGCTTTGTAGGTGCTCCCGTGCCAGGCACTGCAGGCTACTCCTTACACCTACAGTTCCACCTTTCCTTACAACATGCAGTGACACTGTCACCAACACCACGATTGATTTCACAGGGAGAGAAAATGAGACTTAAGAGAATCAGGATCTAATTGCTTTGCCCTGACTCACCATATGACCCAGGCAACGTGAGAGACTACCACAGAGCCAGAGCCCCGTGTCTGCTCCAAACCCCAAGCTCCTGCCGACTGTCATGCTCTATAAACAATGACTCCAAGGAACGCCTGTCCTTCCCTCCTATCCATCACTTACATGTCTGTCTTATTTACTTGTTCACTTATTACTATCATTTAAGTATTCTCCCTTCTTTCCAGATGCTGAAGCAGGATGACAACAGTTAAGTGGCCAAGGTCAAACAGTCCCTAAGTGACAGAATTTAGGCCTGAACCTGAGATGAAAGCTAATGTCTGTGTCATTATGCTATGTGCATCAGCCCAAACATCAAATAGATTTATCAAATTGTTACAAAAAACTAAAAACAGCCTAGTGCTCTAAGAAGTATTTCACCTCTTCATAAGAGTATTAAAAGTACAAATAAAATTATGCTTCTGTAATGAAAACTACTTAATACAAAACAGATTTTTATGCAAATTATAGCAAGTAATTTTCTTCGCAGAGTTTTCATTTATACCTAATTTCCAAGTTAAATGAGCAGAATCAAATGGTCATATTCTAAACTAATCATCTCTGTTAAGTTTAAGGACTTACAGTTTTAAAATTCCAATAACATAAATCTTAACTTTGTTGTAGTTTTCTTTGGGGTGATATCTTTAGAGAAGTACTTTATATAAAAGTCAAAATTGGTATATATCACCAATAATTCTTTCTCATATAGCAACAAAATGTTTGTAGCTCAGATGTGGCTATCACTGCTCACAGAAGGTCATCTTGTCAAGAATGGAATAAGCTCACAAGGGGACATCAAATACACAAAGATCCTTCCCAAGGACAGCCATGAAGGAGAACTTTATCAGACATTAATTTCCACTAATCACCAGCATACATACACAGACCTCCTATGACTGCTGGAGCAAAGGAGCAGGGCAGTATTTGGAGTGTCTATGGACAGCACCGGCTTCTTGCCTGTGACCTCCCCCCAGATGGCAGCAAACTAAGCTGAGGGGACCAGAGAGGATGATGGCTTGTAAGGTCACGCTCACTCTGCCTCAAGCCTGTAGACCGTTAAATTCAGGAGCTAATAACAAAATTAAGCATGCTACCCTTATTCCAACCTAGTGAGAACTAGTCATGCAGGGAGAGAGAGATTTGGATTAAGTAAAAAATACCATGCTTTGAGACACAGTCCAGAAGTGGTGGTCAGTATGCATACTAACCCATCTACACAATCAGTAGCAGAAATGTGGAAGACATCTGGTTGGGTAGGGTCTAGAGCACAGAGAGATTAACTGGCCTGTGGGAACTAAATTCCCGATACGGATTTAAACTAACCTCCATCGAACACAAAACGACTCACCCATTCTTTACAAAATACTGTTCCCAACCTTGGCGCTACTGAAATCTTGAGCTAGGTAATTCTTTTTTATGGGGGTCTATTCTGTGAATTAGGTGAGCAGCACCCCGGGGCCTCCGGCCACTGGGTGTTAGTAGCACTCTCCAGTGATGACAACCAAAAATGTCTCCAGATGCTGCCAAACTCAGCTCCCTTCCTGTGGAGAACTACTGCTCTAATGTCAAAGTCAAACAAAAATTAGGTGTAGCAAATAGACTAGTAGACATAAGAGCTTAAAAAGAAATCATTCCAGTTAGAATGACTAAGATCAACAGGACAAAAAAATAACAAATGCTGGTGAGGATGGGAGATTCTTTACACTGTTGGTGGGAATATAAATTGCACTACGTATGGAGGTTCCTCAAAACCAAGCACAGAACTGCCATGAGGGAGCAGTCCCATTCCTGGACATTCATCCGAAGGAAAGGAATGAACTAACACGTCCTCCTGGGTCTGCGGCAGCACGAGTTGCAAAGCCATGAGATGGTATCGGCGCAAGCGCCCACCAAGGAGTAAACAGATGAAGTGTGGTACGTATGCATAACAGAATATCACATGGTCACAAAAAAATGAAAGCCTGCTGTTTGCAACAGGACTCTGACAGCAAATGAACTAGACCCTGGCTGCTGTGTGGTCCCAGAACTTCAGCTCTGCATCATGTGGAAAGATTCCAGAAGCAGAAAGCCTCAGGCCCCACGGGTACCATAGAATCAACTTCTGTACTTTAACTGGCCCCCCAGGCAATCTGTATGTATAGTATAGCTTGAAAAGCAGTCACCCGGATGACTCTCCTTGCTCTAGCATGTCATAATTCCATGATTTCACAGTTGGCCTGTTCAAGAGCAACCAATATAAAAGGTGTCCACAAAGTTCGTGTGCAATTTCTACTGATATACATATCAGTAGAAAGCCCCTGAAGGAGGAAAATAATAAAGATCAGAGCAGAAATAAATAGTAAAAATAACTACTGACACAATCAACAATATACAAAGATGGTCCTTTGATAAGAACAGCAACATTCACACTTAGCTAGACTGACCAAAAGAAACAGACAGAAGGGGCTCAGTGCCGTAACAGAGTGGTTACGGTGAGAGCCACATGGACCCGGCCTGGGCCCGCTAAACAACAACTGCAACAACAACAACAAAAAAAGTCGGGCGTTGTGGAGGTTGCCTTTAGTCCCAGCTGCTCGGGAGGCTGAGGTAAGAGAATCGCTTAAGCCCAAGAGTTGGAGGTTGTGGTGAGCTGTGACAGCACTCTACTGAGGACAACATAGTGAGACTCTGTCTCAAAAAAAAAGGAAAAATGACAAAAGGTCCAAAATACAAAAATCAGGAATAAAAGAAAGGACATTAGTAGTAACCTTATAGAAGTAAAGAGGATTATAAGGAAACACGGTAGGCAACTATACACCAACAAATAGATAACCTAGAGGAAATGGACAATTTCTTAAAAAGACACAAACTACTAAAACTGACACAAGAAGAAATAAAAAATACAGACTTATAACAAGTAAAGATACTGAATTAATAACAACAATAATAAAAAAACTCAGATGGGGACCAGGACTCTGAAGATAGCTTGTTAAATTCTACCAATCACTTAAAAGAATTACTACCAAGCTTTTACATACTATTCAAAAAAACAGAAGAAAGGGGAACGTCCTAACTCATCCTAAGAGACTAGTATTACCTTGAGACTGGTCATCAAACAAAGATACTGTAAGAAAACTACAGATTAGGGCTCGGCGCCTGTGGCTCAAG
>NW_003852586.1:1126771-1152981 GCF_000181295.1 Otolemur garnettii
AAAAAAAAAAAGAAAGAAAACTACAGATTAAAACTCCTATAACAAAAAAAGAAACAAAAAAAAACTCCTATAACTGTAAATGCAAAAACCCTTTTTTTGGGGGAGGGGGGGAGACAAAGTGTCACTGTGTCACCCTGGGTGGAGTGCTGTGGCTCCTCATAGCTCACAGCAACCTAAAACTCTTGGGATCAAGTGATCTTCCTGCCTCAGCCTCCAAGCAGCTGGGACTACAGGTGCCCACTACAATACCCAGTTGTCTTTTTTTTTTTTAGTAGAGACAAGGTCTCACTCTTGTTCAAGGTGGTCTCAAACTCTTGAGCTCAAGCAATCTACATCTCTTAGCCTCCCAGAGTGCTAAGATTACAGGCGTAAGCCAGAGTGCCTGCACCCAGGATAATGCAAAGTTGGCCCAATGTATAAAAATCAACCCAAGTAATACACTAATTAACAAAGTAGTAGACAGTTACCATATGATCATCTCAGAAAAAGCAGACAAAGCATTTGACAAAATCCAGTATCTTTTAATGATAAAACATTAAACAAATTAGCAAGAGAAGGGAACTTCCTAATGTGACAAAAGACATCTATGGAAAACTCAAGCTAACCTAGCTAGTGATAAAAAAAGACTGAAGGCTTTCACAAAGATCAGGGACCAGACGATGGCTACTGTTGCCTCTTCTAATCAACAATGTACAGGAGTGTCTAGCCAGGAGAATCAGTCAAGGAAAGGAAACAAAAAGCATCCAGATAGGAAAGGAAGAAGTAAAAGGAAGAAATAAAGCTGTATTTGCAGATAACATGGTCTTATACATGAAAAATCCTAAGGAATTCATGCACACAAAAAGTACAAACTAATACATTAGTTTGGCAAGGTTGTAGGGTGTAAGATCAATATACAAAAGCAAACTGTACTTTGACAACTTAAAGGTGTTCAGCACACCCCTGGGTGAAGGGCTCGACTACAACTTCATCTTAGAAATGTAAAACATTTGTACCTTCATTATCAAGAGGAAAAAGAAAATTAATTGTAATTCTACATGTTAGCAAGGAACAATTCAAAAAGGAAATTGAAAAACAATGCCATTGGGGCTGCGCCTGTGGCTCAGTGGGCATCAGCCCCATACACCGAGGGTAGTGGGTTCAAACCCGGCTCCGGCCAAACTGCAACAAAAAAATAGCTGGGTGTTGGGCTGGGCACCTGTAGTCCCAGCTACTTGAGAGGCTGAGGCAAGAGAATCACCTAAGCCCAGGAGTTGGAGGTTGCTGTGAGCTGTGTGATACCACGGCACTCTACCGTGGGTGATAAAATGAAACTCTGTCTCTACAAAAAAAAAAAAAAAATTCCATTTACCATAGCACCAAAAAGAATAAAATATTTACAAATATTTAACTTAATAAAAGCACACACTGAAAATTACAAAAATTGTTAAAAGTTTAAAAAGATCAAAACAGACATCTGATGTTCACAAAGACTTAGTATTGCTAAATTGATAGTACCCCTCAAATTAACAGAGATTCAAAGTAATCCCTATCAAATCACTAGCTGTCTTTGCAAAAACTGACCACCTTATTCCAAAGCACAAATGGAAATGAAAGGCACTTAAAACAGACAAAAATAGCCAATTCTTTCTCACATTCTGAAAAAGAATATGTTGGAGGATTAATACTTCCTGATTTCAAAACTCACTCCAAAGCAACAGTAATCGAGGCTGTGTGGCACACAGATAGAGACACAGATAGATGGAACACAACTGACAGTCCAGAAGTGAATGGCTGATGGGCAACTGATACTCAACAAGGGTACCCAAACAGTTCAACTGGGAAAGAAGAGTCCCTTCGACAAATGGCAGTAGGACAACTGGATGTGCACATGCAAAAGAATTCCTTAAAAAATTAACTCAAAATGGATCAGATACCAAATTATAAGAACTAAAAACTATGTAAGTCATAAAAAGCGTAAAAATAAATCTCAATCTTTCTGACCATGGAATAGGCAATGGTTTCTTAGATACAATACCAGAATTGATTTTAGTTTTGGAAAGTTTTCCAAACGTCTTGAGGTACCTTTATCTGAAGAACGCCATGCCACAGAAGACACCTAGATTTCTGGGAGCATTCAGGAGCTGGGACAACAGGCAGCCTTTTTTGTTTTGATACAACATAAGAGTTCTAGATGGTAAAAATACAATTTAAGAGTTCCCTGCTTTGCTTAATTTATTCTACACCAATAATTTAAATGGATGTTAGGAGGTGATGTTGTGATCAAAAACAGATTTCTCAGGCTGGGTACGGTGGCTGGTATAATACCAGCACTCTGGGAGGCTGAGGTGGGTAGATTGCTTAAACTCAGGGGTTTGAGACCAACCTGAGCAAGAGTAAGACCCTGTCTCGAAAATTAGCCAGGTATGGTGGCAGGCACCGTAGTCTGAGCTACTCAGGAGCCTGAGCCAAGAGGATTATTAGAGCCCAAGAGTTTGAGGTTACTGTTCTGTCTCTAAAGAATAAACAAAACCCCCATATTGCTCCTCTAAAAGAATCACAGCTGTATCTTTCTCCTACTTCCCGAGTGATAGAATCCTCCTTGGACCTCTGGTGCCCCACAAGTCTTTACTGGGTTGTGTCAAGACTGTAAGGTCCTGACCACTCTCACCCAGGCCATTTCTCAGTGCTGTTGACACAAATGATAACCGTAAGAGATGGGGCTTTCCTACTGCTTCCTATAAAAGCCAGGGACCCCCTCAAACTCAGTGTTCTTCAGCCCCAACACAAACATCCAATGTACACAGCATGTTGCGGAGCCAGTCTCACTCTGTGGGACTCTGGAGCAGACGTGCTGGTGCTCAGGCTACTTGCGGTGAATGAGTGATAATGTCCTTTCCCCTGACCTAGAAGCTGTGTATTTTTTGCCAGCATCCAAAAAACAGAAGCAGGCAAATTTATTAGTTTGTAATTGTAGGGTAAACCCTAGACTTGACAAAAAACAGGAGTAGGCTCAACGCTCACAGCTCAGTGGTTAGGGTGCCAGCCATATACACTGTGGCAGGCAGGTTCAAATCCGGCCTGGGCCAGCTAAACAACAATGACAGCTGCAACAACAAAAATAGCCGGGCATTGAGGCAGGCACCTGTAGTCCCAGCTACTTGGGAGGCTGAGGCAAGAGAATCACTTAAGCCCAAGAGTTGGAGGTTGTTGTGAGCTGTGACACCATGGCAGTCTACCAAGGGTGACATCTTGAGACTTGGTCTGTGCTCTACTCAAACTCTTCCAAGCTGTGACTTGGGGAAATGCCTCCCCACCCCCTCCCCCTTTGAGATAACTGAGTATTCATCTGAAGCTGTAATAATATAGAGATACCAAATACTTTTAACTTAGCTCCCCTCAAGATATCTCACAAAATTACAGTACATTATTGCAACTAGATGTTGACAATGAATTAGTCAAGACACAGCACCTCTATCACCACAAGGTCCCTTCAGATCAACTTTTTATAGCCACACCCACAGGCCTCCTCTCGCCCAACCCCATCCTTAACCCATGGCAACTATGAATCTTCCTTTTTATAGTTGCATCACACAAAGAATGCTATCTAAATGGAATCACACAGTTATGTATAATGTAATATTTTAAATTGGGCTTTTTTTTTTAACTGAGCTTAATTCTCTGGAGAGTCATCCAGGTTGCGGCATATTATCAGTAGATTGTTCTTTATAACTGCTGAGTAGTATCCCACTGAGAAAGTTTCTTAACCTCTGTCTGCTTTACTTTCCTCACCTACGAAATGATGTTATAGGGTCTTGAAGATTAAACACGTTCAATGTGGTAAGCATTTACAAGTGCTTAAGCATACTAAGAACTAGAAATTGTCAGTTAATACACTTACTCCCATCTTCCATAAATACAGCAATTTTGTTTAATTCATGGGGCCCAGCTCTAGAAGCTGAGACAATGTCTCAATATGTTCTTTCTGTTTTCCAATAATAGTGAACATAATGTCTTAACTCCATGCCCCACCCTCCATGTCAAGGAGTAAGAATACAACTCTGCAGGTAATAGTTTACACAGGTATATTATTTCCTAAATTCAAGCATGCCTGACCATTTCAATCCTTAGAGAGATGGGTAGAAAGCAAATTCACAAAACCTGTTTCAAAGTTTGTTATGAGAATAGATAGGAATTAAATATTTATTGAGAAACTAAAAGTAATAAACTATGTGCTTCTTATTATCTAATATTCATAATTTTCCTAATGAGTTTCAAAACATTTTTTTTTCTTCTTTGAGACAGAGTCTTGTGCTGTCACTCAGGCTAGAGTCCCAAGCATCAGCCTAGCTCACAGCAACAGCAAACTCTTGGGCTCAAGCGATACTCTCAAGCTGGGACTACAGGTGCCTGCTACAACGCCCAGCTTTTTTTTTTATTTTTTGTCCATGAGCTTTCACTGTTGCTCAGGTTGATTTTGAACTCCTTGCCTCAAGTGATTTGCCCATTTTTGAAACATTTTTGGACACAAATTACTAACATGTGAGGGAGATATAAGATAATCAATCAATGCCACCCTATGAAGACAATAGTTCATATTCTACTCGACACAGCTTATATGCACATTGAACATGAACCAATTACCACTGTAAGAAACCATTCAAACAAAAGCTTCAACCTTGCCAAAACTTGGGGAAAAAAAAATTAGTTGCAGTTTGGCTGGGGCCGTGTTTGAACCCACTAAAAAAAAAAAAATAGCTGGGCGTTGTGGTGGGCACCTGTACTCCCAGCTCCTTGGGAGACTAAGGCAAGAGAATCACCTAAGCCCAGGAGTTGGAGGCTGCTGTGAGCTGTAATGACACAGCACTCTACCGAGGACAATAAAGTGAGACTCTGTATCTAAAAAAAAAACCCCAAAATTAGTTCAAATCTACAACTGACTAGAGGTTATTTTAAATAGCAATCTTTCAGGATGCCAGAACCTAGTGTTAATACTTCACCTATTAAAAAGCCAATAATGGCACATCCACAGTCACAGATGAGAGACAGAACTCCAACAATCCAGCAGTGAGAGTCCCCCGTGAGAGCAGTGCCCGCATACGCCCTCGCTGGCTCAGGGTCTGAAGCCAGGATCCTCCCCCAGCCTGAACTGCTGTGCACACCTTTCACATGTAGGCAGCTCTCCACAACACGAAGCTCCTCCTACTGCTACTCATTCACAGAATCTCTGAGTTATGTAATACAGTATAATTCTAGCAGCATTTCATGTAACTATGATTGAGGCCTTGAGTTGAGAGAAGTAGAAAATGATTTAAGGAAAACAAGAATGAAATGACTCAAAAAGGTTAGCAAGTAAAGCTATTCTCCTCCCCCCATTCTGATTTTTCTTTTTTGAGGCAGAGTCTCACAATGTCGCCCTGTGTAGAGTGCCATAACGTCACAGCTCACAGCAACCTTAAACTCTAGGGCTTAAGCAATTCTCTTGCCTTAGTCTCCCAAGTAGCTGGGACTATAGGAGCCGGCTACAACACCTGGCTTTTTTTTGTTGCAGTTGTCATTGTTTAGCTGGACGGGCTGTGCTGGAACCCACCAGCCTGGGTATATGTGGGTGACACCACAACCACTGTGCTACAGATGCCAAGCCTGATTTTTTTTTTAAGTATATTCCAGGAAGACTATTCCATTGACACACTATCCTGACCAACAAAGCCAGACACCCACTTGACCAGTAATCTACTAAGACCACCAAGTTACTGACACAATTCACATCTCCTTGGTATGTTCCGTACTATACTGTTAAAACTATTCACAAAAACTCGAGAAAAACAAAATGAGATAGGGAAGGCTGGGTCTCACAGGAGGCTCGACTCTGTGTTAGAGTAAAGGAACTCTGCCCGTGTTGAACTATGGGGACAAAGTCCTCAAGAAGGGCACAGATTTTACAGTAGCACTTTTCTTTACTATCTAGTCTATTAAAAGAATTAAAGCCTTAAACCTGAGGGTGCCTGGTAAATAATAATGATGATGTTAATAATAAGGCAGCAGCTAATGTAACAGTGAACATTACGCACTTTTGTTCAGGTATATGAACTGTCAATCAGACAACAGTGACTGGTTCTCTCAAGGAATTATATATAATCAATTATAAAAGCAGAATCAAAGATGGCATCAAAAGTAGTTTGACCACCAGAAAGGAAACAAATTCAGGATCATAATTTACTCATTCAAAGGGAAGTGCTAAAGAGACACTCCTGAGCGTCCCAGGGAGGGAAAGTGCCTATGTGCTGTGACCCGGGAGGGAAAGTGTCCATGCCCTGTGACAGGGAGGGAAAGTGCCCGTGCCCTGTGACAGGGAGGGAAAGTGCCCGCCATGACCCACATACTGAGGACAGCACCGCCCTGTCTCAAGACAGTCTCTGCCCTCACTTTGCCTGGGCTAAGTGGGAGGAT
The DNA here is from genome assembly GCF_000181295.1 of Otolemur garnettii. Lineage (NCBI taxonomy): Eukaryota > Metazoa > Chordata > Mammalia > Primates > Galagidae > Otolemur > Otolemur garnettii. The sequence continues at coordinate 1,133,201 of NW_003852586.1, forward strand.
GTACGATACACTGAAGAGGACAGCAACCCCAATTCTTCTATTCTTGATATGGAATATGTAATTCACACTGCGCTCCCTAAAAGCAGATGCCATGACAACAGAAGCAACAATTACTGGTTTGAGGTAACTGACACAACAGAACATATGAGATGCTTTTCAAGACAATTCCACCAGAAAAGAAGGCTATTACATGACAAAGTTAAAAGTATACAGGGTCATAGAAATCTACAAATTAGAGCAACATTTCAGATCAAACATTTTAGATTCCTGAGATGTTTGTTTTTGACTGCTGTGAAATTTAACAGACATATTTACATGAGTAATAAAACTTACAACTTTTCAACAAACAAATGAAAAAAAAAGCCATAGAAAAACTTGATGTAATCTTGAAATAATGTCCCCTTTATACACTTTATTCAACAAATATCCTAAAAAAGCAGTGTAAATAAACATTAGTCATTTTACTTGGAACCATAAACACAAAGATCTCCCAGTTACTGCCATGGGAAATAAAAATTGAAGCTGACATTCCCTCTTACGGAGAACAAATAAAAGGTGATTAGAAAATTTTAAAAACCAAGGGAAAAAAAGCTGAAAGATGTTGGTGTGGCACGCACCTTCTGTATCATCACGCATTTGCTCCACCAAATCTGTCAAATCCTCCCAAGAGTCTTTGCAAACGGCAAAAAGAAAGGAAAAGAAAGAAAAAATGTCATGCAAGCCAAGAAAGAAAAGTGCTATTAAAAACAAGATTTCCAAAGGTATAACTGAAAGGGAGAGTCCTAGTACTCTTCCACTTAACACAAAGGTTAACAGTGAACAGGGCTAGGAGTCCAACAACTAAGCAGAAATACCAACTGTCCCCTTTATACACTTGCAGAAATACCAACTGTTCCCATTAGGTAACAGCTTTACATGTGCAGAGCCACAATTCCAAGTACGAATATGCATCTCTGTTCCCTTTATTGGAAATGTACTACTTTGGTAGACTTACTAAAAAACTGAGAAATAAGTCTAACTAACTTAGCAGTAAGTTTCTAACAGAAGGAAACAAAGATAAAACGAACACAGATTTTTTTCTATTGAAAATCAAAGGCCTGTATTCTGAGTGTATACAACAGTAGCCTATTCCAACATTTATTCTGATCACTTCAGCAAAGCTGAAAAGCATGTGGAAAATTATGCAAAATAGTGATTTTCTTAAAATAAAATTTAAAGGCTTGGCGCCTGTGGCTCAAGTGGCTAAGGCGCCAGCCACATACACCTAAGGTGGCGGAATCCCCAGCCCGGGCCTGCCAAACAGCAATGATGGCTGCAACCAAAAATTGGCCAGGCGCTGTGGCGGGCGCCTGTGGTCCCAGCTACTTGGGAGGCTGAGGCAGGAGACTCGCTTGAGCCTAGGAGTTGGAGGTTGCTGTGAGCGTGATGCCATGGCACTCTACCCAGGGGGATAGCTTGAGGCTCCGTCTCAAAAAAAATAAAATAAAATAAAATTTAAAAAAAGTAAACAACTTTTCTTCTTCAAAACAAAGGATGCTGCCTGAAGACAGAGAAAATATATAATTTATAATTCAATAAAGCTAGATGTTCACTCAACATTCAGAACCAGTAGCAGCTGGAGTGGTACCCTACAATCAAGCACATTCATATTTCAGCAAGAAAGAAATGAATATTCAGATTAAATAAGATAAATAAACACTATAAGTAGCCTTAAATAAATTCAGGTCATGTTTTATCACTAAATTGAGTTCAGACAAATTTATGAAAAATGCTTTTACTTTGTAGAACTTTTTCTTTTTCGGAGCCTGAGTCTCACTTTGTCGCCCTTAGTAAAGTACCGTGGCATCATAGCTTACAGCAACCTCCAACTCCTGGGCTCAAGCAATCTTCTTGCCTCAGTTTTTCTATTTTCTTTGTCCTGAGCTCAGGCCAATCCACCTGCCTCAGTCTCCCAGAGTGCTGGGATTACAGGCGTGAGGTATCATACCTGGCCTTAGAACTTTTTTTATTTTGGAATTGTGGATCTGTATATGTAAAGCACTTAGAGAATGTCCCACACAGAAAAAAAAATACTGTATTGATTGCTAGTATTTTACAGGACATTAGTGCTAAAATATATTACATGTAGATGTATTTGCACATGTCATTTTCTGGCATAATCCTCTGATCTGTAGTAAGTTATGGATCTATGCTATGTAGAACATAGATTTACAGGACCATGTACTTTTTTTTTTTTTTTTTTGAGACAAAGTCTCACTCTGTCACCCCTGGTAGAGTGCTGTGGCATCACAGCTCGCAGCAACCTCAAACTCCTGGACTCAAGTGATCCTCCTGCTTCAGCCTCCGACGTAGCTGGGACTATAGGCGTTTACCATACCACCCGGCTAAGAATCATGCTCTTTTAATAACCGTGAGTTGCTCTACAGACTTGCTATGTGACCTTGCAAAAGTCAACACAGTAAATAGTGTCATTTTACTTTTTATTTAATTAGAAACTATATTTTCTCCTAATATAAATAAAAGTCTATTTTATTAAAGCAAAATATAAAGCTCCTCCCAGAGTTGTACATAGAAAGCTTGGAGAAATGAATCCTTAGCTGGGAATGTGTGAAAGTTACCTAGACTGACCTGACTTTTTCTTTTGGCATGTTCCTTCTAGAGCATTTTTTTGCTCTAACCAGACATATTTTCTGTTTTCTTTCCTTTCTTTATCTCCTTTTTTTTAGAGACAGAATCTCACTTTATCACCCTTGGTAGAGTGCTGTGCCGTCACAGCTCACAGCAACCTCCAACTCCTGGGCTTAGGCGATTCTCTTGCCTCAGCCTCCCCGGTAGCTGGGACTACAGGCACCTGCCACAATGCCCAGCTACTTCTTTGTTGCAATTTGGCTGGGGCCAGGTTTGAACCTGCCACCCTCGGTATATGGGGCCAGCGCCCTACCCACTGAGCCACAGGCACTGCCCTCTGTTTTCTTTTTAAACAGGGTTTAAAGTTTTAAGTGTCCGAGTGATGAAAGCAATTTAAGAGAATCCTCCTCCCCCAGAAAGGTAAAAAGTCTTTTCCCAATGAAGTCACTCTCCACATTTCTTCAGCATACTCAGGGTTTTACTGTAATGAAGGATAAGCAACATGTCATTATTTTATACATAATCACTGAAGGATTTGTTAAATAATTTTAAGATTGTGCCTTCTGGAATATGTTCAATTATTGAAACAACCATGTCTGAAATGTCAGTCAAAGAGCCAGACGGCAGCATGGACAATTCTTATCTCTTTCATGGCACATTTCACTTTTTCTACAGATAATACTTTGTTGTCGTGAGAATATTTTGCCTGGTTTAAATAACTATATTAACATTAATTTATAGCATAATAATACACATTTGCAAATTATAGACAGGAGCAATCAAAAGGCTTTTTTGGCTCAACACAAGTTCTCACTCTGTGACCCTGGTCTGAGTGCAGTGGCCTCTTCGCAACTCACAGCAACCTCAAACTCCTGGGCTCAAGCGATGCTCAAGCTTCAGACTCCTGAATAGTGGGAACTACAGGTGCCCAACACTTATGCTCAACTAATTTTTCTATGTTTTATAGAGATGCTCTTGCATAGGCTGGCCTTAAGTAAGCCTCCTGCCTCAGCCTCCAAAATTGTGAAGATTACAGGTGTGAGCCAGGACACACAGCTAAAAGGTCTCTTAGTTGACACAGTAAAGAGGTCTGATTTATAATTTGCTTTTATAACTCAGAGTTGTACTGATCAGACTACGCCAGATGTACACTATATATGTTAAAGCTCATAGTAAAGGGAAGCTTCCAATGTTCCTCTGGCTAAATAGACAGCCTCAGTCTGTCCCCACTCACCTCACCAACCTCACCTACCCATGAGGAAGAGAGGCCAGCTCAGAGCCACTGAGTGGACGGCAGCATGTGCAGTGCCCAGCAGGCAGTAATGAGAGGCCGCAAGCACCACTCCAGATGCCTGAATTATATGGTTAAAAATGATGCACCTAACAGAATTTGGTAACCTTTTTATTTTATTTTTACTTTTGTATTTTAAATTTTTCAACTGATACATAATTTTATATATTTAAGGGGTGTGATATTTTGATACATGTACGCAATGTGTAACGATCAAATCAGGGTTATCAACATAGGCATCAGCTCAAGCATTGTTTCGTGTGTGTTAGGAATGATCAAAATCCTCTCTTCTAGCTACAGTCCTAACGATGGGGAGATGTTGGTAACCTTATTTTTAAGATGCATAAAAAACAAAGTTTCATTTTAGTCAGAAGAGAGACCAGGTTTGGTATGGTGGTGCATGCCAATGGTCCCAGGGACATGAAAGGCTGAGACCAGAGGATCACCTGAGTCTAGGAGCTCAAGGGCAGCCTGGGCAACACAGAAAAACTCCATTGCTTAAAAAAATAATGAGGTTGGGTGGTTAAATTGTACAAGGGACCTGCATTAGGAAACAAAGCTTATTTAAGGTTTTTTACTTTATTATTTTCTTATCTATCACTCTGTTTCAGGTCTAAGAATGATTAAATCAGTTGACTATATAGCTCTAGAAATACCTAATCAGGTGGTACTGTAGGCACCTGCTCTTAAGGCACATGATTAATCAGGGATGGCAGCAGTGCAGTGGAAGAAAAGGGCCCTGGCGCTGTTGCTGAGACAGACCCGTGAGAGAGCCATTGCTCCAGCACGGCTGTGGCATAGGGTTCCTCAAACTTTTTAAACAGGGGGCCAGTTCACTGTCGCTCAGACCCACTGGAGGGCCAGACTGCAGGCACCAGGACCAGTCGGCTGCTAAGCAAGACAGGCAGCGGCACAAACACCCAGTGGGCTGCATGTGGCCCTGGGGCTGTAGTTTGAGGACACCTGCTGTGGCACCTACAATATTACTGTACTTCATTTTTCTCTGGAGGAGGGAATTGGCTGATGAGGCTTCTCTTTAGTTGTGCCTGAAGTTCATGTACTTCAAGATTAAGTGCTTGAACAGGCTCAGAAAGTTAATGTCCTTTAATAATGTGACTGTGGTTGTAAAATCTCTCCTCTTGATATAGCTTTTCTCCAGCAGTATTATTATAAGCAACCAAGTTACAGTCAAATTTTGCCAGGCATAAGGGTCGTTTTGTTTCCTTGAGGCCAAGTGTCTTTACTTTAGAGTGTTAGTTTTTAGAATTTTCTTATGGTTTCTTGTGAAAATAAAAGCTAATGAATTTAAAGTATTTCACACATCATAGGTACTCAATGTCAACTTTAAGTTTATAAGAAACTGATATGTGCCCTGTATTCTGGTTGGCTACAAACTGAATTCATGTACTTGCCATAATTAGAAGAAAACAGAGTGAACAGAATTTTTAGAAGCTAACTAAGCTAAATAGTAAACACACGGAAAAAAATAATACCAAATGACAAATTTATAATACCTGAGGTAGGGCCGGGTAAGGTGGCTCATGCCTGTAATCCCAGCACTCGGGGAGGTCGAGGTGGGTAGATTGCCTGAGCTCACAGATTCGAGACCAACCTGAGCCGGAGCAAGATCTCATCTCTAAAACAGCCAGCCGGTGTGGAAGGTGCCTGTAGTCCCAGCCACCTGGGAGGCTGAGACGAGAATTGCTTAAGCCCAAGAGTTTGAGGTTGCTGTGAGCTGTGACGCCATAGTACTGTACTGGGGGCAACAATGTAAGATTGTCACAAACAAACCAACAAACCAAAATAAAACAAAAAAAAAAACCCCAAAATAATAATATTATTCGCTGTTAACATGATAATAAAAGTTAGCAAAGGCACTGTCAAACTAATTTTTATACATGCTAAGAGGTTCTGGTCTAATAAACCAGTAATTTAGGTCAGAGTCTATCTTCTGCCCATAGTATATTAAAAACAAAAATATCAACAAAGAATTACATATGGTCCCAGGAAAAGTTAAGACATTAAGTTATCACCTAAGCCATTTAATTTTTCTGAACACCTTTGCTGAGCAAAGGACTTTACTGAAGCACAGTACATCTCATATACACCCTAAGTTTCACAGCTCTATGAGAAAGAAAGAAATTCCAGCAGCCTTTCCATCTCAGAAAGCAAACTTTAGCAACCCTTAAAAAGTGTGAAATTTCTCGGGTGGTGTCTGTGGCTCAAAAGGGTAGGGTGCCAGCCCCATATGCCGGAGGTGGCAGGTTCAAACCGAGGCCCAGCCAAAAAAAAACAAAAAACAAAAACAAAGTGTGAAATTTCTCATTGCATGATTAATAGTAAAAACTAATTCTCTTCTGCTTTGGCCACTGTCACCAGCTTAAAAAAACAGAAAAAATATTATGTAGTTTACAGCTGCTGAACCAATTGTCTCAAAAAATTCAGATTTTTAACACAGTGCAAGATAACACAAATAACTGCAGCAGCCAACGGCCAAACCAAGCTGCAAAGAAATAGCTAATGTAAAAGTTTATGAAGCCACACAACCAAAATAAAAAAACTTCACTGTTAAAAGCAGTTTGGCAATGTGTACAACTTTTTTTTTTTGAGACAGAGTCCCACTATGTTGCCCTGGGTAAAGTGCTGTGGCATCACAGTTCACAGCAACCTTACTCTTGAGCTTAAGCAATTCGCTTGCCTCAGCTTCCTGAGTAGCTGGAACTACGGGTACTCTCCACAATGCCTGGCTATTTTTTGGTTGTAGTTGTTGTTGTTTGGCAGGCCTGGGCTGGATTCGAACCTGCCAGCTCCAGTGTACGTGGCTGGTGCCCCACCTGCTGAGCTACAGGTGCCGAGCCTGTGTAAAACATTTTTAAATATTATTATTTAAGAAATTCTACTTTTAACATTGGTAAAATGTTCAAGTAATACACATGATGTACCAAAACTGACTATGATATCAAAATTTAGAAACAACCTAAATACCTATAATAGGAACAAAGAAATCACGGCATATCCAAACTGAAGACATTAAACAAAGTGATACAAATTTCTATTTATTGATATAAGAAGATATTGCAGAGGAAAAAAAGGCAGGTCACATAGCACAGGCACAGTATGATCTTATATATATATAATTGCATGTAAGTGAACTATGTATGCATGTATAAATTTATTAAAAGGCAGAGTCTTGCTCTGTCGTCTAGGCTTAAGTGCAGTGGCATGATTACAGCTCACTGCAGCTTCAGACTCTGGCTCAAGCCACACTCCAGAGTAGTTAGTACTGACTATAGGTGCATGCCAATTTTTTCTTATTTTTTGTAGACATGGGGTCTTGCTATGTTGCCCAGGCTGGTCTTAAACTCTTGGCCTCAAGCAATCCTCCCACTTCAGCCTCCAAGAAGACTCGGTCTACTACATATGTTGAACCACTGCACCCTACCATGTGTATATACTTAAAAGGAGAATCTGGCTATTAAATTGTAACAGTGGTTAGCTCTAGGTACTAGAATTTTAGGTGAATTCTAATGAGGCCGCCTCGAAGTAAATTAAAAACAATTTTGTAGTTTATACTTTTCTGTATCCTGTAACTTTTACAATGCAAATATACCATTTCTATAATTAGAAAAAGTAGGCTCGGCGCCTATAGCTCAACCGGCTAAGGCGCCAACCACGTACACCTAAGGTGGCGGGTTTGAATCCCCAGCCCGGACGCCAAACAACAATGACGGCTGCAACCAAAAAATAGCCAGGCGTTGTGGCGGACGCCTGTGGTCCCAGCTACTTGGGAGGCGGAGGCAAGAGACTCGCTTGAGCCCAGTAGTTGGAGGTTGCTGTGAGCTGTAATGCCACAGCACTCTCCCCAGGGGGACAGCTTGAGGCAAGAAAAAGTATATAATACTAAAGATATTTTCTTCAAAAAGTATTTTTTAAAGACAAAATCTCACTTGTCACCCTCAGTAGAGCGCAATGAAATCATAGCTCACAGCAACCTCAAACTCCTGGGCTCAAGCGATTCTCCTGCCTTGGCCTCCCAAGTAGCTAGGACTATAGGCGCCCGTCACAATGCCTGGCTCGTTTTAGAGGTGAGGTCTCACTCTTGTTCAGGCTGGTCTTGAACCTGTGAGCTCAAGCAATCTACCCATCTTAGTCTCCTAGAGTGCTGGGATTACAGGCATGAGCTACCTCACCTAGCCTTAAAAAGCATATTTTTTTTCCAGTTTTTGACTGGGACTGGGTTTGAACTCATCATCTCCAGCATATGGGGCTGGCGCCCTACTCCTTTGAGCCACAGGTGCCACCCTAAAAAGCATTTTTAACACATTGACACATGAAGTTTTATTTTGAGAATATTTAATTATGATGAAAAATATTCAGGGGCTATTTGGGGACAAGTCTGTGTTCTCAGGGAAAGTTTACACACCAAAAATTGTAAAGTAACAGATTTTAGTATTTACACCCCTGTGCTCAACAGCACTTCAAAGAGGTCAGGGTGTACTGGTAGGAACTAGGGAAACCACAGTGGGAAACTTGCCCAGTTATCCCCAAGGCATACCTTCAAAGAACCAAACAATGCAGACCTGCACTGAGGGGCAGAGCATGTGATGGGTGCTCTCAAACAGAGATTTTGGTCTTTCCAGCCAGATCTTGGTGCCCAGGCATGGTTGTGACATCATGGATGCCGTCCTGAGCAAACACTGAGCTTGTTTAATCATGACAGAAAACTATAATAACCAGATTCCTTAAATCTGGTTTATATAAAGGTACACACACACACACACACACACACACACACATCCTGTGTGCACAGGTGTTGTATTAAATACAGAAAGGAGATTCACAGTTCAGTTGATACTTCTTATGCCATTAAAAATGTTTACTTACGAAAATATTATAGCCTTGATTTTCCATCAACTTTAGCTAAGTGGTTCATTTAAGAACTTTTGAACATTATGTGGCTTTAATTTTCTTGATAGAAGAAACACGTGCTCATCAACAAAAGGATAAGGCTGGGCTCGGTGGCCTAGCCTGTAGCCCCAGACAGAAAACTGTAATAACCTCCCAGAGGCTGTGGTGGCAAAGGTGGTGTGTAACAACACAATTTCTTTATACTGTTTCTTATTACCTGTTTTTAAGAAAGAAGTCAAAAGTAATGTCAACATTCATAGTTGCTTTTGTGACCAAATGACACAGCCTCAGGGAGGCTGAGGCAGGAGGATCCCTAGAACTTAGGAGTATGAGACCAGCCCAAATAAGAGCAAGACCCCATCTCTACTAAAAATAGAAAAATTAATAACTATAGTCCAGAAAGTAGAAGGGAAGAGGAGAGAGAAGGGAGGGGGGCTATGGGAGGCGGGAGGGTATTTGTGGGGACCCCACCTAATGTGCATGATGCAATGGTACATTTCAAAACTATTAAGAAATGAGTGTAATTGTGATGGATGTGTTCCTTAGTTCAATGCAAACATTTCACATTGTATATCGAAGCAGTACCCTGAACCCCATAAATGCATCAACGTACAAAGTTATGATTTTAAAAAAGTAATTTAAAAAAAAGGAAAAGAAAAATTAGCTGGGTGTCATGGCAGGCAACTATAGCCCCAGGTACTCAGGAGGCTGAGGCATGAAGATCACTTGAGCCCAGGAGTTTGAGGATGCCTGGCACTCTAGCTGGGCAACAGAATGAGACTCTGTCTCAAAACAAACAAACAAACAAACACAAACATTAACAGGATCAGGGAAGGGTCATACATAAATTAATGAAGTCTAATCACAAATTTGCATATTTATGGTATTAAGAATAGTTGTTTCATTTTCTACCAATTGGGGAAATTGTTATTAAGTATTACATAAGAGAACTATTAAAATCCATGTTATACAATTGACATGTTTATTTTATTAAACTATAGAAGTAAATATATGTACACGATGAACTTCTTCACCATTAACGATCACAATTTTTTATTTTAAAAAATTAACAAAGTACGTAGCCAGAAGAGAAAAATATGCTACTTTATCATTACCACTAATATTTTGTCCCTTGTGGAACATGTGGCTTTACTAATATGTCTGATCGTTTACTGGAAAGGAAATTTGTAAAGAGGCTGAAAACACATTTTGAAAATCTAGTTCTGGCATTTGAATCTCTGCAAGTGCAGTTCCTCCCCTCTCCTTCCACTCCAACTACCTTTGCCTTCAGCTTATGCCAAGGTAACTCCTGTGCATTTTTAGGCCTTGGTGTAAACATTACCTCAGTAGCAATCTTCCCTAGAGCCCCTGCCAAGATAAGATGTTTGCTCATCCTGTAAGGCACTCCACTTCCCACTGTAGAAACCACTGTACTACAATTATGGCTACTTTACTTTCTGGAGGGATCCCAAGAGCACCCACACTTGTGAATAAGCTCAGAAAATATAGTGGACCGGGCTTATTCACTGCATCGTTAAGATATAATTGGGACAATAAACTGTTGGCTAAAGGGCTGATCTGATCTTATAATGATAAAAACTGCATGCTTTCAGTATTCCCTTTTTTCTTTTGTTCAAATGGACACTAGACTTTTTTCTCCCAGAAAAAAATACAGAGATAAAAAATTTTACATACAATTCTTGGGATCATGAGCCCCAGGTTTAAAAGCCCTGAACTATACTGCAGTGAATTCATGCTATGAGGTCTCCTGGGAAATAGCCATTCAGTTTCCCTGCTAAAATGCCCATTGGGCCGTATACTTTTTTCATTAAAATATAGGCAGGTCCCAGGCAGGATGGGGATTTGATCATTGGTGAGGAAGCCTGCATTATCAAGAGTATTCTCTACTCAGTGGAAAAATCTGATCCCAAACCTGCACTCATACTGTCTCTCGGGAAATGTGGTCACACTAGGTACCATCTGGCTTTGAATTCCATGTTCCACTTTCCAACAGGATTGTCCTTTGGAACTAGGTGGTACATACATGTTTTGCAGCAGCCTCTGGCATTTTAGTTTCATCTCTTCACCTTACCTAGCAACTCACTGAGAGCAACGGCCGTCCATTTCCTAGCCCCTAGGTCTGGACTTTGCATCAAGGTACATCCAATCAATAATTACAACCAACTAATAGACCAGAACACACTCACTGCTTGCAGTGTACTACTGTTGTTACTCTGCTCCAAGGTATCTCACACAAGCTTCTCTTTACATTCACAGTATAAACGCTAGATGCTGCAAACGGACACCAAAACAAACGTCGCTCCCAAAGAAAACTGCAGAGCTATGTAGTGACAGTGACAGCACGTGTGAATTCTGCTGTCATCCACACTTCTCCACAGTAGCCCTGAGTTTAAAAACTAAAGCTGAAAGGTTCTTTTCTCAGTACGTCCATCTGACAACACAATTTCTTTATAGTCTGTTTCTTATTACTTGTTTTTAAGAAAGAAGTCAAAAAAGTAATGTCAACATTGATAGTTACTTTTGTGACCAAATGACATATTCTACATTACAAAGATCATCTGTGTATCACCTCTCAATGTCAGATTCCCTACCCCTAAAAGGTTCATAGAAAAACACATAGTTCTTAATAACTGATAATTTTTAATCAATTATTTTCTTGTTTATGGAGATTTAGGAAAGAACAATACTAAAATTCCAGTGTAAGGCACTAAGGTTCACCTTTGTCTAATAAACAACTAATTTAAATCACTCCCTTACATTAATATAAAAGTAGAAATATAAATTAAAATGATGATATATTCAAGAGTGTAGCTTAAATTGCTGTGGCTCTAATTACTGCTTCATGAGTAACTAACTGCTGCCACAAGTCTCCTCACTTACCAAGTAATAAGTAGTTACTACTAACGTGCAGAATTAAGAGAAGAGAAAAACTCAGGCATGAAGTGTCTGAGTAACTTATGTGAGGTCACAGGACTGCTGACCAGTGGGACAGGGGACTGCATGCAGACCCAAGACACAAAATCCCACATCATTTCTGAAGTAGTGACCCTGACAGTAGCCCAAGCACCAGTAGCCCCATCAGCCTCGTTTGCTGTTCTCAGATATACCCTTAGAGAGAGCAGTAAAGTTTTCCAAACTCTAGTAAACGGGCCCCTAAGTCTAAATAGACTTAGTATCCAGATTTCTTTACAATCATTTCAAATTTCTATAACAAAATCTTACTTAGAAATTTCCAATTCTCCACATTGAATATCCTTTTATAATCAGAAAAAAAAATCTTATTTAAAATAATCAACTTCAGGGCAGTGCCTATGGCTCAAAGGAGTAGGGTGCCAGCCCCACATACCAGAGGTGGTGGGTTTGAACCCAGCCCGAGCCAAAAACTGCAAAAAACAAACAAACAAAAAAATTAACTTCAGGCCAGGCATAGTGGCTCACGCCTGTAATCCTAGCACTCTGAGAGGCTGAGGCAAGTAGACTGCCTGAGCTCAGGAGTTCAAGACCAGCCTGAGCCAGATCAAGACCTTGTCTCTTAAAAAAAAAAAGTCAAGCATTGTGGCAGGGTCCTCGCTATCTGGGAAACTGAGGAAAAAGAATCGTTTAATCCCAAGAGTTTTGGGTTGCTGTGATGCCGAGACACTCTACGGAGGGTGACAAGGTGAGACTGTGTCTCAAAAAAAAAAAAAATCAATTTCAACCTACTTCAATATGTACACAAGCATGATTTTAAATTGAGCTTTTTTCTTTGAGACAGTCTCACTATATTGTCCTCGGTAGAGTGCCGTAGCGTCACAGCTAACAGCAACCTCCAACTCTTGGGCTTAAGCAATTCTCTTGCCTCAGCTTCCCAAGTAGCTGGGACTACAGGCACCTGCCACAACGCCTGGCTATTTTTTTGTTGCAATTGTCATTGTTGTTCAGCTGGCCTGGGCTAGCAAGCTAGGTTTGAACCCACTGCCACAGTGCTATGGGCGCTAAGCCATTTGTTTTTAAATTTGAGAGTCTCACTTAATTATCTTTGGTAGAGTGCCTTGGCATCACAGCTCACAGCAACCTCAAACTCCACTCACAGCAGCTCCTGTGATCCTCTTGCTTCAACCTTGCAAGTAGCTCAGACTATAGGAGCCCACCAAAACACCTGGCTATTTTTAAAGACTGGGGTCATGCTCTGGCTCAAGTTGGTCTCAAACTCCTAAGCACAAGCCATCCACCCGCCTCGGCCTCCCCCAGTGTCAGGATTACAAGTGTGAGCCACTGTGCCCAGCCTTAAATTGAACTTTTTAACTTGTTTGCCACTCATGCTCTTCTTACAAGGCTGCAGTGACAGTGAGCCACATGGTCACAAGGATGAACAAGGGCACCTACCACATCACCAGACAACATCACCTGCCTCTAGGCTAATGGGCGGGGCTAACCTGTGATGCTGTGATATGCCCTAGGGTAGGCCCATTAAATGTTTTTTCAATTTAAGATATTTGCAACTCAGGTAGGAGGTTAATGGAACATATAACCCTATCTGAAATCAAGGGGCACCTGTAGTTGCCTGTGAGACGAAACATGGAAGGCTCAGGACTTAATTCTTTAATCTCTTTAATGTGTCAAAGATTTCCATCAACATGCAAAATGTTACTTAGCTAAACTTGTTATAAAATTATAAACTGAATCACAACCATAGTTGAGTTTGTCACTGTTACATATCGGAAAATACTTAAGTATAATACTATACTTTGCCAAGGGGTGTGCTCTTGTATAGGTACACACATTTACTGAGGACTTTCTGAAAAAAAAATTATTTTCCTGATCCTGGAATTATCTGCATATACTTAGAGAATGCTACTCCATGGTCCACACAACTTAAGAAAAAAATGCTTAAATATGCATCACTTCCTCTCAGTAGTGGCACCATTTCTGAAATTCCTACACAAGTGCTTAAAGGTCTGAGGTATCTGGCTTCCATTATTGAGGAAAACGAAGGGCACATGTCTTCCAAATATTTCATGGACCTTACAAGGTCCTTTATTTTGAAATTCCACTGTGCTGTCAAAATATCTCTGAGAAGTCTTTTCAATGGTGATACATGTTTTTCAAAATCAGAAATATGCAAGATGAATTTTTTATGAACAAGGCTGCTCCTTTAATGTTGACAGGACAAAAGGGAGCCACAACCTTAAATCTCTGAATGTCCACATCTGTCTCCTGCCTTCCCTCAATCCCCTCCCAAAGTGTAAGAACTCGAACTCACTGAAGTTGGGGTATATCATAAAGCTTCTATTATCTGGAAAAGTGTAACCAGATTTGTGCTTCTTTGGAAGGCTATACTGAAGGAGTGACAGTGCTCCTTTGGTTAGTCATAATCTATTAGCATCTGGGACGCAAACTTTCTCTTCCTTCTGCTCTCCCTCCTGGTGAAGGGAACCAGGACCTGAAGCCAGAAAATTGGGAGTGAGCATAGCATTGCCTGAGCCTTGTCCTCAAGCCACTCCACCTCCTTAGACATCATTACCTTCTCCTTCCCCAGTGACTGTCCTTCCATCAGTACCTGCTGCTTCCCCATTGACTGTCCTTCCATAAATATCTTCTGCTTCCATAGTGACTGTCCTTCCTTCAGTATCTTCTGCTTCCACAGTGACTGTCCTTCTATCAGTACCTTCTGCTTCCACAGTGTCTGTCCTTCCATCAGTACCTTCTGCTTCCCCAGTGACTGTCCTTCCATCAGTACCTTCTGCTTCCTCAGTGACTGTCCCTTCTCATCAGTTCTTCTGCTTCCAAGGTGATTGTTCCTTCCCTTCGGTACCTTCTGTTTCCACAGTGACTGTCCTTCCATCAGTACCTTCTGTTTCCACAGTGACTGTCACTTCCATCAGTAGCTTCTGCTTCCCCAGTGACTGTCCTTCCATCAGCACCTTCTGCTTCCCCAGTGACTGCCCTTCCATAAGTATCTTCTGTTTCCACAGTGACCTTCCATCAGTACCTTTTTCTGCCCCAGTGACTGTCCTTCCATCAGTACCTTCTGCTTCCCCAGTGACTGTCCTTTCATCAGTACCTTCTGCTTCCCCAGTGACTGTTCTTCCATCAGTACCTTCTGCTTCCCCAGTGACTGTCCTTTCATCAGCACCTTCTGCTTCCCCAGTGACTGTCCTTCCATCAGTACCTTCTGCTTCCTCAGTGACTGTCCTTCCATCAGTACCTTTTGAGTCCCCAGTGACTGTCCTTCCATCAGCACCTTCTGCTTCCACAGTGACTATTCCTTCCATCAGTATCTTCTGCTTCCACAGTGACTGTCATTCCATCAGTATCTTCTGCTTCCATAGTGACTGTCCCTTCCCATCAGTTCTTCTGCTTCCACAGTGATTGTCCCTTCCCTTCGGTACCTTCTGTTTCCACAGTGACTGTCACTTCCATCAGTAGCTCCTGCTTCCCCAGTGACTGTCCTTCCATCAGCACCTTCTGCTTCCACAGTGACTGTTCCTTCTATCAGTAGCTTCTGCTTCCCCAGTGACTCTTCCTTCCCATCAATACCTTTTGCTTCCCCAGTGACTGTCCCTTCCAATTAGTACCCATCAGGTACTTTCTGCTTCCCCAGTGACTGTTCCTTGACTTTTTATTCACTATCCTTGCCCTTCATGTGTGTGCACATATGTACATGCAGACAACATTTATTTTGGAACTTCTGAAAAAAAATATTTTTCTGATCCTGGAGTTATATGCACATACTTGTTTGGAATTGTCATCTCTTACATGGCCCACATTAACAGTCTCAATTAGGGGGCTCTGAAGAGCTTATAATCTTCCGCTCTACCCAACCACTGCTAGCAGCCAGAGTGATCATCCCACAATAAATATGTTACTCCCATTCCCTGAGCACCAGGAGTTTTTCCCTGCAGAATCAAGTCCAGGCTTAGCAGTAAGAGGAAGAATCCCATAGTCCAGCTCGTGCTTATCTCTCCAGCCCTGCACCCAGCTATTCTAACCACAGGACAACCGTCCTCCCATTTGCTGGTTCCCTGTCTTACCAGCTTACTGTGTGTACTATATGACATGCCCTGAACCCTCTCCTAGGCTCTTGAATTGATTCAGGGGAAATCTATTTGCAATCAAAATTGTAGATTTGCTCCTAGTTTCAGAGAGAATGATCTCCTATCTGAATACGAACTAATACAAACTGAGATTATGAAGTGGACGTTTTTTATTCCCACATATTTAAGAGTTAAGGTAAGTTAAGACTATAATCTACACTGTGGATGGTCCAGTGAAGGGCAGGAACTTTGTTTCAGAAAACAAAACTTAGGAACCACAAAGCTTCTACTGTTGAGGCCATATACGGCCTATGTGTCATCATTTTAGGAGGATACATTATGCTTTTTGCCCCTTTTGTGGATTTAGAGGCTACAGTGCAGTATCTGTCCCTCCATGAACCAGCTTGCAAAGAAGTCTGAACTCCTGTGTCTCCAGCCATCAGGAGCTCCACTGTGTAAACAAGGTGAGATTGATGTAATCACTGACTACCACTTAGATGATTGTAACTAAATTAAATCTAGTAATTATCATTGGTATTAACATTAAAGCAGACATTTCCTTGGACCAAATGGCTGTTTATACCAGAATTGATCCAGAATTAGCCAGTGGAACAAGGAAATAAAACCTCCATACACCACTATCATGCTTTACTAGACCATACTTTCATGAGGCTGTTCTTTCATTATTTTCATTCCTAATAATTTGAAATAATTGTTTCTTTTGCCCAATTTAAGGCAAACTTCCAAAATTCACTGTCAGCATGTCTCAATTTTCCTCCAAATCCTCTATAGTTGATCAAAGGTTTTGGAAACTTCCTATTTGTCTGATTTCCTTAATCAAAGGAATATAGCTTACACTGTATAGCCTAGACAGCATCTCTTACATGTTTTTCATATTAATAAGAAATGTGTTGCTACAGATTTCTCCATGAAGAACTCAAGCAGCACTGCTATAAATGCTCACCGAATAGCTTACTTTTGATTACCCTTAGGAATCTTGATCAAAAAACAAATATATACTCAAAGTACTAAAACAGTTAAAAATTATTTTTGTGACAGTGACTTCAAAATGGCTGGGAAATGTATTTATATTGTTCAAGCAAGACATACAAATGATAAATCTGCACATGCAGTTGCTAAAAGATTTCTTGAACTTTTCTTCCCTGAAGACTTTTACAGCTTTAGATTTTTTTAAACAGTATTGGGATTGTACAGAGTTTCAGCTGATGTCTTTTAACCCTGTGCACATTCTTTAACTTAGAGCCAAAGGAAAACTGTCCAGCAAAAACAGTCTTAAAAACTACTCCCCCATCATTCTTAAAGACACACCCACCTTTGTGTTCTGTGACATTAGCCACTACCTCTAAAACTTTCACAAGGGTAAACCTGACTGGAAAGATAAGATCTTTATCAAACCCACTGGGTGAAATCTGAGTCATGACAAGACTGTAACACAAAGTCAAGGGCAAGAAACCACTTTTCCTAACCCCTTCTGGTATGTGTAATTTACTTCATGGCCCTCTGTCCTGTAGATATACCTAATTATCAGGCATTTGCTTATTATGAAGAATTTCTCTTCACATGCAAGCATTTTGGTCTTCATTAGTTTGAGGGCAGAGAATAAACACTAGCTAAGGAGTCCCCATATTAAAAACAAAAGTCTTTGTTGCTATAATAAGTCATAATAGCTACTACAAATAATTTATAAAAAGCAATGGCCAAGAGATTTCAGTATTACTTTCCTATGATAAGCTAAAAGGAGTGCCGTAATAATCATGTTGAATCTTTCCAAGGAATCATGCTTTTTAAAGAGTCCATAGTTAGTGAATAATCGCTGACCATAAAATTACTTTCTCATCTAACCCGATAAACCATATTACTTAGAAAATATAAGTATTTTGTCAAATATTTCCTAGCTGTCAAAGTCAGTTTAACATTATATCCTGATGACAGGATACCCTTCTTATATTTTTCATGTATAATTCTCTCATTATAGTCATGTTATCCTAACTTATTTTGTTAAGAATCACTATGATTTCTATAAGATTTTCATATATGAACAAAATTAAAAGCTTTTCCATTATTGATTAGGATCATATGTGATAAGTGACCTCAACCATTCTTTTTAGAGATTTAAAGACAAATCTAAATAAGCATCAGCATCTTTCGAAAGGATGCCTCAGGGAGTAGGAAAAAAATATTTTTTCCCAGTAGCAAGAGAGGGAGCAGTGGGTGGGAGATAAGGGCGTTGGGTTTCCAGGACTGCTAACAGACGGAGCGCAGGTCCTCGCGGCTCCTCCCCGCGCCCTCCTCCCGCCCGTGACGGTGAGGATGCGGCCGGGCAGGGCCCACCGTACCTTCATGGGTAGGCTCTGGGTCGGGGGTGAGCGAGATGTCATCCAGCTCTCGGAGGCAGAGCCACTCCCCGTCCATGGACACCCGGAACTTGCACAAGTAGATGGTCTCCATGGCAGCCTGTGTGATCTTGTCGGTGGTGGGGGTGGGCATGTCAGTCGGCGGCGTCAGGGCAGACATGATGACTCAGCCGGGATCTCTCTCACACACGCACACCCCGCAAAAATAAGACAGGTCTCCTCACAAACCCCCAACCCAAAGCTCCGAAACAAAGCTTTCAGGAAAAGGCGTGGAATGGATTAAAAAAAAAAAAAAACACCAAGGTTCTTACAGTTTAAGAACCAGCTTCAAGATAAACAATTCTGCACGATCTTCTTATAAACGAGTCCTACCACATATCAAATAGGACGACTCTATAGTTTCCTCCCAGCTTCCTCGCCTTTTATCTTCCCTTCCTTACGCTTTTTCCTCAGCTGAGCTATAGGCTTTGAATGCTGCCGGGCCGATGCTCCCTTTGCTGCTTTAAACACTAGCCTCAGCATGAATAAGTGGAAAAGCCTTCTTTGTGCAGCAAAATAATTCCTCAAAAAATGAACGAAAAATAAACCTATATTTTCAACTTAGCATACAAAAAAAAAAACAGTCCTGAACCGCAGATAGCACTTCCAGGATGCGCTCGGACCAGCCAGGATGCTGAGGGCTCGCAGGGCGGGCCAAGGCGGGCAGGGTGGTGACCAAGATGGCTGACGGTGGGCGGGGCCGGCGCCGGCACACGTGACCGCGGCTCGACAGGCCGCTGCTCCCAGGGTGCTCCACGGGCGCCGCGGGAGGACAGAGACCAGTCCACGCACGCAAGGCCCACCACACGGCCCTCGGCCCCGCCCCACACACGGCCCTCGGCCCCGCCCCCACCCTCTGCACGGCCCACCCCACAAGGGCCACCAGACGGCCCTCGGCCCCCCAGACGGCCCCCGGACCCCCCACCCCACGCGGCCCTCCGCCTTTAGACCCGGCTCAGAGCTGACAGCTCTGGTCCCCTTCTCTCTCCTGGGGATGCGCGGGGTGATAGCAGGAGGGTACTAATTCCGGATGGTACTCCACAGCAAAGGTGGCAACAGAGGCAGTTAGAAGTTAATTTGACTTTTATCCTTATCTACACAGCTATTAAACTTCTTTAATATGCTAAAGGTGGTGTTTTAAGAAAAGCTAAGGTGGATGTTCAGTTTAAATATCTTACTCTCAGGCATTTATAATATCCTTCTCTAGGAACTTTTTTTTTTTAGGCTAGGCAGAAATGCAAGAAAAAAACTTTAAGTTAAAAAAGTAAAATCATGGTCCGGCGCGGTGGCCCAAGCCCTAACCCCAGCACCGGGGTGGCCCAGGAGGGTGGACTGCCTGAGCTCAATAGTGTGGGGCCGGCGTGAGTGAAAGGGGCGACCCTGTCTCCAGTAAAAACCGAGGCAAGAGGATCCCTTGAGCCCGAGTTGGAGCTGTGAGCTATGTCGCCACAGCACTCCACCCAGGGTGACAGCTTGAGATTCTCAAAAAAAAAAAAAAAAAAA
>NW_003852586.1:1153557-1154568 GCF_000181295.1 Otolemur garnettii
AAAAAAAAAAAAAAAAATTTACCTACTTTGTTGTTGTTGTTGTTGAGACAGGATCTCACTCTGTCACCCTGCATAGAGTGCCGTGGAGTCATCATAGCTCACAACCACCTCAGACTCTTGAGCTCAAGGGATCTTCCTGCCTCAGCCTCCCACCCAGTAGCTGGGACTAGAGGTGCCCACCACCATGCCTAGCTAGCTTCTCTATTTTTTGTAGAGACAGGGTCTCACTCTTGTTCAGGCTGGTGACCTCAAGTAATCCTCCTGCTTTGGCTTCCCAGAGTGCTAGGATTACAGCCTTGAGCCAACACACCTGGCCTGATTTACCTCTTTTTTTTTTTTTCTGAGATAGAGTTTCACTTATTAACCCTTGTTAGAGTGCTGTGGTGTCACAGCTCACAGCAACCTCCAACTCCTGGGCTTAGGAGATTCTCTTGCCTCAGCCTCCGGAGTAGCTGGGACTACAGGCGCCCGCCACAACGCCCGGCTATATTTTTTGTGGCAGTTTGGCCTGGGCCGGGTTCAAACCCGCCTCCCTCAGTACATGGGGCAGCCGCCCCCTCAGGCCTATATCATCAGAGGCATTTATACCTTGCTAGGAAAAGGGCAGGCATTTGCTTTCCGAGCTACCTAAATAACAGAGATGAATGATAAGAATTTTCTTACAAAATTGAAAGTCTTTTTGTATTTAAGGAGGAACATACAACTTCAAGAAATATAACCCAGGGGCAGGGTTATACTCAAAGGAGTAGGGCAACGGCCCCAAATGCCGGAGGTGGCAGGTTCAAACCCAGACCAGACCAGAAAAATGAAAATAAAATAAAATAAAAATAAAAAAAGAAAGAAAATAAATACAACCCAAGACTATTTATTCTCTTCCATGGAGTCTCACCAGAGGAACACCTTAATTTACCTACTTTGGGCTCGGCGCCTATAGCTCAACCGGCTAAGGCGCCAGCCACGTACACCTAAGGTGGCGGGTTCGAATCCCCAGCCCGGACCTGCCAAACAACA
>NW_003852586.1:1154650-1156118 GCF_000181295.1 Otolemur garnettii
TTTTTTTTTTTTCTGAGATAGAGTTTCACTTATTAACCCTTGTTAGAGTGCTGTGGTGTCACAGCTCACAGCAACCTCCAACTCCTTGGGCTTAGGTGATTCTCTTGCCTCAGCCTCCCAAGTAGCTGGGACTACAAGTGCCCGCTACAATACTGGCTATTTTTCATTGCAGTTTGGCCATGGCTGGGTTTGAATCCACCACCCTCGGTATATGGGGCTGGTGCCCTACCCACTGAGCCACAGGCGCCGCCCTGATTTTTCTTAATTTTTGAAAACTCAAAGAAAAAAATTCTCCTCAAATACTATAATTTTTTTTTTGAGACAGAGGCTCATTATGTGGCCCTCAGTAGAGTACTGTTGCATCACAGTTCACAGCAACCTCTAACTCTTGGGCTTAAGTGATTCTGTTGCCTCAGCCTCCCAAGTAGCTGGGACTGTAGGCTCCCTCCACAACTCCTGGCTACTTTTTTTGTTGTAATTGTCATTGTTGTTTGGCAGGCCTGGGCCAGGTTAGAACCCACCAGCCCTGATGTATGTGGCAAGCACCCTAGCTGCTAAGCTATCGGTGCCGAGCCTCTCCTCAAATATTATTAAAACCTCATAATTGGTTCATTCTAATTTGAGATCAAACTCAAAGAAAAAAATACTCAGAACAAGATTCTGTAGATAAACTGGCATTTCTGTATTGTTAGAAGGAGGGTAGTCTATAATTCCAGCATTCTGGGAGCTTGAGGTGGTTTGAGATCGGGCTGGGCAACGATGGCAAGACCCTATCTCAAAAAAAAATTTTTTTAAATAAGAGGAGGGCAAACTGGGACAATGTTAGAACCTGTGTATACATATGCTTATTTATAATTGGGGGAAAATCAGCAGGTTACTAAGGAAAATAAAGTACTTTTGGTTTATTTATTTCTATCTCACATGCTAGGCAAGTGTGTAGGCACTGGGCATGTAGCACTAAGACAGAATTACCTTTTCAAGGAAGCAGAGTTTATTTAAGTGCTGAATCAAGTCTTCATTTAATAACATATTCACATTTAATTACAGTTCCATGCCTTTCAAGCCAAGCATACTGTACTTCTATCTTATACATTAAAACATATATGGAAGACTTCTTGAATAATATCCCCAAAGTACAGGCAATCAAAGAAAACTCAGACAAGTTGGATCACATCAACCTACAAAACTTCTACCCAGGTAAGGAAATAATGAACAAATCGAAGAGACAATCCACAGAATCAGAGAAAATATTCGCAAATTACCCATTTGGAAAGAGATGAATAATTAAAATATATAAGGAAGTCTAACAATTCAAGAGGAAAAAGTCAAATAATCCTGTTAAAAAAATTGAGCAAAGGATCTGAACAGACATTTCTCAAGAGTTACAGTCAAGGCTCGGCGCCTGTAGCTCAACCGGCTAAGGCGCCAGCCACGTACACCTAAGGTGGCGGGTTCGAATCCCCAGCCC
>NW_003852586.1:1156220-1165951 GCF_000181295.1 Otolemur garnettii
AAAAAAAAAAAAAAAAAAAAAGAGTTACAGTCAAGAGGTATATGAAAATGTTCAATGTCATTAGTTATCAAAAAAATTCAAATCAAAACTATGGTGAAGTATCGTCTCACCCCAGTGAGAATGTGGTGAAAGGAGAACCCTCCCACCCTGCTGGTGGAAATATACATTAGTAGGAAGACTATGGAGGACAGCATGGAGGTTCCTCAGAAAACTAAAAATAGAACTACCACATGACCCAAAGTAAATCAGCATATCAGAAAGGTATCTGCACCTCTATGTTTAATGCAGCACTATTCACAAAAGCCAAGATTTGGAATCAGCCTAAATGTCCATTAGGTGATGAATGGATAAACAAATTGTGGTTCATATACACAACAGAATATTATACAGTCACAAAAAAGAATGAAATCCTGCCATTTGCACCAACATAGATGAACTGGAGAACGCTATGTTCAATGAAATATGCCAAGCACAGAAAGACAAAACTGCCATGTTCTCACTCATACGTAGGAGCTAAGTATTTAAAATGATGGATCTCATGGAGATGGAGAGCAGAATGACGGTAACCAGAAGAGTAGCTGGGGGGTGCATAACCTGGGGGTGTTTAATGTGTGGAAAAACAGAGTTAGACAGAATGAGCAATACTTGATAACACAACAAAGTGACTATAATGAACAATGTGAGGGTATGCTTTAAAATAACTAAAAGAATAGAATTGAAATGTTCCTAACACAAAGAAATGATAAATGAGGTGATGGATATCACAATTACCCGGATTTGTGTGCCTGTATCAAAGCATCACATGTACCTTATAAAGATATACAACTACTATGTACTAAAAATTAAAAACTAAAACAAAGGAGACATTCATAGTTTCACTTACACCATATAATACTTCAAAATGTATTAATAGTCAATTAAACTGTTGGGACCGAAATTGCCGCTGAGAGACCACCATACACACATGTAAAAGCAAAGGAGAGCCTTTGTTCAAGCATATGCCTGGGTCACTCCACCCTGCAGCGTAGGTGCGGAGGGGCGACCCTCACATGAAGCGAGGTGGGGGGGGGAAGGGGTTGCCATTGGCCGAGTTGTTGTCCAGGGGTGCTTGGTACCACCTGATACACAGGGATGCTATAGGGTGGGTTTATGGTTAGGGACTTTCCAGAGGAGGGTTGCTTGTCCACTTCTGACAGACTGGCTCCTCCTGGGCTGATCGGCCTTGCTCAGAAGTGTAGAGGGGGGACGCCTGTCCGCTTCTGATAAGCTGGTTCTATCTAGGCCGATTGAGCTTGCCCAGAGGGGTGTTGCTGTGGTTTCTCTTATAACTGGCCTGAGTTTTAAAATGGAGCCTTACTAACAAAATGGAGTTACATTGGCCTCTTCAAAACCTTCATATTACAATGAATCATTCCTGGAACCACAACTCCAAACACTGCTTGTAACATCAAAACTCCAAGTCACTGATACATTAAAAAAAGATAAATAAACATTTGTATACACATATATCTATATATTAATTTCATTTTAGGGGCAGGGTCTCTGTCACCCAGGCTGGAGTGCAGTCATGCAATCACAGCCCACTGTAGCCTGGAACTCATAGGTTCAGTGATCTTCCTGTCTCAGCCTCCCCAGGGTCCAGGACTACAGGTGTACATCACCAAGTTTGCTGGTCTCATTGTGTTGCCCAGGCTAGTCTTGAACTCCTCACACGAAGGAATCCTCCCACCTTGGCTTCCCAAAGTGTTGGGAGGACAGGTGTGAGCCACAGTGCCTTGCCAGTACTTAGAACAATGAACACACAGCTAAATCTGAATGCTTTCTCATTGCTGGGGCCCAACACCTGAATTCAGCCTTTTTCATAAATCATGACTGTCTCTCCACTAACACTAAGCATTTACTAACCCTGAACAGAAGATGTGGGCTGATTACAACACACCAGCACCACAGGGACATCTGGACTAGTGAGCAAGAACTATGGTTCCCTTTCCTTTCTCCAATTGGAGAAGGAAGCCCAAAACACGCAAAGCGTTTGGCCATGATAGAGAAACCTGCTTGTGCTGGTTACCTGGAGTTTCCCACATCTGCCAGTTGGAGGAGGTGTTAGCAGCTATTTCAGAAATAGGAACTGCAGGTGGGAAAGAAAACGTGTACTTTACTACCTGTTCTTCGGGTAAACACCACAAAGTTTTCAGCACAGTTACTCATTGTTCTATGAAAACAGCACTACTTGTAGAAGACTAATAAAAATAATTATAAATATAGCTTAGTACTGTTTTTAAATTTGGGTCTTTACTAAGTAAACTACATCTTTGAATATAAAGATAATACTAAGCCGTCGATAGGTACACAAACCCTGCCTTTTTTTCTCTATGACACTAATTATTACATGAGTTGTACTGAACTCTTTTCTCACTTGACCCCACTTGTGAATAATGGCACATATTTTATGATGGTTGTAAGGAAGACACGTATAGTCTGTGGCCCTAACACAGAATCAAGAGGCCTGTGTTCTCCTGCTTAAACAGACTGAATTTTCTACATTATGACTGACTCAAAGCAAACAATATTTATGTTTCAAAGTTACAAGTTACATTCCTCTTAAAGTATATTCAGCTGATACTAATATAAAACAAAGGTCGATTCATCAGGCTCATTGTCTCTGTTATAAAATTACTTAAGGTAGCTATCACTTATTGAAAGCTTTATAATAAATACCACATCATATCCTCCTAAAACACTGCAAGGCAGATACTGATACCACCTCCTCTTTACACACAAGAAACAAAGCACAGCCACGTAACTGCCCAGGACCCACAATTAGCAGGTGGCAGATCTGTTGTTCTAAGCACCAAAAGCCCATATATCCTTCTCTACTCTGCAACTTGAGCCCTCTAACGCTTCCCCGCTAATTAAATTTTACTCAGAGAAAATAAAAAGCAAAACAAAGTAACACAGGCAAAGTCCACATGAAATTTCCTAAACATGAGTTTCAATAAATGTAAGACTTGAAGAAGAAATTTTATCAGCTTTCACACTTTACCCATTAATGCTTCACAAACCATATCTTCTGACAAACTGAGAACCCAGCACGGATTTTTCCTGGTGCTTTCTGGCAAAGGGTAAACCAAATTCTTCTTGACCATCATAAAAGACCATACAGTGCTCCCCTCTGCCAACACACCGGCAGAGAGCTGGAAAAAAACCATCCCACTGAGTTCTTTCCACATATATTTACTAATTGGACACATTGAGAACACTTGATACACCCAGCAATAGGCAAAATA
This sequence comes from Otolemur garnettii, assembly GCF_000181295.1. Lineage (NCBI taxonomy): Eukaryota > Metazoa > Chordata > Mammalia > Primates > Galagidae > Otolemur > Otolemur garnettii. Next base: position 1,159,508 of record NW_003852586.1, read on the forward strand.
CCAAAGAGGGTAATCATTTTCTAAAATGACTCATTGTGTTTCAAAGTAGCAAACAATGTGTGATTTTAGTTTTTTAAAGAATATAATTGATGGGTGGCGCCTGTGGTTCAGTGAGTAGGGCGCCAACCCCATATATCGAGGGTGGCGGGTTCAAACTCAGCCCCTCTGCAACAAAAAATAGCCGGGCATTGTGGTGGGCACTTGTAGTCCCAGCTACTTGGGAGGCTGAGACAAGAGAATCGCCTAAGCCCAGGAGTTGGAGGTTGCTGTGAGCTATGATGCCACAGCGCTCTACTGAGGGCAATAAAGTGAGACTCTGTCTCAAAAAAAAAAAAAAAAAAAAGAATATAATTGACATCTGTGAAACCACCGCCCCCCTGGAGGAATGGACCAACAACTTACACATATGTATATGCACCTTCTTTTCTGAACTGCTTATCCTTATAATGCAACCACATCTGCACTTTCTTAAATCATCTTATTTTAAAAATGTTATTACGAATACATGGATGGCTAAATGACATATTTAGCTTCAGTTTTTTCCAACTTTATAGAAAGGATTTCACTCAACACTGTATTTTGCAAGATTCATCATACTACAACTGTAGTTTATCCTTTGGGTTGCAGTATTGTAAGGTAAAGTTCCAGTGTATCTATTAATATAAACAATTTTGGGCTCTGCGCCTGTAGCTCAGCAGCTAGGGCACCAGCCACATAAACAATTTTGTTTTGTTTTGTTTTTTGAGACAGAGTCTCACTTTGTTGCCTTTGGTAGAGTGCTATGGTGTCACAGCTCACAGCAACCTCAAACTCTTGGGCTTAAGCAATTTTCTTGCCTCAGCCTCCCAAGTAGCTGGGACTACAGGTATCAGCCACGATGCGGGTCTATTTTTTTTTTCCTCTTTCTCTTTAGATGAGTTCTCACTCTGGCTCAGGCTGATGTCAAACTGATGAGCTCAGAGGATCCACCCACCTAGGCCTCCCAGAGTGCTAGGATTACAGGTGTGAGCCACCATGCTGGGCAACAATTTTGGGGGGTTTTTTGAGACAAGAGTCTCATTCTACTGCCCTGAGTGGAGTGCTGTGGTTCCATAGCTAACAGCAACCTCAAATTCTTGGGCTCAAATGATCTTCTGGCCTCAGCCTCTTAAGTAGCTGGGACTATAGTTGCCTGCCACAAAACCTGGCTAATTTTTCTATTTTTCGTATAGACAGAGTCTTGCTCTTGCTTAGGCTGGTCTCAAACTCTTGAGCACAGATGATCCACCTGTCTTGGCCTCTGAGAGTGCTGGGATCACAGGTGTGAGCCATCCAGCCCGTCCAACAATTTTCTGATTTATTTTCATGCAGGTGGGCATTTGGGTTATTTCTAATGAATTTTCTCTTTTTTTTTTTTTTGAGACAGAGTCTCACTATGTCACCCTTGGTAGAGTGCCATGGCATCACAGCTCACAGCAACCTCAAACTCTTAAGCTTAAGTGATTCTCTTGCCTCAGACTCCCAAGTAGCTGGGATTACAGGCACCGCCACAATGCCTGGCTACTTTTTTGTTGTTGTTGTTGCAGTTGTCATTGTTGTTTAGCTGGGCCGGGCCAGGTTCAAACCACCAGCCTCGGTGCATGTGGCTGGCGCCATAACCACTGTGCTATGGGCCAGAGCCTCTAATTTATTTTTTGTTTTAAAAGATATTACTTTTCAAAAATAGATTAATAGGTTTCTTATAGATATGCCAATTCTACCTACCAGGTTTGAGGAAAAGAGCCATCTCATTTATTTTTCTTCCTTTTTTTTCCTGTGAGATAAGATCTAACTCTGTTGCCCTAGGCTAGAGTGCAATGAAACCATCAAAGCTCACAACAACTTTTAACTCCTGGGATCAAGGGATCCTCCTGGCTAAACCCCCTGAGTAGTTGGAGCTATAGGCACCTGCCACCATCTCTTTAACTTTTCTATATTTTTGTACAGAGTAGAGATGGAAGGGGGGTCTCACTATGTTACCCCGGCTGGTTTTGAACTCCTGGCCTCAAGCATCCTCTAGCTTCCACCTCCCAAAGTGCTGGGACTACACGTGAGCCACCATATCCAGTCTATTTCTTTTATAATTAGTTGTCTCCTCCTATTATCTAGTTCCTATTTTGTGTACGATGGTACTTTCTAAAATTTGTCAACTTGGGCAACTAAATCAATTTGTAAAGGTCACAAAGTTCTGTTTTCTGAGGCTTCCTGGATCACGGTTTCGTAACTTAAGAAATCCTGTTTTCCCCTTTTCTAGTAGTTGTTGTTGGCACAAAATGGTATCCTTGATTAGTTATCATTAAGATGACATTGGTGAAAGTCCAGATGTTTTTGCTAAATTGCAGGATTATTCAATTGAATAATCACGATTATTTCACATGCTCCACTCTGCCCTCCACTGCCCACTATTTCTCAGGAGCCATAACCTATTAACCTATTATGTCCACCTCTGGTCCTGAGATGTCTTCTATTTTAGTTTTATGTGGTTGGTAGGCTCAGTATCACTTCATAGTCATTTACCAATGGTGACAACAGTAACTACAAAATGATTATCCAGGCAGCTGAGTTATCACCATTTGGTTAGAAATAAGGACACCACGGGTGTTACAGCCTTTCGCTTGTTAGAATTAACCAGCATAAGACTAGAAATAACTTCTACCTTGAAAAGTAAAACTGATTTCACGTTTAGTGACAGTAGGCAATGATTTACAAATATAAAGTTACCAACTTCAGTAGATGACCTTGGGAATGTATCTTCTTTTTGCCTTGACTGACTTAGCTGTAAAATGAAACTAAATACCTAGCTTCACAAAGACCACAGGACCCATGAGAAGAAAACTGCCTGCTTTGCACACCAGTTATACATCAAAATAGCACCTGCCAAATACCACGTGCCCCATAGACACTTGTTGGTAAAAACATGGACATATTCTTGCAATGATATTTTTCCACTCTCCTGTGTTACTTCAACCATGAAAACTCCCAAGTTTTATGAAATCAAACTGTATTTTGATTTGTCATCCTAACGTAGGCTTTATTTGTGTTTTTGCAATAGATTCATTCATTTAACATGGACAGGGCGCTTTCTACAAGCTAGATGTTAGGGTACGGCCTAGGTGTAGGGAGGACAAGGTGTAGACAAGAAACAGACCTTACAGGGGCTTAAGAAATTCATCATTCTGTCATAAGTGGACTCTTCAGTGTTGCCATACACATAATCATTTTCTCTATCAAACTGGTGACTTGTAAATTTCATTCATTCAGTTTAGCAAGTGGGGCTTTAGTGAGTAGAACAAGGAACAAGAGGTTGTTGTTCCAGTCACGGGGTGAGGAAGGAGCTGGCAGAGCGCGACCCCTGGAGTCAGAACACCCAGCCCCACCCAGGTTAGCCCCTCAGACACTGAGCAACCTTGGCAGATGAATTTGTCTGTGCGCCTGATTCTTCACTGACAAAACAGAGATCAAAATGTTAACTGTTTCAGAGTTAAACGAAGTAAAATGCTTAGCCTAGCTCTTGAGTAAACAGTACTTTAATAATCGTTCTGCCTTTCAGAACTCTGGGAAAGCCTCTCAGTCACATGAAATCAAAGTTAGTGAGGGTGAATGTTTATGGGAAAGTCAAAAGGGGATCTGAGCAAAGGGCACAAGTGTCTCTCTGGTTTTTGAGGAAGAAGAGCCAGAATTTTACCAAGCATTCACATCAGGTGACCTGAGCTCCTAAGTTCATAAAAAAAGGGGGTGGCAGCATAAGTAGATAAATGTCCACGGAGAGTCCCTGAACAGACCCTGAAGTCAGACAAGCCACACTCTGAAGGCAGTTCTCTAAAACGGCTCCCGCCTTCTGCATGCCATTAGCTGCTCTGGCTCTTCTTTCCTACCCGTCATGACCTTCCCACACCTTCCAAACTTTCTGCCACTCCCTTTGACACATGCTGAGTGTTAGGCAGTTACTAAAATAGTTTTACAAAGGGGAACACCACCTAGGCCAGCAGCTGCAGCCAGAAGTTTTAGGAAGACAAGCCTTTGTGCCATTATTCAAACACAGCGGCAGTAGAGGGCATGGCCATACTGACAATGTCTAAGGCATCCCTCCTTTATCCCTTTCACATAACTTCAAACCAGTTTTTAATGCTTATGGTGCACTACTGACTCCCAAAACAAATGCTTGAGAAGCTCATGCCTGAGCCCCTTCACCCAGCAGGGCTAAGTTTTAATATTAATAAGGTCTGGGTAAAAAATCTAACAGTTGTCATGCCCTGAAAAAGTCATTAGATGGGTTCATTAAAGCTCACTTTTACTTTTACGAGGGGCAGCACATCTTTTTAGTCAGTACTTTTAATTATTTATGTGCCCTACACCAGACAAATATGTTCTCTTAGCTTTTAGATAAAATCCTATCTCTTTAACACATATATTTCTGTGAAAAGTCAAATGAAAAGATGCATGACAGAACACAGGTAAATATGTTTTGAGATCAGCACTTGCCTTTTACTCCCCCAAAGTGCTTCCTTTGCCACCTCTCCTCTGCTGTCCCTCCCACCAGCAACCTTTCCTGCCCTCACCCAGACTGGTTTTGTTAAGGCCTTCCTGAAGCAGCACACAGCTGTGGACGCAGTTTGCTCAAGAATAAGGATTCATTCTCTGGCCTTCAGTTCAAAAATTATTATTACATGTTAAGTCTTTAGTTCTCTGCATTGCACAGAAAAATTCTACAAATGGTGGCCACTATTATCATATACTCACATCCTGTAGTGATAATTGTTTGAGTTATAGAACTCCTGGAAAACTTTAGTTATATAATAAAGAAAACTTTAGGATCCACTAGCATCCAGAATGAGAAGAAAAAGGAAAACTCTGTACAGAATGAAGCTATGATTATCAAGAAGGGAGCAACCCCTGTAATCCCAGCACTTGGGAGGCCAAGGTGGGTGGATTGCCTGAGCTCACAGGTTCAAGACCAGTCTGAGCCAGAGTGAGACATCATCTCTAAAAATAGCCAGGCGTTCTGACAGGCGCCTATAGTCCCAAGTACTTGGGAGGCTGAGGCAAGAGAATCACTTGAGCCCAAGAGTCTGAGGTTGCTGTGAGCTGTGATATCACAGCACTCTACTGAGGGGAACAAAGTGAGACTGTCTCAAAAAAAAAAAAAAAAAAAGAAGGGAGCAACCAAAGGGCAAAGATTCAAAGACAACATCCAATACTCCAAACCCAGTCACTCTGACAGTAAGAAGTTTGACTGGACTTTTTGATAATGTCAGGCCAGAAGAATAGATGAAACAAAATGAAGGAGGCAGAGAGAAGAGGAGCCCTGGCTGGGAAACCACACAGAGAAGTTCAGGCAGCAGCGGTCGTAAAAACAAAATCAGGAGGCAAGCAGCAGACAGCTGAGTCACGAGGAAGGCAGTGGGGCATGACCCAGCCGCCTCTGCCACGTGACTGGGGACACCACAGGTCACCTCAGCATGCGCAGAAGGAGCCACCTGCACTGAGACGCTCTGAACCATCTCTGGTGGTCACTCATGGACAGTCACACATTTCGGAGGGTTTTTTCCCTTTCTTTTCTTTTGGTACAGGTTCTTTCATCTGCTATTTGACAAAACAGCATTTAATGCATCAGAAATGGCTCCTGCTTTCTTAACACAGTTGGAAAGAGCTGAGGGTCAACAGATGTGTGAATCATACATAGTAATGCACATAGAGGCACTAATCTATCGAACTGCTAAATAGCAGTCCTTTAAAGAGTCACAAACCACTCTCTTCCTTTTTTGAGACAGAGTCTCACTCTTCACCTAGGCTAGAGTGCCATGGCGTCAGCCTAGCTCACCGCAACCTCCTTGGACTCAAGCCATCCACCTGCCTCACACTCTACTATTTCAAAAACAACTAGCATGAAGGTGAATGCTAAAACCTTTTGGGCTCTGATGGTTTGATCCTCCATCTTTATCTTCCAGCTTGGCCAGAAGCCTCTGTATTTACAAACAGAATAAAGTACTTTTGCCTTTTCAAAATTAAAAAAAGCATATAGAGGCCGGGCGAGGTAGCTCACCCCTATAATCCTAGTACTCTGGAAGGCTGAGGTGGGCGGATTGCCTGAGCTCACAGGTTTGAGACTAGCATAAGCAAGAGTGAGACCCTGTCTCTAAAAAATAGCCCCACATTGTGGCCGGTGCCTGTAGTCCCAGCTACTCAGGAGACTGAGACAAAGAGAATTGCTTGAGCCCAAGAGTTTGAGGTTGCTGTGAGCTGTGATACCACTGCACACTACTAAGGGCAACAAAATGAGACTCTGTCTCAAAATATATATATATATACCAGATGAACTGACTAATATGTATGTATTCAACTCCTGACAGGTATTAATGTATTCTAGAGTACCTTTTTTTTTTGAGACAGAGTCTCAATATGTCACCCTCAGTAGAGTGCTGTAGT
>NW_003852586.1:1166624-1183405 GCF_000181295.1 Otolemur garnettii
CCAGGAGTTGGAGGTTGCTGTGAGCTGTGATGCCACAGCACTCTACCCAGGGTGACAGCTTGAGGCTCTGTCTCAAAAAAAAAAAAAAAAATTAAAAAAGAAGAGAGAGAATAACAGAAATGTCTATGGAGGATACACTACAATAAAGATATATTCATACCTACACATATTAGTGTGTGTATATATATATATATATATACACACAGAATGCATACATACAAAATAATATATATGTATACCTATCTGTATACCTGTGTGTATGTATGTACATACAAATGAAACTGTGAACATAAAGTTGGTTTTCTCTGTTTGGCGCCCGTAGATCAGTGGTTGGGGCGCCGGCCACATACACTGGGACTAGTGGGCTGGCAGGTTCGAACCCGGCCCAGGCCTGCTAAACAACAACTACAAGAAACAAAGAAATTAATTTTCTCCCCTTAAACATTCATTCCTGGATTATATATAAATTTGGAAGTTCCTTCCCCACATGATAGATTCTTCAGGTGCATCAGTAAGACACAATCAAATGCTTCTAGATGTCTCATTCCCTGCACTATTCACAGCACTCACTGTTAAGTGGACTCAACACTGAAATGGGCAGTTGTAGTAACACTGCCAGTCCTTTCCAAGATTCTTTTTCTTCTTTCTTTTTCTCTTCCAGCCCTCCTCCATCTCACAACAGCACATAGAAATACAGAAGGAAAGTTACTTCTTTGTGAGTTGGACACTGTTGTAATTGGAAGAGAAAGACAAGGTCAGCGATGTGGACCATTTGCACAGTGTAGCTTTAACTGCGAATGTGCACTGCTCTTCTGGGAACTGAAAGAAGAAAAGAGTAACTGTGAACAGAAGCTGGGAAAGTACAGGGAGGGCTGGTGGCTCGTGCCTGTAATCCCAGCATGTTGGGAGGCCTCAGTGAGAGGATCATTTGAGGCCAGGAGTACAAGATCAGCCTGGGCAAACAGCAACACCCTATCTCTACAAAAGCAAAAACAAAAAAAAATTGGTAACCAGGCAAATGGTGGGAGTGCCTCTTCCATCCAACACTAAAGAGAAGCCATTTCTTGTCCATCTTGTCCATCCACAGCACAACTCCTGGTAGGATGGGAAAGGAAGGGGCTGCAAGTACTACGCCTGGCATGAGAGCTCCTGGTACACTACAGCTGATGAACACTTGGCATGGGGGGCGTCACCCTGGCATGAGAGCTCCTGGTATACTAGGGCTGGTGAGATTCACAAGAGGCAAGTTGACTTCTACTGGTACTTTTGTATTTTAACACTAAACAATAAGGCCAGCCATGATGGCTCATGCTTATAATCCCAGCACTCTGGGAGGCCAAGGCAGGTGGATCAGCTGAGCTCAGGAGTTTGAGACCAACCTCAGCAAGAGCAAGACCCAGTTTCTGCTAAAAATAGAAATGGCTGGAGACTCTCAAAAAAAAAAAAAACAGGTAAAAATAAAAACTTATAGTCCAAAACAAGAACCAGTTCAAGTCAATTTTATATTCTAGATTTGAATAAAATATGTAGCAGTGATTTTTTTTAAACTAATGTAAAATGTCCTTAGTTACTGGTCTTGAAGAGTAGGAGAAATGGGATGTGTGTATTTTCCCAGTAATTTTTCTGAGCATTTATACCAAATAAACTACAGGTATTTCCAAAACAAAGACCAGAGGAAATACTAAAACTCAACGTGCTAATAAATCCATTATACATTTGCTAGTATTATAAGATAGAAAGTAAGAGATCGCATTCACAAAACTTTAGCTTTAAGTCTCCCATTCCTGACTTTGATTATGCCTATGCTATAACAAAGAGTAATGCAATATTGTTATTTTCTAACACTACTTAGGCAAAAAAAAAAAGTCAACCTTTAATAACAGGAATCAAATAAACTGAAATTTAGATAATCCTCACAACGGATACTACCAAATAGTTTAAAAACTCTTGCGTCAAGAACTGATAGAAGATTAATGTACATAGTTACCATTCAATAAAAAAAAAAAGAACTGATAGGAGTGTCGCGATTCCATGGTAACGTGGCTAATAAACAGATTATACAGAAATAGAAAACTTTCAGGAGAAAAAAAAAGAAGCTGTGCTTAAAGTACACAGTAGAAAGCAGATTCCTAAGAATGTGAGGTCTCCTTGAGAAGATTCTTTTCTTTGCCCACCTTGCTGCCTTAAAAGACTCATTTCTGCCACATCCAGATAGATGTTCCCCTGTGCCTTGGTGCAGACCACTCCCACACACAAACTACGGGCTTACTGAGGGTCTCATGGTCTGAGCTGGCCTGCTCTCTAAGCAAGCAACAAGGTAACACCAGACTACCTCCAGCTGGAGCCAACCGACCCTCACAGTTCAACTGCCACCACCCTCCCGAGTCTCCAACCTGTGTCGCCCGGTCCTCCCAAACGGAGGAATCTGGGTCAATTGCATTCGTGCTCCTAAGCGGCTACTTAGGACAAATCCTGTAATCGCCCTCATCTGCGTCAGCCCAGCGAACGCCATCATAGCCGGCTCTGTGCGGGTATTCACCGTGATAACCGCACACACGCGAACAGGAAATCATCAAAAAATGTCAGCCTCTTCTAAGGGATGGATGGGGGCGAGACGGTGAAGCGAGGCTCCCGGCAGTGCGGAGCAGCCAAGAGCTTTGCAACGGCGCTTTTAAAAACATGACCAACAAGGAAAGGTGTCAAGGGGTCGCCACCTCAGCAACTTCCCGTCCCTCTTTAGAACTCATCCCGTACAGCAAACTATTGGCACTTCTAGACTTCTAGGACGCACTGTATCCTCACTACATTTCCATACGGGAAGATCTTGTCTTTTAAACCGGATTTCGCACTCCGTCAAGACTCTTTTTATACCCACTGCCTACTCAAGTGTCCTGCTCATCGGCCATGAGCAACAAACATTAGTTGACGGACTATACAGCCCCGGGTGGGGGAAGGGGAAGGAGCAGAGAGGGGAGACAGGTAAGAGGGAGAGAGAGAAGAGGAGAGGAGTAGAGGGGAAGGGGTAGAGAAAGAGAGGAGAGAGAGGAGGAGAGAGAAAAGACAAGGTGGGCGGAGGACAGAAGCGAAAAGAGGAGACAGAAAGGTTCCGGAAGGCGAGGCCTCGCCCTCACACGCTCCAACACCTGGAGGTGCCCCTCCAGGCCACACGCCCCCCTCGTGTCGTCCTGCCACCACTCCAGATTTCTTTTCCCATGGAGGGGAAGTCTGCCAGATTAACGTGTGTGTGGAAGGAACACTCGTAATTAGTCGGCAGCACCTCGGGGCAGCCACACCTGCTAGATCCCTGCCCCCCACCCCTACCCCCACCCCCCACAGCCCTGCCGGCCGCGCGCCGCCCCGCCCAAGCACGTGGGAGGCCGCGAGGACGCGCGCTGGGCGCAAGGGGAGGGAGGCCGGGCTGGGCAGGCGGCCCGCGGAGGCTCGGGGTCAGTGACCGGCTCCCAGAACGGCAGCTGAACAGGCCTAGCCCCGGCGCCCCCGCCTCGCGGCCGGCCAGCTCCAGCCACCCAAACGGGCAGCTTGGTTCCGTGTGGGCCGGGCGGTCCCCGCTAGTGCCGGGTCCCTGCCGAGCGCCCCGCCCCTGCCAGTGACCCGTTCCCGCCAGCGTCCCGGTCCCACTCACGCTGCTTGCCACCGCCGCCGCCGCCGCCGCCGCCGCTCGGGTAGCTGAGCAGCAGGAAGGGCAGCGGGGAGCCGGGCGACGGCGGGGTCCTCCAGGCGCGCGGCGGCGGCGGGCGTGCCGTGAACCCGGCGCCTCCATCGCCCGGGTACAGGAGGAAGAAGGGGGCGGCCACCGGCGAGTCCGGTTCTGACTGCCCGGCCGGGGAGGCCTGCTGCGGCCGCGCATCGCTCTCTGGATCCGTGACCACGGCCGGAGCGCGGCGCGGCTCCTCCGGCCGCCTCTCCCCGCCCCTCGCCGGCTCCTCGGGGCAACTTTCCGCACCGGCCGCGGGCGGCGGCGTCTCAGCCATGCTCGCTGCTGCCTTCGCCGCGCCGCCGCTTCTGCCGCTGCCTCCTGTGCCCAGGCTATGGCGGGGGGCCGCCGCCGCCTTCGGCTGGGGCCCGGCCCAGGGCGCCACCACTAGCTCCGCAGCCCGCCCCACGGGGCCCGCGCCAGCTGGAGGGCGGCCCCGCCCGACGGCGCGGACTCCCGCCCTCCCCTCTCGGTGGCCCCGCCCGCGGCTTCCCCAGGGGCGGCGCCCGGGCGCCAGGCCCCAGCTTCCCCGCTGGCCGGTCCCCTCCCGCCTGGGCCGGGTCCTTACCGCCCGTGCGACCCGGCCGGCTCAAGGTCCGGGGCGGTGTGCGGCCGCACTGGGGCTCACATCAGGTTGAAGCAGCCTGCTGATCTTAAAAAGGCACCCGCCCCACAATGTTAAGCTGTGCATGACTTTCACACACGGGAACTTGAACCATCATTGTTCACGGTTTGATTCATGAGCTTTTTATTTGAGAAACCATGGATGGGTGTCTTCATCCCAACGCCTCTTTTGTTCAGTCATGTGCGCTCAGTGGAAATCCACTGTTCCTTCACTTTGTTCCCTGGTTTTCTAGCGGTGCGCATGGGCGCATATTAAACCAAACCGCTTACCATTTGTATGACAAATGTCAATTACAGGACCACAGCTTTCACAGTGCCTGCGTCTCACTAGTAATTGGCCACACTGTTGCTTTGTTTTTAATATTTGAACCAGTGCCTACTGATCCAGTAATTTCCTCCAGTAAACATTTCTCTAATAAAGAGAGTACAATCGTTCTTCAGCCTGGACTCCTACCTTGATTAACTTTGTGTTTGGGCTGCAAATTGCTGGCATGGAATCCGTGTTGACTCGTAATTAAAATCTCCCTTGTAACATTTTGTCCACCTGCTTTTCCCTTTCTCTGTTCAGTCTTTCCCTCTGTAGAGGAAGTTACACTTAGAAAGGAAAAGTAAAACTTTTAATTCTTCTCTATAAATCACTTTTGAAATTACTACCAAAAATTACCATGAGATTTCTGATACTGTTCTTCACTGCGTCTTTTAAACAAGAAGCGTTAAAAAGGGAAATATTTACAAGAAGCTAATTTCTTAGAAAATTTCCTAGTCACTTTTCAGTTTCTGGAAGTTCCCTGACCTGTTGATCCTAGTCCTATTACCTACCTGAGTAAGTTAATGTCATCTTCTGTAAAAGATGTTTGTGAGGTTTAAATAAAATATAAGTAAAGCCTTTAAAACAAAGTCTAACAGAGGGTTTTTTGTTTTGTTTTTTATTTTGGGACCAGTCTCACTCTGTCACCTTGGGTAGAGTGCCATGGCATCACAGCAACCTCAAACTCTTGGGCTTAAGCTATGGGTATATTTCATCATTTTGGCAAAACAGGATATAATGTACAATGACAAAAACGGAGTTGGGAAAAAAGGTTTTCATCATATCTTTGCTATTTTGCAGGTTTGTTGGACTTTTTCATTTCACTCTTTTGGTGAGGGTGAATCTTGACAGACATACTTGCCTTTCAGGAATTGCATACCATACAATGCCTTGAAAAGAAAAACTGAAAAGTCCCAGATGTATTATTTGGTTTTAACACTCGACTGGACGTTTTATCCTGTTTTTGTATGCAGAAACTCCTAAAATCATTACATTCTTGTCAGGTTCCGTCATAGAGATGTTTTGCAAAATGTTTCAGTGAAGAATTTGACAAGAATCTATACTTATCCCATTGTGGGTAGAATAAAAGAATAGCCCTCACAAATCATACTTGGGAAAGGCCAGTAATAAGCCAAGATAGTCACCAGCTTAACAAGGTATGAAATGTTATCTAGTCTAAGATGCCAGATTTCTCCTTTCTTATCAGTCAAGATACTTGTCCATAAACAATGACACGCTGTGGTGGGATCATTCATTGTGGTAGTTTTTTTGTGCCTCTGCTTTAAAAAAGCATTCTATATAAGTTTAATCCCACTAATTGAGTGGCAGTATAATGACACAGAAAACCAGCTGAAATGTGAGTCCTTTAAAATTTATAGGCAAAACTATTTATAAACTGTTTCTTTAAAAGTGAATGGTACTCCAAGTTCCCATTTCTTAATGCTTTTAGCTTTTGGATCAATAATAAAATCACAGCTCTGCATTACCTTTAGTGACATAATGGGCTGATTCACCTGCTACACACATTTAAGACAAACAAGATTAAAATAAGCCTAAACATGTTGCTCTCTGAAAATACACAGAGCATCTTCTTATATTGTTTTAAAGAAACAAAATTCAAGCACTATAATTAAGGAGAATTTTCTTGTAAAATAAAGCAGAAACTGCTTTTCAACTTTTTCTACATTTTTAGTTATCCACATTTGACTTTTTGATACTCTTTGGTGATCTTAAGGCTGCATAATTAGCATATAAGACAAAATATCTTAGAGATCAAATAATGTATTTTTTGTACAGTATAAACTTAGAGCTGTGGTCAGAAAAAAAGGTACTGAGTGAAAATGTTATTTTTTCAGTAGTGCACATAGACTTCATAATGAGTCTAAAACAATGGGTTTTGTAAGCAATTTGTTTTACACTGTATGCTACTTGGAAAGTCTTATTTGAAAACAATGCACTCATTTTAAGACTTCATGTTAAACTTACTTTAATAAGTAGAGAAATATAACCGTGTTAATTAATATAATGCTTCCATGTGAAAGCTCTGGAGTCCATTGTTCCTTACTTCTGAATTACTAGGTTTTGATGACTATCATTATTATTTTTTCAAAACATTGATTATAAAAATACTTAGTCAATTTATATCTGTTCTCTGTTTATTGGAGAAACTTAAGAAGTATAACCAATTTAGTCCAGGGTCAAACAATCAATGGCAGTTTTCTTTGGTAGAAGTATGGATGTATTTTTCCATTTCTCTACTTTTCTCCATTTGCAAGTAGTCTATAATGGATTTGTTACTTTTATAACAAAACAAACATATTGAGGGGCTATTATGATTAATAGTTTGATAATTGTATCTTTTTATAAAGATCTAACAGCAAAGCTATGTTCCTTGTAAAACTGTGGTGAAACAGAACTCAAGAGGAACTTATATTTGGTGTGTATTTAAGTGTTTAATATCTTAACAATGGTACTGAATCTATTTGATTTGCTTTTTCTTACCTGCCATGACTGTACCCAATTTGTGCAACTTCTCATGCTCTCACCTTTAAATTCTTGTAAATTTCCATTAAATCTTTTAATTTGTCCTCTTTGCTTTAATTTAAAGCTTCATCTTTTCTTGCCAATGTTGTTGCAGAGGACTCCTAGGTGCCTCTAGGTTTTTGCTTTTGTTTGAGATAGGGTCCCACTACATTTGCCCAGGCTGGTCTCAAGCGATCCTTCAGCAGGCCACCAAGAAGCTCAACTATAAAGGCAAACCACCAAGCCTGGCTTCCTTGCTAGTTTTTTTTTTTTTTTTTTTTGAGACGGAGCCTCAAGCTATCCCCCTGGGTAGAGTGCCATGGCATCACGCTCACAGCAACCTCCAACTCCTGGGCTCAAGCGGGTCTCCTGCCTCAGCCTCCCAAGTAGCTGGGACTACAGGCGCCCGCCACAACGCCTGGCCATTTTTTTGGTTGCAGCCATCATTGTTGTTTGACGGGCCTGGGCTGGGCATTCGAACCCGCCACCTTAGGTGTATGTGGCTGGCGCCTTAGCCGCTTGAGCCACAGGCACCGAGCCTTCCTTGCTAGTTTTAATCCATTCCAATTAGAATGAATTAGTAATTTACTTTTCTGAAGGTTGACATAAATATGTCATACTTTCTTAAAACTTCGGTTGGCTTCATCATATCTGGGATAGCAATCTAAGTACAACTACCAAGTAAGGCCTTCCACTATCTACACCACGCCCTTTCTGATATTATCTTCCTACTATTCTGCCTCAACCCTGTGGCTAAGCTCTGGCATATTTGGCATTACTCATATCACCATACCCACTCTTCCTTAAATTCTACTCAAAGAGATCTCTGTGACATTTTCTTTGCTTTCCCTACAGAGAGACACATGCAACTTTTGAGGTCCCCTGACGTCCTATTTAAGCATTGCTGTAACTTTAATGAGTCTGTGCCTACTCCCAAAAGCTGACATCTTTAAACCTCCTTTGTACAAAGCACAAAGGATTTTTCTCTAAGTAGTTCTTGGCCCCCTTCACTTTCTTTTTTTAAAGCCCCTTTCTTCTTTTTAAGATTCTATAAAAAAGCTTTTTTGATCTTGTCTATGCTTATCAGGACCCCTGAATAGAAGTGATTCAGGAAAGCTAGACTGAATATGAAGTTATTTGGCTTATATTTCCCTATTTTATTTTATTGAATCAGAGTCTCTCTTTGCTGCCCACTACACCCAGCCTATCCCTGTTTTATGAATGTTGAAGTGTGGTGTTAACAAAAATGGAAGTGTGTCTGAAAGAGGTCATTTAATAAATGTTAAAAAAAACTATGTGCTAATAAAATTGTTATATACATAATCCAAGTAATTCCCTCCCCCACACATGGTAAAATGATCTTTTCATATATATGGGCATATTAAAACAGGCCATATTAAAGCAATGCTTAGGGTGAAAGGGACCTTCCCCTAGTGTAGTTTCCTAGCTGACGTCCACTGACTCCTGGCCTTAGGAACCCACATATGTAAAATGCAAGAATTAGGACTACACTATGGTTCTAGAAAAGGAGGGTCCGTTGCTTTAAACAGATTTCTTGAGGGTTACCTTTCAAGGTTTTGTAGTCCCATGGTAATATATTTCATTTTGTATTTAATTTCATTCACCAAATGTTACTAGCTGAGGGCCTCCCAAAGTGCTAAGATTACAGGCATGAGGTACTGTACCTGGCCTGAACTAAAATATCAAATCCAGCAACTTCTTTTGCTATTAACTCACCTTAAACAAGGCCATGTTTTATGTTTATAATACAAGATAACACTATGTACATCCTAGCTACCCCCAAATGAATAATATTTGTAAAGTGTTATAAAGTCTCTGAAGGAATGTACTTGGAGAAATACTTAACAGGCTTAATTTTTTCCACTTTCCTAAATCAAACATATTTTTTTCCTCCCCGAAACTCTCCCTCTCTATATATATATGGCAAGAATTTGACACAGAACTAGAATATTTTCTTTAAAAAATTTTTGATGTAGTTTTGGGGGAACTAGTCTCACTACATTGTGGAGGGTGGCCCTGAACTTCCTGAGCTCAAGCAATCTTCCCACCTCAGCCACCCACATGGCTGGGACTACAGGTGTGTGCTGCTGCACTTCGCTGAATACCAAATACTTTCAACCTCTAACTTTGTAGCCCTGTACCTTTGCCTTATCCTGGATTTCCTATAGCGCTTTCTGTACTTACCCAATGCTATGCTTTCCTCCTTAACTCCTAACACATATTAGGTGATTACTGTATAACATGTTCTAAGGGCTTTATGTATGTTACTCCCATAATAACCCTATGAAGTAGGTATTACTATTATCACTGTTTTAGATGAAAAACAAAACTAAACAAAAAACCCCGAAGAGTAATCAAGTAATTTAGCCAAAGTCAGATACTAAGTGATAGAGCTGGGTTAGGAACCCAGTAATCTGCTCTTAACCACTGCTTTATGACTTCTCTAAAAGCATAATAGAATCATACAGATCAAGAAAATGAAATTCAGATTGACTAACTGGAAATTGCCATCATAATACCCAAACCAGTATTTTTTTTTTTACTGTATCAGAAGTGTAAGGTGAGGTGTACTGGCTCAGGCCTGTAATCCCAGCATGCTGGAAGGCTGAGGCAGAAGGATCCCTTCAGCTCAGGAGTTCAAGACCGGCCTGAGAAAGAGAATTTTCTCTACTAAAATTAGAAAAAACTATCTGGGTCTGGTGGCACATGCTAGTCCTAGCTACTTGGGAAGATGAAGCAAGAGGCCCAAGAGTTTGAGGTTGCTGTGAGCTATGATGATGCTATCAAACTCTAACCTGAGCATTAGAGTAAGACTCGATGTCTTTAAAAAAAAGAAAAAGAAAAAGAAAAAAGGAATGGCTTGGTGCCTATAGCTCAGGGGCTAGGGTGCCAGCCGCCTACACTGAAGCTGGCAGGTTCAAATCCAACCCAGGCCTGCCAAACGACAACTACAAGCAAAAAATAGCCAGGCATTGTGGTGGGTGCCTGTAGTCCCAGCTACTTGGGAGGCTAAGCAAGATAATCACTTAAGCCCAAGAGTTTGATGTTGCTACAACCTGTCATGCCACGGCACTCTACTGATGGTGACAAAGTGAGACTGTCTCACAAAAAAAAAAAAAAGGAAGTATAGGATTGGGTTATGAAGCCAAAAGGCTGGGTTGAAATCCTGGCTATGCCACTTAACAGCTATGTGACCTTGGTAAGTTACTTCTCTTTGCCACAGCTTCCTTATCTTTGAAATGTGGGTAACAGAATTTGCCACATTAGTTATGAGGAATAAAGGAAGTAAGTACAAATAAAGTATTCAGAAAAGTACCTGAGTAAGCATTTACAGCTTTTTTTATTTCTAACCTATTTATCAGAAAATAAAATAATTTGTCCTGTGTGCTACTCTGAGGAAGCAGGTGTAAACCAAAGACTGAGAGTGAGTGGTCAAATCAAGTTGGTTTGGGTTCAAATCAAAACCCCATGTCATTTTTTTTTTTTTTTTTGAGACAGAGTTTCATTATGTTGCCCTCGGTAGAGTACTGTGACGTCACAGTTCACAGCAACCTCAAAGTCTTGGGCTTAAGCAATTCTTTTGCCTCAGTTTCCCAAGTAGCTGGGACCAGTGCCTGCCACAGGCCTGGCTATTTTTTTGTTGCAGTTGTCAGTGTTTAGCAGGCCCAGGCCAGGTTCGAACCGCCAGCCTCGGTGTATGTGGCTGGAACCCTAACCACTGAATATAGGCACCAAGCCAAAACCCCATATCCTTTAGAAAGTCTGTCTCTCAGATTTCAACACCCTCCTTTGCGAGAGAACAGTGTCATCTCACAATGTTATCAAGGATCAACTGACACAAGGCAAGTGCTTAATATTAAACTACTCTGCATCATACACACAATTAAGACCTTTTTTGAGGTTTCCTTTACTAGTCCTCTCATTTTCTTTCCTGACATCCTTCTGAATATTTTAATATTTTCCGCTTACTATAAAGACCAAAGTAACTGTAAAGAAAAATGTAACTTCGTTAGCACTTCAAGTTGCCACTTACCTAGTAGTAACTACACCAAAGTTTTTAGTGAATGGAGTATGGGTTCAAACAGCAACCACTGCCAAGTCACCGGGAGAGAAGGGGAAATGGAATTCTTACCTTACTTACTACATGAAAACCTGTTAGAAAATACTTATAGTTGATGTAATTCAACCTATCTTTTCCTTTTTCTTTTAACTGAAATTCCTCTTCCCTCCTAAGCTTTTAAACCACACAGAATGTATGAAATCCATGTTAACACAAACCCCATGTATTAGTATCTTGCTCAAGAATGAAAGATAAGTTAGGGGCAGCACCTGTAGCTAAGTGCATAGGGTGCCTGCCAAACACACTGAGGCTGTCAGTTCGAACCTGGCCCAGGCCAACTAAAATAATGACAGTTACAACAACAACAACAAAAAAATAGCTGGGCATTGTGGTGGGCACCTGTAGTCCCAGCTACTTAGGAGGCTGAGGCAAGAGAATTGCTTAAGCCCAAGAGTTTGAGGTTGCTGTGAGCTGTGACGCCATGGCACTCTACCCAGAGTGACAGTTTGAGACTCTGTCACACACACCAAAAAAAAAAAAAAAAAAAAGGAAAGAAAGAAAGAAAAAAGAAAGGTAAGTTAGGTAAATGAAATGTGCTGGAACTATTTTACAGGTGACCTCGCAAATAAGACTGTTAAAGGTGTAATCTTTTTGTGAAATTCTACGTTCTAAGTTTGACAAACGTTCCACAACTAGCTGTGAAGTTTTCTTATGCTAACATATGACAGAATATTGGAGAACTTTTTCAATACTATCTCTTTTCTCACGGACCTTCCCATTGCTCCACAACTCTCAGTATGACCTTAATATAGGACAAATAAATTGAGCAATAACTCAAACAAATCTCCCTGTTGATAAGAATTTTTAAAATTTAACCTTAGGTATTATATATTGATACAATCACTTTTGTTAAGAATAACAATTTATTGACCTAAAATTATTGCCAAATACCTTAAACTATGTATAAACACTTCATTTAAGTTTAATGCTCTTTTTAACTCCAGCACGAATGCCAGATAATTCACCAGTGTAACGTTGCTGTTCTCTACGAACTTCTCGAACCTGGCCTCGTCTTCGAATTTTGGCTCTTCTGAACTTCTCCCTGTGTTTCACTCTGGGATTGCGATCAATCTTCTTTCTCCTAGGAGTAAGTCCCCTATTTTTAGCAATCTGATAGGTAATGGCTCTCTTTGCATTTTGATCTTCAAGAACTTGTTCTTCAGCACTATTCTCTTCTTTCTTCCTCTTCAACTTTTGTCTATCTTCTATTTCTTTATATTGCAGTTCAGTCCCTTCATCAAAATCAGAATCATCAATCAGATCTCTTACAGCAGAGGCAGCAGCAGCAGCAGCAGAAGTCTTTGAAACAGACTTTGGTTTGGCTTTGGTGGATTTTGCTTTTAGATTCTGTCCTTTCTTTACAGCACCATCCTTAAATGTGAGTAGACTACGAATTTCTGAGGATAGTTTCTGATCCACAATTGACAGTTTGTTGATCAGATTTCGGTAGGTAACCAGTCTTTCTATGACAGGATGTCCATGTGCAGGGACTCTCCTAGCTTTCAGGATCAAATAGAAACTGATGTTGGAGCAATAATTCAAGTACAGGTTGTACTTGGTCGTTAAGTACTGGCTTCCTCTTCCGGGTGGAATGATCCCTTGCTCCACCAACTGTAACAAAGGCTCCAGCTCATCCTTCACTTCTGTCAACTTAACTTTAAGGTCTTCTATCAGCTCCAAGAGCTCTGGTGATTCCTTTCGCAACATTTTCAGCTTCTCTTTCACTGAAATTTTAGCCAAATCTTTAACGACCCGTGTCTCAGCCTCATCTACCTGAGACACAGGTTTTGCAAATGCTTCTACCCACTCGACCCCAAAATCATCCTCATGCAGGGCCTGGGCCAGGCGCCGCTGAATGACCTGTGCCTCCGCCTCTTCTTCTCTTTCCTCCTCCTCCACTTCTTGTTGACTCTGCCGGCCTCGGGCCTTGGAACCATAGTCCGTGTCATAGTAAAGTTTTTTCCTCTGTCCCCAGGACAAACTGGGATCAACAGAAGCCTCGGCCTCACTCTGCACGGAGCTCCCACCATCACCATCATCATCACTAGCACCATCCTCCTCATCCCCCGCACTCTCTCCATCTTCATCGTCTACATCTAGGGCTAGCACCTCTTCCTCATCGCCATCCTCCTCGTCTCCACTCTCTACTTCGTTCCAGCCCTTATCCAAAGCGGCCCGTGATCGTGCCTCGTGAAAGTCATCTACCTGATCCTGGTAGTAGCTGGAGTCCCCTGGTGAGGGTGGCGACCCTACATCATCCTCATTTCCGTCCGCGGGGGTACGACCTGCGTTGGCTCGCACAGCTGCCCACTTGGCTGCTCCGCGCCGCCGGGATCTCCCCACCATGGTTCGCACGGCGAATCAGACTCTACACACACACCACACTTCTGGCCGCCTCTGACCCTGAAGAACCAACCGCGAGGCCCAGAAACACGCCGTCTAAACACACGCGAGCTTGCGGCCGCGGGAGCCGGCTGCAGGAAGTTTCCACCTCCTTCCGGCCCCCAGTATGCTCTGCGCAGGGAATGGGAACCGGGACTTCCGCTCAGTCAGAGAGGCGCGGCCACAGTGATATTGCCTTACCTTTCGCTATGCCCTTTAACGCCAATCAATTCGGTGAATTAAAATCTTTCCGTGTGGGAACAATAGGTTAGAGAAGTTCCGTTCCTTCAAACCCTTTACTGAGATTTCAGCTCTGTATCTTGAGCCTGGGAGTGGCTGAGGGACAAACTCCTGACGCACCGCGGCCGAGGTCACGGGGGCCAGTAGAGGACGCTGTACTTCTGTGTCGGGAGAAGTCCCGGTGCGGGCTGGTGAGCTTCACTGCGCATGTCCTGGGCGCCTGCGCGTTGTAGCCGGCGCTTCGGGTTTTTTGCCAAATAAACTAAATTTTTCTTTTCTCTGCTTATTACTCTGGAAGTTCATCAGATAGTTGTTCTCCTTTTGATTTTTCCCGCAGGAACGTCCCAGTATGGCACCGCACCTGGGGTGGCCGCGGGTCGGCCCAGCTCGGCGTTTCCCTGTTCTGCCCTGGTGGCCTGGTCTGCGGGGATGGGAAAGCCCCGGTGGCCCCGAGCGGTGGCGGCGGGAGGCTGGGCCCGCAGTCGTGTTGCCACTTGCCAGGGAACTCGGGGGGCCTCCAGGTTGTGTGGTGGCGACGGGGAAAGGCGCCGCGGTCCCGCTTCGTGTGCGTGGGAGAGGCACGCTCCTTAAGATCTCGGGAAACGACACATTTGCACTCAGGGGCGACCCGTTTTATTTATTTATTACGAGACAGTCTCACTACGTCGCCCTCGGCGGAGTGCTGTGGTGTCACAGCTCACAGCAACCTCAAACTCTTGGGTTTAAGCCTTCTTCTCTTGTCTAAGCCTCCCAAGTAGCTGGGACTACAGGCGCCCACCACGACGCCCGGCTATTGTTGTCGCAGTTGTTATTTAGCAGGCTCGGGCCAGGTGCGAACCCACTGGCCCTGGTCGGTGAATGTGGCTGGCGTCCTAACCACTGGGCTACGGGCTCCGAACCTATTTCTTAAGTCTTAAACATTGATTTCTGTGTGCGAGGCAGCGTGTTTGGGTTCCGGGAAGACAGTGGCCGACAGACACCGTCCCTGCGGGGCCGCGCTCGCCACGGGACCCACAGAGCGCGGAAGGGCAGCTGGTCAGGGCGTGGGCGGGCCCGCAGCGCGTGCGTGGTAGCCCGCCTGCAGCCTGAGGACGCGGGCGGTGCCTTTGCAGGTGCCTTTGGACACTACGTGTCCCCTAAAAATGGTTTATTACTTCCATCCAACCTTGGGGAACTGCTGCTGCCTGCGGGAGACAGCGTAAGAATTGAGGCTTTAATCTCTTTAAACTCCCTTACTTACCTTTCCCTCTTTTCTTTCATATCACGTATCTCTACAAACGCTGGTATTTCAAGCACCTCGTACAGTGCTTGGCACAGACTAGGTGTCGAATCAGTATTTGCTTAGTGAATACGTATCGAAATTACTGTGCAGTTCCCTACTTACAATGTTTTGACTTAATTTTTTTTTTTTTAACTTTAAGATGGTAACCAAAAATGCTAGGAGTATGCTACTGGACCTATGATGGGGCTGCTTCCAGGCAAACCCATCATAGGTCCATTTCAAAAATACATTCAGGTTGGTAGCAGGGGCTCAGCCTGTAGTCCTAGGACTTTGGGAGGCCCAGGTGGGAGAATCACTTGAGGCTTGAGATCAACCTGAGCAAGAAGGGGAAGGCTCCTGTCCACGAAAAAGAGACAAATTAGTCTAGGATTGTGGCAGGCACCCATAGTCTCAAGTACTGGGGATTGCTTGAACCCAGGAGCCTTGGGATGATGAGGTCACTGTACTCTATCCCAGGAGACAAAGCAAGATTCTGTTTAAAAAACAAAAAAAGCTACCCACTTATTTCTTTATTATTATTTTTTGAGACAGAGCCTCACATTGTTGCCCAGGCTAGAGTGCCATGGAGTCAACCTAGCACACAGCAACCTCAAACTCCTAAACTCAAGGGATCTTTCCTCCACCTCCCGGGAGTGCTGGGATTACAGGTGTGAGCCACCATGCCAGGCCAGACCTTATGCACTTTCAATTTAGGACATTTGTCAATTTATGATGGGTTTATGGGGAGGTAGGTGAACTCATTGTAAATCAAAGAGCATCTGCATTTGATTACCTGTCTCAAGTGCTACATGAAGCTGAGTGAGTGATACATATGGCTGCAGACATCTCTAAGGGAGACAACCTGAGCTGGAATGGATTTCAGGAATCATTAGCCTCAAGTGCTTTGATTTTATACATGTGGAAACAGATTGGGGGAGATTACACTTCCAGATCTGGCACAGAAACTGAGGGCAGAGTTTCCACACCAGGCATTCACATTGAGCTGATAGTAGTCCTTTGCCCTTTTGATGTAAATGTTTTGGGGTTTTCCCAGGAGCGTAGGTATTGCTGGGTGGATAAGAAAAATCCAAAGCACAGATTAAAGGCAGTAATAAGGAAAAAATTAGTCAAATTGGTCTCTAAAAGTATTATTAGGCTAGATGCTTTGTAATCTTGGAGTAATTCAAGGTGTAAGTTTCAGAAATTACATATGAACGGTTCAGAGATTGTGTGTATATATACACAGAGAGAGAGGAGGGGGAGAGAGATGGAGTCTCTGTCACGTTGCCTAGAGTGCCACTGCATCTTCATAGCTCACAGCAACCTCAAACTCCTGGGCCCAAGTAATCCTTCTGCCTCAGCCTCCCAACTAGCTGGGACTACAGGCACCTGCCACAACGCCCGGCTAATTTTTCTGTTTTTTTAGTAGAGAGGGGGGTCTCTTGCTCAGGGTGGCCTCAAACTCTTGAGCTCAAATGGTCCTCACACCTCAGCCTCCCAGAGTGCTGGGATCACAAGTGTAAGCCACCATGCCCAGCCATCTTACTGACATTTATTTCCAACTCTTCGTAGTGCAGTGTGATGGACT
>NW_003852586.1:1183425-1184925 GCF_000181295.1 Otolemur garnettii
CTGCCTCAGCCTCCCAACTAGCTGGGACTACAGGCACCTGCCACAAAGCCAGGCTAGTTTTTCTATTTTTAGTAGAGACGGGGTCTTAATCTTGTTCAAGTTGGTCTCGAACTCCTGAGCTCAAACAACCCACCTGCCTCAGCCTCCCAGAGTGCTAGAATTATAGGTGTGAGCCACCATACTTGGCCAAAATTAGTATTATGAGACCTTTAAACATAGGGCCCCTAGAAGCTGGACTTCTGATATATTACTATTGTAAAATTAATGGGGTGACAAAATCTTTTCAGAAAATGTCATTAAGTTAAGAAAAATGATATGGGCTGGGCGTGGTGGCTCATACCTGTAATCCTGGCTCCTTGGGGAGGCTGACTGGGGAGTGCTGCTTGAGTTCAGGAGATCAAGACTAGCCTGACTGAGAGTGAGACTCCATCTGTACAAAAAATAGAAAAATGAGCTGGGTGTGATTTCTGTACCTATAGTCCTAGCTGCTCAGAAGGCTGAGGAGCCCAGGAGTTTGAACTGTGTTTTGAACTGTGATGACACCACTGCACTCTAACCAAGGTGACTGAGTAAGACTGTCTCAAAAACTGAAGTAGGTGGATAGCTTGAGCTCAGGAGTTTGAGACCAGCCTGAACATGAGCCAGACCCCATCTTTACTGAAAATAGAAAACTAGGTAGGTGTTATGGTGGGCGCTTATAGTCCTAGCCACTGGGGAGGCTGAGGGAGGAGGATTGCTTGAGCTCAAGAGTTTGTGGTTGCTGTGAGCTATGATGATACCAGGGCACTCTACTCAGAGTGTTGGAGTGAGACTCTGTCTCGAAAACAAACAAAAACCAAAAACCAAATTTTTAGAAAAGTGACACTTGGAATTAAATATTGTCAAAGTGCTTGAAGTTTTTTAAAGCATTTTTTTCTTTGCTTTTTGATTTAGGATCACTCTGTTACTTGGGCTAGAGTACAGTGGCACCATCATAGCTCACAGCAACTTCAAACTACTGGCTTCCAAAGGGCCTCCCACCTCAGCTTCCGAAAGTGCTAGGATTACAGGTGTGAGCTACTGTACCTGGCCAAGTATTTTGTTTTATTTTATGTGAATCTCAAGCTATTGCTCTGGGTAGAGTGCTATAGTGTCATAGTTCACAGCAACCTCCAACTCTTGAGCTCAAACGATCCTCTTGCCTCAGTTTTTCTTTTTTTTTTCTTTTTGCAGTTTTTGGCTAGGGCTGGGTTTGAACTCACCACCTCTGACATATGGGGCCGGCATCCTACCGCTTTGAGCCATAGGTGCTGCCCAATTTTTCTATTTTTTAGTAGCGATGGGGTTTCGCTTTTGCTCATGCTGATGTTAAACTCCTGAGCTCAAGCAATCCACCCACCCCACCCTCCCAGAGTGCTAGGATTACAGGCATGAGCCACTGTGCCCAGCCTGGCCAAGCATTTTAAATCTTTACAAGATTTTAGAAAATACAATTTAATAAATAAAATTTGGGCAAAAGCC
>NW_003852586.1:1184996-1186782 GCF_000181295.1 Otolemur garnettii
GGGCTCAAGAGATCTGCTTGCCTCAGTTTTTCTATTTTTAGAAGAGACGGGGTTTTGCTTTTTTTTTTTTTTTTTTTGCTCAGACTGGTCTTGAACTCCTACCTGCCTCAGCCTCCCAGAGTGCTGGGATTACAGGCATAAATCTTTTATGTTCTGATGGTAAACATAAAATTCACTTCTGAATGTAAATCTTTGTGGGTTTTTTTTTTTTTTTTTGGCTGGGGCCAGGTTTGAAACCAACACCCCTAGTATATGGACCTGGCCCCTACTTGAGCCACAGGTGCTGCCCCCCCAATTTTTTTATTCCTGTACAGGCTGATTAATAGCTTTATTTTATCATAAATATACCCAAATTAAAAAAAAAAAACAACAACACTGAGTCATCAGAGAAAATGAACTCACAGTGAATAACATTTGATTATAAACAACATAGTTATTTGTGGCAACTACAATTTATCATTAATTGGAATCATTATTACATTTTCATAATATCTGCCTCAGGAATTAGCAAGTTATAGTAATGAGGGCTAACAAGTTTTTTTTTTTTTTTATTCTTTAAGTTTTTGAGAAAGAATCTCACTTTGTCATGCTTGGTAGAATGCTGTGGTGCCACAGGTCATAGCAACCTCAAACTCTTGGACACAGTGATTCTCTTGCCTCAGCCTCTGAAGTAGCTAAAGGCACCCACCACAACGCTATTTTTGGAGATGAGATTTTTGCTCTGGCTCAGGCTGGTCTCACACTCATGACCTCAGGGCATCCACGCACCTCGGACCCCTAGAGGGCTAGGATTATAGGTATGAGCCACCAAGCCCAGCCCAAACAGGTTTTTTATTTTATTTTACTTATTATTATTATTATTGTTTTTTTTTTGAGTCAGAGCCTCAAGCTGTCTCCCTGAGTAGAGAGTGCTATGGCATCACAACTCACAGCAACCTCCAACTCCTGGGCTCAAGCGAGTCTCCTGCCTCCGCCTCCCAAGTAGCTAGGACTACAGGCGCCCGGTACAACGCCTGGCAATTTTTTGGTTGTAGCTATCATTGTTGTTTGGTAGGCCTGGGCTGGATGCAAACCTGCCAGCTCAGGCGTATGTGGCTGGTGCCTTAGCCGCTTGAGCCACAGGAGCTGAGCCCTAACTATTTTTTAAAAGAACACGTTCTGCCTTACTGTTAGCCCTTTAGGGGGTTTCTTACTGTGGAAGTAGGTAGTGGGTCTGTGAATGACACACTATGTGACCCCAGGGTATTTTCTTAGGGCATAGGTTCTATGCTGAAGGTTTCTTATGACCACATTAGCTTAAAACAGTCTGCTTCTACCTGGGCTATTGAAAGAAGTAATAGTAATTGATAATAGCTATCCATGAGAGTGATTGTAAGCTCTTGAAAGTCAACCCTACAAAAAAGGTATTATAATAATATCTTGTTTAGAGATGAGAAAATTGAGGCACACAGAGCTGGAGCAAGGAAAGAAAGCTAGTGAGTGGGAGGCCTAGATGTGAACCAGGACAGTCTGTGTCCTAAAACTAGTGAGTGGGAGCCCTAGGGGTAAACTAGGACAGTCTGTGTCATAAGTCTAGTGAGTGGGAGCCTTAGGAGTGAACCTGGACAGTCTGTATCCTAAATCTAGTGAGTAGGAGCCCTAGGGGTAAACCAGGACAGTCTGTGTCATAAGTCTAGTGAGTGGGAGGCCTAGGGGTAAACTAGGACAGTCTGTGTCCTAAAGCTAGTGAGTGGGAGCCCTAGGGGTAAATTAGGACAGTCTGTGTCCTAAAGCTAGTGAGTGGGAG
>NW_003852586.1:1187117-1188343 GCF_000181295.1 Otolemur garnettii
GGGTAAATTAGGACAGTCTGTGTCCTAAAGCTAGTGAGTGGGAGGCCATAGATGTGAACCAGGACAGTCTGTGTCCTAAATCTAGTGAGTGGGAGGCCTAGGGGTAAATTAGGACAGTCTGTGTCATAAGTCTAGTGAGTGGGAGCCATAGGAGTGAACCTGGACAGTCTGTATCCTAAATCTAGTGAGTGAGAGGCCTAGGAGTGAACCAGGACAGTCTGTGTCCTAAAGCTAGTGAGTGGGAGCCCTAGGGGTAAACTAGGACAGTCTGTATCCTAAATCTAGTGAGTGAGAGGCCTAGGAGTAAACCAGGACAGTCTGTATCCTAAATCTAGTGAGTGAGAGGCCTAGGAGTGAACCTGGACAGTCTGTGTCCTAAAGCTAGCAAGTGGGAGGCCTTGGCATGAACCAGGACAGTCTGTGTCCTAAAGCTAGTGAGTGGGAGCTGTAGATGTGAACCAGGACGGTCTGTGTCATAAAGCTAGTGAGTGGGAGCCCTAGGTGTGAACCAGACAGTCTTGTTCTAGTATCTATGTTGTATTCAACTAACTACTGTACAATCCTGGCTTTTAGCTATTCCCATTATGGGAATCTCCTTATTTTAATCTCTGTGGTACATTTGATGTAGTGTCATCAGATACATCTTTCAGGAATATATTTCTGTCATCACACACATAGTTCAAAAACTTTGGGTTTCTCTCAAGTTGAAGTTTACAGCCCACAAAGCCCAAACAACAAACAGCCTTTCAGCCGTATCTTTCATTGCTCTCCTATTAAAACTTTCATTTCTTACTTACGTGCTCTACTACACTTTATTCTTCAAACATAACTTTGCAATTTCCCTCATTTGTCACTTTGCTCATCTTTTCAGCGTTTACATAACTACCATGTCAGAAACTTGCAAATCATTACAGGTTATCTTTTCGGTTAAGAGATTCTTACGCTGGCCCATCCAGTGTTTGTTAGCAGGAATCTTCCTGATGTCCTTCTCTGGAAGAGTGTATTAATGTCCAGAGGCCAAGCTGAGGCAGGTGGATCACCTAGGCTTGGAGTTCAAGACCAGCCTGAGCAAGAGCAAGACCCTGTCTCTATTAAAAATAGAAAAACCAGCTAGGTGGGGTAGAGGGCGCCTATAATCCCAGCTACTTGGGAGGCTGAGGCAGGAAGATAACTTGAGCCCAGGAGTTTGAGGTTGCTGTGAGCTGAAGCAACCTCATTTTCTTTTC
>NW_003852586.1:1188584-1191044 GCF_000181295.1 Otolemur garnettii
GAACCCGCCACCTTAGGTGTATGTGGCTGGCGCCTTAGCCGCTTAAGCCACAGGCGCCGAGCCAGCAACCTCATTTTCATGACACTGTAGCCAGGGTAACTGAGTGAGACTCTGAATAAATAAGTAAAATGTCCAGGGTAACTGAGTGAGACTCTGTCTGAATAAATAAGTAAAATGTCGTGGATAAACAGTATAGAGTGACCAACGACATCCCTGGCTACCTCTGTTTAACCTGCTGCTGCAGTGCAATCACTAATCGCACCTCCTTTCCATCTCATGGTGGTGATGACAAAGTTTACAGTCATCTTAACTAGGCAGGAATTGGAAACAGATTATATGTCTACATAGGAACAAAAGTGCTCCTTAAAAACAGTGTGCTAAGGGAAAACATTAAAACATAGTATGCGATATGCAACACAACACCAGCCACATAAATAAAAAGTGGATACACTGCATAATAATGCACACTTTGTAAGAACATAAAGCACATTAAACACAGCAGAACAATTACTTTTAGAAGGGTGATGAATGGGATGAAGACCAGAGAAGGATGGGACAAAACATTCCATGGGTCAGTAACGATAAGGTGCCAGGAACTGAAGAGAATAATTAACTGTACCTGAGGTTCAGTTAAAAACAAATGAGCAAACCAGAAATGATCATATCAATTCCTAAGGAAAGTCCTTCAGAAGCTTCTCAATGCCTGTGAGATCAAGTTCAGATGCTGTAAGTCCTGACTGCCATGTAGATTTCAAACTTCCTCCCTGTCAATTGTGCATCATTGTGCCTGATCTGTGTTGTTCAGGTGGACAGTGGCTTTTCCCCGTGGTATCCACAGCCAAGATCAGGTGGACAGTGGCTTTTCCCCGTGGTATCCACAGCCAAGATCAGATTCAGACTCTGAAGGTTATGGTTTTCAAGATACTAGATTATATAATAATCTTCTTTCTTTGCAGGAGGTAGGGGGTGGGGGCAGTGAGAGCAGCTAATGCAGATAAGTCTGTTCCTGTACTCAGCATCAGCACTCAAAGCAAAAGCCTTTAACACTGGGCTTTCTGAGTTTCTGCTGTTTTCCACACAGGTCTTTAAATTTTTAAATGTGAAAGTAATTGACATTTAAAAGGTAATATATTTAATATACAGCTTTATGAACTTAATAATTGAATGCATATTACTTTTTAATCTCAGCATTATAGATGAGGTTAGGATGACTGAAGTTGTCAAAAGAAGCAGCTTTTTTTTTTAATGCTCAGAGAGCTATAATGGCAAAAATAATAGTTTGATATGACAGTAATCATGGGATAATGTATTATTAGTGTTAATAGCTGTCAACTTATTTAGATAATATAATCACAGAAACTCACTGGACTATTTTTGGAAGTGAAAAAAGAAAGGATTATTTTTAGTTAGAAGAAAGAAAATGGAAAAGATGGGGTATGGTTGCCATCTGCTTTCCTCTGGTTTCATCTCTCAGAAACTACTTACTCTGAGACTAGTATGTTGTAGATTCTTTTTGCAAGTAAGTTATGTATCTATTTTAAGTCATAAAAATCCTAAAAGTGATTTGGAAGAAAAATATAGAACTTCTACTAAAATATGTGGTAAATATTTGAAACTTTATAAGCTTTTAATTAAAAATAACTTGGTTTGGTAGCCTTAATTACAAAGGGAAGAACTTACTGTAGTTGTGATACTGCATTCTGTTCCCACCCATAATCCAGCTAAACACAATGTAATTATTTTCTAAATATTCTTTTGATCCCTTATTTTTTTTTCAAGAAGATATTTGTAGATACAAACATTTTTATATTAACTATTGATGCAAAGATAATTATAGCTTTGATGATGCAGGTCTTTTGAGTCACGGCTTATGGAGAGTTTTTTCTTTGTCGTCCTTCTCTGTGAACAACGTCCTTAGCTGTAAGCCTGATATTCAGGACCTGCCTTTGTCTGGCTTCAACTTATTTCTCCAGCTGCTTTCCTATCATTTTCCTTCATGAATTCTATGTTCCAGCCAATCTGAACACTTAGTGCTCTTTTTATCTTTTTTGAGATTTCTTCCTCTTGGCCTTTGCCTGGGCTGCCCCACATCTGAATTCTTACGTGGTCTTCAAGGCCCACCCATAGCTGTGTCTTCTCTGATGCAATTCATCCCTTAACATCTAACAGCCCTGCTACTTCCTGTGCTGGGGATTTCTAAACATTTTCTTTATTGTAGTTTATGCACTTACTTCTTCTGCCGGATATATCACCATTTGTCTCTGCAAACCTTGTAAGATCTTATAAAATTATTAATCAGTAAATACTGAGACGTAACTGATCAAATAATGAATTTAATTGAGTTCCATTAAATTTCAGTAAGGTACTAGAAGTTATTATTAAAAACAATTAACCAACTTGCCTTGCTCTACCCTCCCTCTTTCCCTCCCTCTCTCCCTCCCTCTCTCCCTCCCTCCCTCC
>NW_003852586.1:1191214-1195182 GCF_000181295.1 Otolemur garnettii
CAACCTAAGAATTTAATGAGCTGCTTTTTTTTTTTGAGACGGAGCCTCAAGCTATCCCCCTGGGTAGAGTGTCGTGGCATCAAAGCTCACAGCAACCTGTAACTCCTGGACTCAAGTGAGTCTCCTGCCTCCACCTCCCAAGTAGCTGGGACCACAGGCGCCCAGTTGCAGCCATCGTTGTTGTTTGGCGGGCCCAGGCTGGATTCGAACACGTCACCTCAGGTGTATGTGGCTGCTGCCTTAGCTGCTTGAGCCACAGGCGCCGAGCCTCCTTCCACAGTTTCTAAGAGAGACTCTGTTTCCTTGCTGATTCTGGCTTCCAGGAACTGCCTGCACTCCCTGCTCATGGCCCTTTCCTTCAACTCCGTAGCCAGTAGACCGGAATCTCTCTCTCTCTCTCTCATCCTCCCGTCTCCAGCTCTTCACTTGTAAGGATCCTTAAGATCACCTTGTACCCACCTGAACAATCCAGGATAACCTCCCTAGCTGAAGGTCAATTGATTAGCAACCTGAATTTCATCTGTAACACACATTTCCCCCACCATCTAAGGTGATGTAGTTATAGGTTCTGAGAATTAGGACAGGGACATTTTGGTGGTTCATTATTTCACCTACCATAAGAGCTTAACATTTATGTCACTCTGAATAAAGATGCTATCTTTTCTCAATATAAAAGAACAATAATTGTTAAAAATAATTACATTACTTAATTCTTATTAATCTTGTGAAGTAATACCATTTTACAGATGAAACGGAGGAAAAGAGATTTAAAATAACTTTCCACCACCCTAAGATATCACCTAACCTCAGTAAGATTAGCCCAATCACAAAGTCCCAAAGCTGCAGATGCTGGCATGAATGTGGAGATAGGGGGACACTTATACACTGCTGGTGGGACTGCAAACTAACACAGCCCCTTTGGAAATAAATATGGAGAATCCTCAAATTAGGAATATCTCAAATTAGATCTCCCATTTAACCCCATAATCCTATACCCAGAAGAAAAAAAAATCATTTTACCATAAGGACATTTGCACTAGATTGCAATACAATTGCTAGGACGTGGAAGCAACCTAAATGCCTATCAACTCGGAGTGGGTTAATAAGCTGTGGTATATGCACATCATGGAATAGTATTCAGTCATAAAAAGATGGTGGCTTTACATCTTTTGTAATATCCTGGGATGGAGTTGAAACACATTCTTCTTAGTAAAGCATCACAAGAGTGGGAAAGCGAATATCCAATGTACTTGATGCTAATATGAAGCCAGTAGATGATCCAGTGCACACCCAAACAGGAGAAAAACTCATTTCCATTCAAGCTGCGGGGAAGGGGCTAGGTGCTCTCACTGAATGGGCACGGGGGTGGGAGGCACACCTTTTGTGTGTGGGACAGAACCACGAGGGGGAAACTCTGCCCAACAAAATAGAGTATTTTGACCTGGTTGCTTGTACCCTCACATTAACCTGAAATAAATGTACTTAAAATTTAAAAAAATAAAAGAATTAAACACCAAAAAACAAAATAAAAAAATATTTGTATACGCATAGTACTCTAAATAAAATAAAATAAAATAACTTTCTAGAGTCCCAGCTGAACCCAGGCAGACCCTGGCCTGGAGCCCTTGGTCTCTGTTTAGCAGGAAGGCTCCGCACAAGGGTCCTTAATACCCATCTTCACTGTTGCCTCTGACGTCTCTAAATACTTGACTGGATATCCCCCATTACGGGTTTATGTTCTCTCCCTTCTTATTGGGGAAAATGGATTTGGGATGGTACTTTCATATGGTAGAAATGCTCTGAACAGAAGAGCTAGAACTACTTTTCTCCCCATTCTCCAACTTAGTCGTGATGCTTCCCTTTTGCAGTCTCCTCATGCCCTTTTTGGGGGGTGCTGTTTGATATTGCTTTGTATGAACCCCTCTCTGCACCTAGAAAACATTAATTTAGTATAGGAGATAAATTATACACAAAGAAAAGTAGTAACAAATATAGTATTTCAACCCATGTAAATGGTACACAAACGGCAAGGTGGACGTATTAGCAATGACGGAACACTGGAAGGGAGTGAACAGAATGGACTGACATTAAGACTTATTAGAATTAATTTTACAGATTTTAGGATTTCTGACAAGGATTGGCATGAAGGAAAGGGAAAGAAATTTATGATAAGGAAAATGATAACAAGAGAGGTTCTGAAACAGGAATTAGAAAATTATATGCAGGGAGAAGAAAGCAGACATATTTGACTAGAGCAGAAACTACTCCCCAAAATAGATGAGAATTTCCCTTAAAGCAGAGGGATCAGATGACTGGGATTCCTGAGTTGAAAGGAGCATTTTATTGTTACTTGAGGGGTTTCCTAGGAACTTTGTTTATTGTGTCCTAGAGAGATTATAGGAAATCTAAACGGCTTTTTTCTCAAATGAACTTTTGAAAGTAGGCTGTTTGTAAGTTAGGACCTGCCCAGCAGGCCGTGTGGAGAGGGGAAGGAGCTCCCCAGCGTGGGCAGACAATTCCGTGAAAAGCCGCTGCAGGTGCACGTTTATTTAAAGACAGACCACAGCACAGCTGCAGTTCTCCTTGTA
The DNA here is from genome assembly GCF_000181295.1 of Otolemur garnettii. NCBI lineage: Eukaryota > Metazoa > Chordata > Mammalia > Primates > Galagidae > Otolemur > Otolemur garnettii. Next base: position 1,193,803 of record NW_003852586.1, read on the forward strand.
AACATTTAGCCACAAGACGCCACCCTAAAAGTCGCTATGTGGAAAGCTACTGGGAAAAAAAGAATTCAATTTTTTTTTTTTTTTTTTGGCTGGGGCTGGGTTTGAACTCGGCCACCTCCGGCATATGGGGCCGGCACCCTACCCTTTTGAGCCACAGGCGCCTCCCTTGTTTGTATAATTTTTTGATTTTTAGAAAGAATTTGGGATGAGGTTTCTTTCTCATCTTTTGAATTTTTATCCAAATATAGATTTTACATGTACTGTGATTGATAGATATCGACATTTGAAGATACTCTGCATGCAAGAAGCAAAATGTCTAGGGATAAAAAATGCCAATTAGAAGAAATTTCTCCATATAGATGTGAAAAGACAAGCTCGTGGCATCCACCATCTGCTCATGGTGGAAATAAGTGGAGGGGAGAGGCCTAACGAGGCTCCATTTTTAGCTGTAGAGTGACTAAGACCGATTCTGAAATTCAAAATAGATTCTAAACTTGTACGATTCAAACGGAAAGTTCTCTCCCAGAGCACGTGGTGTCACCTGCTCAGCGGCCCAGGCTCTCTCCTGCTGCGCCTGCGCAGACCCAGCCTCCCTCCACTCTGGGCCTTTCGCAAGCTGTGGCCTTTCTTGGGAAAGCACTTGTCCGACTCTGTGGTAGGGGGAATGATGTCCCCCCAGATGTCCGTGTCCTAATTCCCAGAACCTGTGACGATGTTACCCATTGCATAGCAAAAGGGATTTTAATGTTAATTAGGAAATGGGCCTCAAAACAGATTATTCTGGATTATGTGAATGGGCCCATTGTGACCACAGGAGCCCTTAGAAGCAGAACGTGCTCAGATATCGACTGCCCCAACCCTGGCACCTCACAAGCTCTGTCACTGTTTGTTTAGTTCCTTCATAGCCTTTGTCACATACTGTAAGTATTTTATTTAGTTCACTTTGATTTTTCTTACCTATCTTCCCTACCAGGGCATAATCTCTTGGAAGGCTGGCCGGGTTAGTCATAGTCATCACTGCATCTTAGCACCAAGGGCCCAGCACTTTGGACAGGTCTTAGGTCTGCCATACCCATTTGTAGAGAAATAGTTTTTGATAATAATAAATGGGGTAACCCTAAATGGGGTAAGAGAGACTGTGGCAAACTGATAAATCAATATGGTTGGAATATTACACAACTGTGTCAAGGGTTAATGTAGTCTATATCAACTCTTGGAAATTGGTATACAGAATATACAAGTGACCAAAAAAAACACAAAATAGTTTGCACATAAGTACAATTGTGTAAAATGAATTTATGCATGCTTTTGAAAATTTCAAGTTCATTTTGGAAATAAAGTTTAGTATTGGTAATTATGAACTTGATATTAAGAATTTCC
>NW_003852586.1:1195883-1206151 GCF_000181295.1 Otolemur garnettii
TGAATTGGGCTGCAATAAACATTCTGATATAAATATCTTTGTTGTAATGTGATTTTTGGTTGTCTGGGAATATACCTAATAAAGGAATTGCAGGGTCAAAAGGCAGGTCTATTTTTAGTTCTCTAAGTCATTGTTTGATTCTTAATCTACAGATCCAGATTAAGATTCTGAACAGGAAGAGATAGGCATTTGTGGTTTGGGGTGATAACTGATCTCTTTCTTTTTTGATAGCAACTTAATTGTTTTTAATTATTGCAAATATACAAGCTTTAAAGGCTCTCAAACACCTCTACACTACTACTCAATTTAATAAATAAAACATTACAGATACAGTTGCAGTTGCTTTTGGATAAGTTACATTTGCTTTTGCGAGTCTGGGTGGAGAGTGGCCTCCCCGAGTGTTGGGAAGTTCACAGCCCAGTCAGGATCTTGGTGGGGAGGTCAGATTGTCCGCCAGCTCACTTCTGTCATGGTAAAACTCCCTCCTTGTCCTTTGTCAGTAACTTCCTCATGACTGATGTATGGAACCCTGGGCATTCTGTGACTCATAGCTTAATATTTAAATAATAACAATTATATGTTCATTATATGCATGTGACGAATTTTCCTTTTTGAATGCACTGTCTTGCTTCACTTCTCCTGGAGACTGTTTTTGCTGTTGTCCTCTTGCCAGAGATTTTCCTTCCAGTGCTTCTCTCCATGTGTTTCTCTGGATTGATTCAAAAGTTACTTTTGCATGACCTGGTGTCTCAGAGATACAGACGGCAGAGGCACGGGAGAGATGGAGAGGACACAAAGCCCTGTGACCCCTCATTTGCAGTTCATATGTACCTGCACGTTTTTATTTCACTAGAGTTAGGGGGTTTTAGTAAGTGTTTCTGTTACATGGATGGAGTGTATATTGCTGAGTCAGGGCTTTCGTGTGCCATTACCAGGACAGTGGACACCACACCTGACGGGAGATGTTTTTAACCCTCCCCTTAGTTCTTAGCCCCTCTTAGTTTCCAGTGTCCATTCTGCCACTTTATGACCTCACATGGCCCTTTAGCTCCCACCTGTATGTAAAAACCGTGGTGTTTGTTTTCCATCCTTGAGACACTCCCTTTAGAATAATGGTTTCTGGGCAGCGCCCGTGGCTCAAGTGAGTAGGGCGCTGGCCCCTTATACCAGGAGTGGAGGGTTCAAATCCGGCCCCAGCCATACTGCAACAAAAAACAGCCAGGTGTTGTGGCGGGCTCCTATAGTCATAGCCACTCGGGAGGCTGAGGCAAGAGAATCGCCTAAGTCCAGGAGTTGGAGGTTGCTATGAGCTGTGATGCCACAGCACTCTACCGAGGGAGACTCTGTCTCTAATAAAAAAAGAATATTGGTTTCCAAGTCCATCTGGTGACCTTTTAACTTATTTTAGACGCTGTATTTCGGAAAGAGCGATCTCTCATATCCATTCCTCCACCCCCCTTTCTATCAGCCTTGCAGCTGTCATTAGCTTTGGGGCTTCTGAGGCTGTTACATGTACCATTTATAAAAACAGACACAGAGCTCCTCTGTAACACCCTTTGTAAATTCATCAGATATGAAATAATTATCTCTAGTACACATTTTATAGTCTCCCTCTGAAATAGGCAGACCTTGGGGTCTGTTCACGAAAGTGGGGAGACAGTGAAGGAAGATGATTTTTAGGGGCTCCAGGACTGATGATTTTCCTTCATTTAACTTATTTCTTATAACTCTAGAGGTGCTGTCAGATATTTAGAGTATCACACAAAAATATATTTCTCCTTTTCTTGCACTTTTAGTGATGCTAAGAAGTTATGTATGTAGACTTTAGGGGCTTTTAATTCAAGATAGACATTTAATTCAGGGTTCAGTATGGGCTTCATTTTCCACCCTGATTTTTTGGAGCTGATTAGGCAATATTATTCATGACTAAAACTTATTTTTCATATAAAGTTCAAGGATGAATGGGAAATAGGAATTATCGCACTAAATGTAGCATTTAATCCATTAAGGGGAAAATCAAGAAATTTCAGCTACATTTTAGATTTAAAGCCAAGAAGGATATTAAAAATTATCATCATCCCTTTTAAGTGTTTTAGTGGCAAAATGCCAGGCTGCTGTGAAGGATCCTTTTATGCAAGGGCAGACTTTCAAGGGGAGCAATGAGATGGTTTATTAGAGATGGAGGAGGCTAAAGCAGGGACTGGCCTTTTATGGCGAGTTTTCATGTTACCTGTGGATGGAATACAGACTTTCAGTCTGTGTGACAGTCTGGATATGTGAGTGACTTGAAGTGAACTATGACATCCAAAAAGTTATTATTAGTGCCCCCGTATCAGCAGAGATAGGACTTTAGGTGTGTGCTGTGGAAGCCAACGCAAGCACGACCCGCTGAACACTTTTGTTGCTGCCTTCGGTAAGGACCTGATGGCATCTTTGTCACATCTGCAGACCCTGTGAGGCTGAGAGACAGAACGAGTGTGCTAAGTTTCAGAATCTGGATTAAATAAGACTCTAACATTGGTAATGTTGGTCTGAAGTTAGTGAAATAAGAGTTAAGGACCAAGGCCAAAACTCGCACCCAAATTGTCACTGTTTACGTAATAAATGCAGGGGAATCATTACTTTATGAAAACATTATTTTTAAATGAGATTTTAAAGTTAATTGTACATTTATCTGGGAGGCCAAGGCAGGTAGACTGCTTGAGCTCAAGAGTTTGAGACAAGCTTAAACAAGAGCAAGACCCCATGTCTAACAAGTAGAAAAACTAGGCGGGCATTATGGCAGGTGTCTGTAGTCCCAGCTAGTCAGAAGGCTTAGGCAGGAGGATTGCTTGAGCTCAGGAGTTTGAGGTTGCTGTGAGCTATGATGATGCCACACAGCACTCTAGCTTGGGTGACAGAAAGGGACTCTGCCTCAAAAAAAAAAAAAAAAGTATATTTAGGCGGTGCCTGTGGCTCAGTGAGTAGGACACTGGCCCCATATACCCAGGGTGGTAAGGTCGAACCTGGCTCCAGCCAAACTGCAACAAAAAAAATAGCCGGGTGTTGCAGCAGGCGCCTGTAGTCCCAGCTACTTGGGAGGCTGAGGCAAGAGAGTCGGCTAAGCCCAAGAGCTGGAGGTTGCTGTGAGCTGTGACGCCACAGCACTCTACCGAGGGCAACAAAGTGAGACTCTGTCTCTTATTAAAAAAAAAAGTGCATTTAATGGAGCCAATATTGTAACATAGCTGCCAAAAAAGTGACACTATCTTTTTATTAATAAGTAGTGCCTGTAGCTCAGTGGCTAGGGCGCCAGCCATCAGACCTGGTGGGTTCAAACTCAGCCCCGGCCTGCCAACAATGACAACTACAACAAAATAGCTAGGTATTGTGGCCGGCACCTGTAGTCCCAGCTACTTGGGAGGCTGAGGCAAGAGAATCACTTAAGCCCAAGAGTTTGAGGTTGCTGTGAGATGTGACACCATGGCACTCTACCAAGGGTGACATAGTGAGACTCTGTCTCAAAAAATAAATAAATAGCATTTACTGAAAAATGTTACCTTTGCTGTGTTTAGTACTAGTCAGATAACACTTGACTACTGTATACATGTCTGGACGCTGAGCTTTAAAAGGGACATTGACAATATGGAGCCTGTCCCAGAGAGATGAATGCTGTTAGAGGCTTTCCATCTGGAGGCAGACTTGACTCCTTGTGGAAATGTTCTCCCAGTGCCCTTCACCAACCAGTGGGTTTCAGGCACTCCTGAAACAGAAGTGGCAGTGAGACTATTCTGTTCTTACAGAGATTTATTCTAATGAGGAGAAGACATACTAAATAAACTAAGAATTTCAAACAATGATAAGTACTAAAAAGGAACTAGAATAGGGTAATACAACAGTGATTGGTGATTGCTGTCTACATACTGGAGATGGGAGTGGTAGGAAGATGTGGAGAGAATTGGATGTATCTGGGCGGAAGAGGTAAAGCCAGCAGGTCGTGGGGGTGGGTTGGACGTGGGATAGAGGACAATCCCTGTGGAGAGGACTTGAGGCAGAAAGAGATTGGTATGGAGTGTGAGGGTGGACCGTCATCAAGAGCACTGTTTGCCTGGTTAAGTGTTAGGCGCCCCTTAGATAGCCCGGGTAGGTGTCAGAGAGAAAGTGGGCCCAGGAGAATTGAGCTCAGTGGGCCAGTCACACGCCTGAGAGTCCTCAGCACATCTGTGTTCCAAGGCACAGGTAAGACCAAGGTAATTAGGGTAGAGTGAAAGAGAGAGAGGGCTGAAGTTTAAGCCTTGATGACCTCAGTATTCAGAGGAAAATTCAGCAAGAGACCCAGAAGCTGCCCGTGGGACAGGAGGGAAATAAGAAGAGTGTTCTCTATGTCCCCAGAGCCTGCGTCTTGTCATGATTTGAATACCCCAAAATGTGATAGGCCGTGTCTGGGGAGTGAGGCATTCAGCTGCTTCAGATGGTTTTCAAAGAAATGCTGAGCTCAGACTGTCTGTGGTCTGGGAAACTGAAACAATGTGGGTGGGAGCCGTGCAGGTGCGACAGAATCGCTGTAACGTCTCATCCAGCTGATCTATCACGGAGCCTCTTATCACACGGACCTTAAATATGAGTGTAGAGAAGTAAGCCTTTCCTTGATTAAGAATTTAGGACACATGGCAAAGCTCTCTGCCTCTTACCTCACACATGAAGGGTCTAGTGTTCACAGCTGATATTTTCCAGTGGGAAGAACATAAATTAGAAAAGAGACCTGTTGTATGAGATAATAGTCAATTAATGCTAGAGAACACAACAACTCGTCTAAGCACAGAATTACAAACACGGAAAGCTCAGCTACACTGTTTTCAATGTAAGCCTATTTGTTTCAAAAAATTATCTTTCTTAGCCTTTGATATCCTTTGGCAGCCCAGAATGCCCATCTGTTAACTGGTACTCCACGTAATTCTGGGCAGATCAGTCCAGGACCCTGGAAGGCAAAACACTAGTCTAGACCTGATTCTGCAGCAGAATCTGTCACTTTTCCAGTGACAAAAGTGTCATGCCTTATTTTTATTAAAAAAATTTAGCTATGTAGTTTACATAATAGAAATAGAAATAGAAAACTGCAATATTAAATGAATGAAAACACCATACACAGAGCTTTTCCTTAGGTGAGTAATTATGAATTAAATTTTTACTTTTATAGAGGGGGAAAAAAGCTTTTGGGGAAGTTTTAACTCATTCCTAGTGATTTATCCAACTTGCTTTGGGGAAGCAGTCTAACCTCGAGTTTGTTTTCAAGGAAATAGTGACTTAAGAAAGGTAGCCAATAAACTTTTAAGTATTTTTTTTTTTTTTTAGCAATAGAACAAATCAGTTATTTAGAAACTTTAGTTAGGGGTAAGGAGCCCTTACCAAAAACTAAAATAACATGCTTTCAGATCTGTTTCTTTTTCTGATTCCAGCATGTATTCTTAAACTCAGGTAGTTTCCAAGTTCTCATCATCTTTGATGGCACAGAAATAGTGCTTGCTCCAGTGTCCAGCACCGCATCCCTGCTGGGCCTCCGGGACACACTCTCTGAAGGACAGTTGTGTGCGGCCTCCATGTGCCGTTTCCTACCTTTAGTTATGAGATCTGCTTGCTTATTTATGGCCCTGAAGAATTCTTTATTACCTCTTCAAATTCTAGGAATCCCTTCAAAAATTAAAGCTGAGAACCAACAATACCACAGATTTGATTCTGTTAGTTACAAATGTAACCAACATATTCCTGGAACCAATTCTGCCTAAGAGACAGAGAATTCTACCATGTTGGGGTGGGCTAGAGGGGTGCTCTGTTCAAAAGGTCAGGTGTTTTCTTAAATTTGACACTAATTAAGTGAAAAAAATTTACACAAAATACTGTATTAATTCAGTTTTCGGTTGATCTCAAATAAAGATCATCTCACAGGTTTACAATTCTGAAAAGGCGCTGCTGGATGGGCAAGCACAAAGTTTACCTCTAGAGCTATCACCTTAAAGCATGGAGGCAAGTGATTCATCTGGCATCCGGTGATTTCTAACTCCAGTCCTCTATCTGAGCTTGTAACATACCTGAGGTAATTAGAATATATACATATGTATTTAAACCCGGTAGCTTGGTTAACTAAGCACTAGTAGAAAAAAACCGACATCAGATGTAATTGGGACTTTGAAGGGCTTTTATTTCTTTCAGCCCTTAAAGGTCTTTCATTTCTTCCTCCTTCCCTTCATTCATTTTTCTTCCTCCCTTCCCTAATTTATTGTTCCAGACACAGCAAATGCCAGATATTTGATTTGAAGACTCGTAATACATCTAGGTAATAAAATTGAGACTCTCTATAAAGATTAATAGACCCCTGCCTTGAAATTATCATTAGTCTTCTGGTTTACACATGTCCATAGCATAGGTGCCAAATTAAAAAATTACATCAAACCACAGCGTTTTGGAGATCATTTGGAAGGAAATACTTAAATGTGAATCACGCGTTTCTTTCCAGTGCAGTGTATGAACTTCACCCCGACCGCAGTTGTGATTGTTTTTAGTTTGTTAGCTGCCTGGAGTGTTATTTTAGGAAAGCAGAAGCAACTTCATTTGCACACTCCTTAGAGACCACACACCTTAACCGGACCCTTTGGCTCCGGTTTTTCAAAAGAAGTCAAGATGAAGAACCACTTACTTGCCTGGGGACTCCTGGCCATTTTTGTTAAGGGCGTTCTTGTGACAGGTATGTGGCATTTAGAAAATGAATCCAGAGAAAAGGAAAAACATAGCACAGCTCTGGTTTTCAAAGCATGTTATCTGGCAGCGATCTTTACACAGACGAGACTCAGGGTGACTCTTTTCATTCTTTTTTCTTTTCTGGTAGTTGTTTTTCTGCTACCAGCGGGAGAATAAGAAAGTAGGTATTTTTGGATAACTATGGATAGTTTTACTTATATGAATGTCTGTAGGAAATTTTGAAATCACTAATCCTTCCCTCGAGTCTCTTAAATTAATATTCTGGAAAAGTTAAGTTATAACTACTGTAAGTACAATATATAATGCACTGGGATTTTATTTCTCCAGAGAGATTGGACTTAGTCTTAACAACTTTCCTGGATCACAGGATTTATTATGACTCCTTAATGATATATACATTTTTTTATTGTTTGGGATTCAGTGAGGGTTCAAAGAATTAGGTTGCACTGATTCTTTAATAATATGTAATGTTATATAGGTTGCTTATAAATTGATAGCTAACCATCTGTTATTTTCTTTTTCTTTTTATTAAATGATAGCTGTGTACATTAATGCAATCATGGGGTACGGTGTGGTGCGTTATTTTCTTTATTGATCTTTCCAACAAATGTAGAAAATGGAATATGTTTTAAACATACATGTCTTGTATTAAATGATTTTTCTCTAGAAGGTCACATGAAGAGTGTGGCTGGATTAGTTTTTTCTAATGCTTAATGAATCTTGGTTCCTATTTCAAGGCATGAGGCAGGTGGATTGCTTCAGCTCAGGAATTCAAGTCCAGCCTGAGCAAGAGCGAGACCCTGTCTCTAAAAGTAGCTGGGCGTTGTGGCAGGTGCCTGTAGTCCCAGCTACGTGGGAGGCTGAGGCAAGAGAATCACTTGAGCCCAAGAGTTAGAGGTTGCTGTGAGCTGTGATGCCACGAACTCTACCCAAGGGCAACAAAGTGAGACTGTCTCAAAAAAAAAAAGCAAAGAACAGTTACATAAAGTAGTGTACAACATGTGCATATGTGGATGTATCTGTAAACGTGTTTATGTGCCTGTAAACATGTACATAAAATGTGCGTGTGCAGCTATGCAGGTGCTCAGGGACTTGCCCTGGGGTCATATCCCTATGGACATACTGTGAACTGGAAGTGTGCTGTGTTCAGTTTGCAGTGGGCTCACTGAGTGTCAACTATGTCATCAAGCTGGCTTTTGTATTGTCCTAAAGCGTGTAGGTCGAACCTTCATTATGTCTGAGACCGTCTGTGTGTAAAACAGGTTATCTCCTTTCCAGAAACCTGAGACTATCATTACTGTTAATATGTAAAAAAAAAAAAAAAAAATTAGGCAGCCAGGCAGCGCCTCTGTCTCAGTGAGTGAGGTGCCAGCCCCATATGCCGAGGGTGGCAGGACTTAATGAAGTGAGTTACTGTCACTTATTGAATACTATGTTCTAGGTGTTATGCTAACTGCTTCACTTGCGGAATTGTGTTTAATTCTCACAATAACTATATGAGGGTAGGTACTGTTATTATTTCTGACATATAGTTGAGCCAGTTGAGACTTCCTGAGGTAGAATAGCTCATCCAAATTCACACAGCAAGCACATGGCAGGTGGAACCCAGCCTGAGCCTGCAGCCCATCCTCCTAACCATGGTCCTATTCCAGCTGCAAGGGGCCCTTACCACATCCAGTGTGGCCATGTCTGGCATGCATTAAGTCTAGTTTCTTACTTGTTTGAACTGAATTAAATTAAATTTAATGAACATTCACTGAGTACCTCCTGGGTCTCAGGTGCTTTTAGAATACAGTAAGGCACAGTTCTTACTGACAGGTTTGTTAGGAAGAGTCCTGCCTGTCAGTGAGAAAAAAAGAATCTAAGTCTTGATGAACTGAATATATCTGGTAGATATATTAGGCTGCCTAATATTTTATTATTATTATTATTAATTAATTTATTTTTTTGAGACAGAGCCTCAAGCTGTCCCCCTGGGTAGAGTGCCGTGGCATTACAGCTCACAGCAACCTCCAACTCCTGGGCTCAAGTGAGTCTCCTGCCTCCGCCTCCCAAGTAGCTGGGACCACAGGCGCCCGCCACAACGCCTGGCCATTTTTTGGTTGCAGCCGTCATTGTTGTTTTTTGGCGGGTCCAGGCTGGGGATTCGAACCCGCCACCTTAGGTGTACGTGGCTGGCGCCTTAGCCGGTTGAGCTATAGGCGCCGAGCCTAATATTTTATTATTATTATTATTTTTTACAGACACAGTCTCACTTTGTTACCCTTGGGTAGAGTGCAGTTTGGCTGGGGCTGGGTTTGAACCTGCCACCCTCTGCACATGGGGCCAGAGGCACCGCCTAGCTGCCTAATTTTTGTTTTTTACATATTAACAGTAATGATAGTCTCAGGTTTCTGGAAAGGAGATACATTATATGCTTTGGTAGAACATAGACATTTTCTTTTTAAGACTTGGTCAAGCGAATCTCTATTTTTTTTTGGTCTGGCATTATGAGCTCATTTATATTTCACTGAGAAAAACATTTAAGAGCCATAGATGCAGAAGTGACGAGGAGGACACTAAGTCATTTTACTCTGTTCACAGCATCATTAGGAGTTATATCATTACCTTGAATTGATATAATTGGCTGCTTCTCCGATACCATATGGACTGTGTCAGAAGGTTCACTAAGCACTAATGAACACTGGCATGATGATGTGCTGTAAGCTACTGCACACAGTTCTGAGTACAGTAACAACGGTCTGAACGTGTCTTTGTAATGGCTGCACCATTCAGATGGAAATACTGCAGTCAGCTCCTCTCTGCTCTGGGAATCATCTGGGAATGGTTAGATTTCCAGTTACAATTATATCTATTCTCATCATTTGACTTTTATAACTTGAATTCGTGTGCTAAATCTTTGTTTTTTTAAATGAGGCTTCATGGGAGGAATTCTAAAAGGTCACGTTGGGCTGGGTGCGGTGGCTCACACCTATAATCCCAGCACTTGGGAGGCCGAGGCGGGTGGATTGCCTGAGCTCACAGGTTGGAGACCAGCCTGAGCAAGAGCAAGACCTCATCTCCAAAAATAGCTGGGCGTTGTGTCAGATACCTGTAGTCCCAGCTACTCAGAAGGCTGAGGCAAGAGAATTGCTTGAGCCTGAGATTTAGGTTGTTGTGAGCCATGACGCCACGGTAGTGAGACTCAGTCTCAAAAAATAAATAAATAAAAATAAATAAATGGTCACAGCTAAAATTATAGGGATAAAAAAGATATTTGATATAATTATTATTTTAATTAGCACTATTTTTTTTTTTTTTTAGTTTTTGGTCCAGGCTGAGTTTGAACCTGCCACCTCCAACATACGGGGCCAGCGCCTTACTCCTTGAGCCACAGGCACTACCCCTTAATTAGCACTATTAAGTAGAACCATTATTAACTCTTTAAAACCTGTTACCTGATACAAGTCCACATAATAGGAAATTTTCTGTTTGTTTGAGACATTAGCCAGGCCTTTGTGTCTAACATTCAGATTAGACTATGAATGTTGACAAAG
>NW_003852586.1:1206487-1207510 GCF_000181295.1 Otolemur garnettii
TCATCTGTATATTAATTTATTCATTTTTATGTATACAGGAATATTATATTCAATTGTGCTCTTACACCACAGTATTTTTTTTTGCTCTACACATTCAGAGAGACTTCTACAGTAACCAACTATAGAAATGATCTCTGGAGTATATAGTCTTCACCACAGCACTTACATTGCTATATTCTCTATCTTTAAAAATAATTCCTATAAGAATTATTAATGAATGTAGCCCCTATTATTTTATTTAATTGAATCATTCATTGTGCTATGATAGTCTGGTTATTATCATGAAAATGAATGTGAGTAGTTTAGGAACGTCGTGGTGGAGAATATTTAAAAGTCTTATAAAATAAGGTTATCTTAGAGTAAAGAACAGCCATGTTGTCTCCCAACACGATTTATGCCAAAAAAATTTTTTTTTAAGTACAAATGCAAGTTCAGGAAGATATGACATTTCAGTGGGGATTATACAGGCTAATGCTATTTTCTTTGTACAGTACTCAGTGAATTACTTTGATCTGGGAGAAATCCAATCTAGATTTCTGTTCTCTCTCACTTTGGCATTTAGCACTGATTTTTACAAGGCTGCATGATAAAGAGAGTTCCCCCTGTCAGAAGACTTAGATGAAAATCAGCATTCTTTCACCCTAGATTTCCATATGGCCAAAGGAAAAAAGAGAAAATTCCTTCTGGACCACATTTGGATTTCTGTCACTACGATGAGAGATTCCACGCAGGGAACAAATGGAGAATGTTCAGACAGACAAATTATACAAGTTTATTCTTCCCGGAGGCAAAAAAGATAAATTAACTAATACAACCTAAGTAAATTGACTTTTGATTTCCTTTCTTCTTCATGTTTTCTTTTTCAAGCCCAAGATGAAGATGAAAGTATTGTTCTTGTTGACAACAAATGTAAGTGTGTCCGGGTAACTTCCAGAATCATCCGGAACAGCGACGATCCCAACGAGGACATTGTGGAAAGAAACATCCGAATCATGTAGGTCTCTCCTGTTGTGCTCTCCACAC
>NW_003852586.1:1207822-1215813 GCF_000181295.1 Otolemur garnettii
GGAGGTGGCTCTCCACACGTCCGTTCTCCTGTTGTGAGCAGGACGTCTTCCCCTAGTAAGGAGTCATGGAGGTGGCTCTCCACACATCTGTTCTCCTGTTGTGAGAAGGGACGTCTTCCCATAGTAAGCATTGTCTGATTTTAACACATACATCTTTGCCCCACCTTTGATGTGGTATCTGACATGAGATTCAATTTTGCTAATGAGCTGGAGAGAATCTTGTAGATGTTGGAGGTAGAAGCAAATGGTTCCAGGCCATCTGAAGCCTGTTGGTTAGACCAACACGCCGTGTTTATATGGAGCTATTTCAGTCTGAGTCAGAACTTTCAGTTGCCCCTGATCAGTTTAAGCTGAAACTTCAGCGCTCAGTGAAGCCTTACTTTGTACCACGTACAGACTGCTGAGTATCTTTATAGCACTCAGTGTTTGCATGAAGTTTGGGCAGACTGAGCAGAGTGACTAATTGATCTCATCTTCACTTGTAGGTTGGACTCAGATAAGCATTTCATTTCACATGCGGTCCAGCATTACCTGCTGTTGGCTCTCATTCAACAACAAGAATGATAACACTGTTTGGGAAATAAGATTCCTATTGGATCCAATCAGGAACAAGTTTTGAGCCATTCATACCTTAATAGTTTCCCCCCAGTCAAATACCTTTTATGGAAAAGCACATAGCAGTGATCTCACTTATGTGTTTAAGAATTTTGTTTCAAGTTTTGTCTGAGTCCCTTATAACTGTGTGCTCTCATGTACAAATTACTTATCCACTCTAAACTTCAACTTTCTTATATGTGTGGGGAGTGAAGGGGTTAACAAGTGGCAGGTCATTCCAGGAAAAGGGAGCAGGGTGCAGTGAGGACAGCCTGACACCCGCCATGCTCAGCCCGGCACCAGTGAGCCCCAGTATCAGGCCTGTCAGAATTGCTGCCCTTGCTTTTGTTAGACCTGGAGACAGAACACCAGCAAAGTCTGCGGGGCTGTCTGTGAGTGGTTTCAGGATGGGGCAGCCTGGGGGGGTGGAGGCCAGACAACCAGGGCATGTTAGAGGTGCCTGCTACACTATCTTAAGAATACCCCACTGTGGCCATCACTGGGTGGGAGAACTATTGGTTTTAAACAGAGAAGTCCACTTTAGCAAGTGGACTTTAAACAGCAAGTCCACTTTAGCAGTAATGTACCTGATACACTGGAGGATCAAGACAAAAGAAAGTGTTGCTATGATCTGGGAAAGGAAGATGGTGCTGAATTAGGGCAGTGGTAATGCTAAGAGAGGCAGGCGGGTGGCTTCAGGCATGTGAAGACTGAGAATCAGCTGGACTGTGAGGGAGCAGTTAGACAGAGGTCAGATGGAGGAGGACTCAGCGGTGAGTTCAGGCTTGTGGCTTGGCTGGTATTGTTATATACTGAGTTAGGAAACATGAGTTTTTCTTTGCCTTTTTTTTTTTTTTTTTCAGTTTTTGGCTGAGGCTGGGTTTGAACCCATCACCTCCAGCATAAGGGGCTAGTGCCCTACTCCTTTGAACCACAGGCACCACCCCATTTTCTTTGTGGTTTTTTTTTGGTAGAGAAAGGTGCAGATGAGGGGGAATGAAGACACGGATGGAAAAACTTAAAAGTTAATGAAATCACCTGAATTAGTGCTTAATCATCTAACTTCATGAAACATCACCATGAAAAATGTCCAGCTTTGCTACTTAGTTGTTGCGTCAACTTGGGGAGGTCACCGGCCTCTCTAGTCTATTGTTTCCTCATCTCTAAGATGTGGATAGTAATAGTAACATCAGTCTGTTCCTGTCCCCAGTACAGAGTATATTCCACAGCCGCCTTCTAGCAAGGCACTGGGAACACCTCAATGTTCTTGCCTGGAGGAATTTATGCAGCCAAGGTTGGCAGCCACTCTGACAAACAGTTATGACACAGCATTTGTTGTAATAGACGCGTCCAAGTGTTAATGAGACTGCAGAGAAAAAGTATTGAGGGTGGGGATAGGATCAAGGTGGTCATCACAGATTTTAAAGGAAAAGCAAGAATTTGCCCAGTCAGCACAGCCAGTTGACAAAGTTGCGGTGAGGTCTATTTTGAAAGGGAAGTATTTAAAACATAGCAAAGTACTGTGAAAATCTGAGTAAGGGCACTGATTTCTTGAGTGAGTGTAGACTGTTCTAGCAGTATGCCTGTTTCCTCATTTCACTTTATGTTCTCTTTCTTTCAGTGTTCCTCTGAACAGCAGGGAGAATATCACCGATCCCACCTCACCCCTGAGAACCAGATTTGTGTACCATTTGTCTGACCTGTAAGAGATTTTTCCTCATACTAATGTAGATGTAGAAGTTAATAACTTTTAATTAAATTTGTTGGTAAGAAGGTTTTGGAAAAGATGGTGGGGTATAAACATCTACACATATTATCTGAACTTTTGACTATATTAATTCCTAGGTTAATTATTAGGCATTACAAATTCGTAAAACTTTGTCCCAGATAAAAATTAGCTAGAAGTTTATTTGAAATAAATTATTGTCATTCATAGAAGAGCCAATTTATCTTAGTAGTTCATGAGGGGATTTCGTCTAATAAACATGTGGGTGTTTCCCTGGAAATAACAAAGGCCGATATCACTTTTTATTTTCCCTTCTTGTCACTAAAATAACTTGTTTAAACAAGCATACAGTTGGGAATAAACCTACCACAGTGGAAGCTGCTGTGTGGTGTACAAAGCAGTCATATCGTATCGTTAATTATGTTGCTTACTTTCAACTAGTTTTCATATAGTAAAGGTTGAAAATCTCAAACCGCTCTGTATCGCAGAGCTGCCTAGGTCTGGACGGGATCTTCCTTAGCTCTGCCTCACGTCGGGGCCGCGAGAACTGCCCTACTGACCTGATAGTGATGTCCAGGCACTCAGATTCCCGCACCGCATTTGATGGGGATTCTCTAATACGTATGTTTGTTTTTCAGCTGTAAAAAATGTGATCCTACAGAAGTGGAGTTGGAAAACCAGATATTTACGGCCTCCCAGAGCAATCTCTGCGAGGAAGACAGCGAGACAGACACCTGCTACACTTACGACAGGAACAAGTGCTACACGGCCGTGCTTCCGCTCACGTACGGCGGCGTGACCCGGATGGTGCAGACGGCCTTGACCCCCGACTCCTGCTACCCCGACTGACGAGGGTCGGCCGGCCGCGGCTCGCTCGCTCTCTCTCGCTCTCCATTTCAATCCAGAAGTTAACATGTTTACTACCAATGAATTTGAATCCAGGAGTTTTGGGGGTGATGTAAAACTGACTTTCTCCTCTAAACAATTTAAATAGTAACACTGTTATCTTTATTAGGCAACTACTTGTCAGCTGCGCATGTTTGCAAACAAGGATTACAATCTGTCAGTTATCACGGTTGCCCCACGGGTCTGCTCCCTAAAGAGCACGATTTATAGCATCAAACAAACACACACACAATGGAAGAAAATAAAACTCAAAGAAAAGAAATCAGGAGGCATAATTAAATGTTACTCTTTTATTTTGGAGAGCCAGAGCTTTTGCATTTTCTGTACTTTTCTCTTTTAAAAATGTTTCACTGTGTAGAGAAAATATATATGTAAGCATATTTCAATTGTATGTCTTCATTGGAAAAATAATGAAAATGGGTTTGGGAACTATTTATAAAAATAATTAAAAATTAAATCTATAATATACATGAAACCAATTAGCTGAATAATTAAATGAGTAACTGAAAAACATTTTGACATAACAGACTTGGAAGCAGAGGACACAGATTTTCCTTTTTATTGGTAATCAGGGTAGGGTAAGAAATTCCCATTGGAAACCATCTATGTTGTAACCGAATCTCATGAAATATGTACCCTTCAATATATATTCTCCAGCACAGTTTGAACAATTAAATAGATTCATAAGCATATACCTGTGTGAAGTAATTCTTTGGGAAAGAATTTGCTCATGTTAACTTTTTTGTAAGTTAAATACAACTTGTTATTGAACAGTTTGTAAGTATGATGTAATGATGCATTAATCATTGAAGTTATACATGTACATATTTCAGGTGACTTAGCCATTTTACACCTACATTAGATAAAAGGGCAAAATTTCTCCCAATAAAGACAGTATCATGTCGCCCAAACTTCTTTATGGCAGGAAGCCTATATATATCTATAGGCCTTGTGGGAGGTAAATGCTGACCCTGGATTTAAAATAGAGGGAAGATGATTAGTAGAAGTTGGTTTTTTGAAAAGGCATTTTTCTGTTTCCTTTTAAAAAAAAAACATTTCAATCATCATTTTCAGTAACTTCCAGGGATTATTCAGGGCTTCTTTAGGGATATGGGAGGATACTCGGGCCCCTCAGTGGGAACCATAGTTTTAACGTACTAAAGACAATTCATTCTTGACTGATCTTCAGCCTAGTCAGCAGTTCTCAACCTGTGGGTCGCAACCCACAGGAACTTTATTAAAGGGCCGCAGCATTAGGAAGGTTGAGAACCACTGACTTAGAGCCTGTTTTTAGCCAACCCTTTGACATCAATTAATAAAGCACACGAACAGGACTGTTCTATGGAGATCAAGTTATTCTGAATCCCCATCCCCATCACTGCTCAGTCCCTAGAACTCTGCTTAATTGTCATCTTGTCTATGAGGCCTGCCCTGACTACTTTTAAAGATTTTCAAAACCTATTTTTTTAATTTAATTTTTTTTTTGGGGGGGGACAGAGTCTTACTCCATCCCCTGGGTAGAGTGCTGTGACATCATGATAGCTTACAGCCACCTCAGACTCCTGGGCTCAAGCAATCCTCCTGCCTCAGCCTTCCAAGTAGGTGGGACTATAGGTGCCTGCCATGATGCCTGGCTAGTTTTTCTATTTTTAGTAGAGACAGGGTCTTGCTCTTGCTCAAGCTGGTCTTGAAATCCTGAGCTCAGGGACCCAGACACCTCGGCCTCCCAGAATGCTGGGCTTACAGGCCTGAGCCTCTGTACCCAGCCTCAAAACCTATTTCTGTATCTTAGTGTACATCTCCCAGGACTTACCAGTCTCCAGCAGACTACATAGTTGTTTACCATGTTCACGCCTGTGTCCCTCCCTGACCCCTGACAGGGTGATCTACACAAGGGCAGACATTTTTATTCTGCTCTTGATGTGTCTTCAGCACACAGAGCAGAGTCTGCATATGGAGATGGTCAGGGAACTGTGTGAAGGAGCTAGAGTGCTGCTCAGGGCATGAGACAAGACATGCATAAGAAACACACATATGCACACACATGCACATACGCGTATGTGCTCACATGCATACAAACACTACACATGTATGCACACACACATGCACACACGTGCACACATGCATGCACACATGCACACATACATGCATGCACACATACAAGCACATATACACAATGCACAGACATGCACAACACATGCACACATACATACATGGACACACATGCACACATAAATACACATATGAAGAATTACAATTGTTTGGCAGAATTAGCTTCCAAAGTGTTAGAATTTATGGGAGACCCTCTCCCTTCTCCCATTTTTGCCGTAGTTCCTCTGTGTACCCAATAGGAAAAGTTTTTGTTACCACGTCACACATTCTTGTATAGAAGACTCCTATTCTGGAATCATTACCTGACTAAATCTGTCTGGAAGAAGACTTAAAATTTATGGTCTTGGAGGCCTTTCTTTTTTCTGAAGTTCAGCTACATTCTGACATGACCTTATTAATAACAATTTAGCACTTTTTATGTGCTAGGGCCAGTCCAAATGCTTTCTAAATATTAACTCATTCAACAAAAATCTGAGTAGCTGGTAACTCTTACATGACAGTTACAGAAGAAAGAGAATCGCCTCTCTAAGTTTTCTTCACACATTTGCTCACATTTGGGGGGCATGGAGCACACTGAGGGATCAGTGTGGACATGGTGGCCGCGGCAAGAGCCTCTTGGTTCTCTATGCACGGAGCATAACTGCCTCTGGCTCTGGGACCCTCACTGTGCTGTGCAAGGTCACAATTCCTCTGGGCTGCTCCACCAGTGGTTATAGAACATGGCAGAGATGCAGAGACAGGCCAGTTTCTGGAAGGCTGACCTGCTGGGCACTGACTTGGGGACTTCCTGTTACTTTGCTGAAGATTTCTTAGCACCACCAGATATGACCTACTCAGCTTCCCTTCCTAGCCCTTTCCTGCACGTGGGTCAGACTTGCATCAGTCAGATGGTTCTCTCAGCCTTCTTGACTTCCTGCCCATTTTCCCTCACAGGGATTTTCCCAGTAAATCTTTTGGACCTGTGATCTCATCTTGTGCTTCTACAGTGCTCCAATTAACACAATAGCCAGCTATGATGCATGTGATTCAGTGATGATAGCAACGATACTGAGTGTTCTTCACATGCCAAATAGTTAATTTATGTCATCTCATTACATCCTTACAATAACTTTTTGGGTATTTAATACGGTATTTAATATCATACGTGAGATAAGCAGTTCAGTGGATAATTAGCAATTAGAGTGGTTCACTTATTTAGTAAGGGACAGTGGAAACTCTGAGTCACTCTGTCATATCCTTAACAGATATCCGTTGAGTCTCTTAGACAATTACTATGTCCACCATAATATTTTCTTACAGCTTGTGTGGCATTTTGAAGTTAATGTGAACAATTCATTGACTTGTCAAAAGTCTATTAGTTATAATTTTTGCACTTTCTGTCCTTCCTTTTAAATTTCAATTAAATTGATGACATTTTAAAAAGGCAGATATAAACAGGTACCCTTGGTGAGAAATGAGAAACATTTTTCTTCTGCATAGTTCTTGACAAGATGGCCATCTGCCCAGGTGAGCACACTCAGTGCCAGCCAGATAGAGATTACCTCGATTAGCAATGAGAGTAATGCTTCTTTGCTCCAGGCTCTTAGAGACCACGAGACCCAAGCTGGCAGTTGATTTTCACTTTAAACTCTAGTCATCTCTAGTGGTTTTATGTGACTTGATATTCGAATGGAACCATATTTCCACTTCTGCAAATCTCAAGTACCCAGATGCATGTGACTCCCCAAGCTGATGAGCACACACCCCTCAGCTAGGAGCAGGTTCTGGTAATTACCCTGCAGTGACTTTCCTGACCTTGGCTTTGGGGAAGCAGTGCTGTGAATACATTGATAGTCTAGGTCAGAACACAGTTAATTCAATCCAAGACTGTTTATCTGAAAAATGCAAGTAAAAATAACTATGGTGGATTTTTATAAAGATAAGGATTCATGTTGTGTAATACATATAATATACATAATATATTATATATATGTAAATTATTACTCCTGTTCCAGCAGTCAGGATCCTTACATAAATTGCGTTGTTACCACATGTTAATTGCCTTTGGCTATTTTGGCTGTTCTCTCTGCCTAGATAACAAATCAAAGAAAACTGTAAATATATATTAGATCAGTGATTCTTGAATTTTAGAGCATGTGAGAAGCGCCTGGAAGCCTCGTTGAAGCCGACCGCTGTGCCCTGCTCCCGGACACGCCGACGGAGCCGCTCCGGGATGGAGCTGCAGAATCCGCGGTTCCGGCGGGTCCAGCTTCCCCGCCGCTGGGGACCACTGGGGACCGCTGGGAAGCCTCTGCTTTAGAATCGCAAGTCTCTGCTCCCACCTCGTGGCTAGATTGTGAAATTCAATGACTATGCCTTTTCAGCATGGATCGGTTCATCTCATTCTCGCTAGCGCCCTGCAAAACAAGCGCGCTCCTAATTTTTGTGAATTTTTTTTTCTTTTTTATTGAATGGTAACTATGTACATTAACGCACTTCTGGGATACAGTGTGGTGTTTTCACACACAATCAGAAACACTCCCATCAAACTGGTTAACATAGCCTTCATGTCATTTTCTTAGTTATTATTTTAAAACGTTCACATTCTACTCTTAGAAAGATTCACTTGTACCCTTGTAAGATAAACCTCAGAAGTGATCCTTCCAATCCCCCT
>NW_003852586.1:1216370-1219961 GCF_000181295.1 Otolemur garnettii
TATCTCAAAGTAGTTTTGATTTGCATTTCTCTGATGATTAAGGATGGAGACCATTTCTTCATATATCTGTAGGCCGTGTGCCGACCTTCTTTGGAGAAATTTCTCTCCAAGTCCTTTGCCCACCCTGAGATGGGATCACTCATTCTCTTCTTGCTAATACGTTTAAGTTCTCTATGGATTCTGGTTATTAAACCTTTGTCGGAGACATAACCTGCGAAATCTTCTCCCATTCTGAGGGCTGTCTGCTTGCGCGTGCTCCTAATTTTACAGACGATGAAACCAGGAAAAAGCAGGTGGAGTCCCAGCCTCAGGCCACCAGCAGGTTGTGGGGAACTGGTAACTGGATCCTGGCTGTCAGATTCCTTAACCTGCGCTCTCACTCAGGATGCCATCTTGCCTAAATGTCTCACACCTTCCTCAGAAATTCTACTTTTGAATAAGTAACCAGAGACAGATAAAGCCAGACAGAGGTATTTATCATAATGTTGTTCATAATTGTGAAAATTCATAGGAAACTTTAAGTCCATCATCAAGGGAATGGTAATATAGGTATATAGACTTATCAATATTTTATAGACAATAGCAATGAAATTTTAATTCTTTTAAATTTTATGAAAATTGCTATACAATGTGAAGAGGAAAATGTAGGGTACTGCATGGGAGTGGGACTGAGGGAAACAGGCCACAGTGTTGATTCTTATATTTCCTTTTACTTTTCAGGGGAGTATATTCCACATATTGTACAATTACTGTCTATTTTATAATTAGGAAAATGTTGATCATTGTTAATTAACTTTTAATTTTAATCAATTATATGAATTTGGGGAAATTCTGGGTTTTCTTTCATTTGCATAATATATTTAAGAGGAAGTGGTTTTTTTTTTTTTTTTTTAAGAGGAAGTGGTTTTACTCAGCGTCCTCTCTGCGCTCAGCACGTGTGAGCTACAGTGAGAGGCACAGATGAATAATGGGAACTGGGTCTCATTTTTGAGGAGTTTTTCTGCTTCTACAGGCAGAACTAACAGGTCCTATGAGACAAATGTATGATGAATGTTACAGAGGAGCTGGGATGTCAGGGTTGGGCTGATGAAGGGCACAACCTTCTAGAACTACAGGCCAGGAGACAAGGAGCAGCGTCGCAGGTGCAGGGGAGGCAGGAGGGCCTCTCCCTGTCACTTTGCTCTCTGTCAGATCTGTCACTTACAGGCTTCTTCATACACAGGCCCTCCGGTTGGTGAGACTCACCTTGCTGTGCCATCAATATCTCTGTTCTTACTTGGCGAATGTGAAGTTGTCACTCGTTCACAGGACACGGCCTAGTACCTTGCCACCCCAAACGTGGCCCTCTAACTGGTTGGAGCCATCGCCTGGCAGCATATCGGTACTGCATGGTGGTGGGTCCTGCTCCAGAGCTGCCACAGCACAGTCTGAGTGTTTAGACACAGTCTGAACCACAACCACAGAATGGCCTGGATCCTGGTTAAAGGAGGCAGCCGCCAACGTGGTTTAACCACTGAGGGACTGACAAGGGCCTCCCCAAACAAAATTTTCTGCCATTATTCTTCCCTAAATATGCTAAGGTCATTTCCCCTTTTTAAGGAAATGGTGGTTGGTCTGAGAGGACTGTGTATTAGCCCATACTTGAGGAAAAAATATTTTTTACCAGGTTTAACCATACAAATTGCTTTACATAGTGCGGAAAATAATGACATAAGGTCACTTGGATAAGCTCAGAGGTAATTACTGTCCAGGCTGTGGCGAGGCGCAGAAGCGGGGTTCTGGGGGCCCCAGCAGAGGAGGTGGCACCAGGAGAGCGGAGTGTGGGAACCTTGTCAGGGAGGGGTCCGAAAGCAGCTTCATCTATCTCACGATCATGTCCACGTCAGGTCACTGCTCAGTCTCCTCCTGGCTGCCTCTCCTGAACGTTTCTCCTGCTAGTATGGAATGTTGCTTGTTACCAGCTGAATTCTGTTTCTAAGTCTTAACTATAAATTCACAATGAGGAGAAAATGTTGAGTAGCTGATATTGTTGGACCAGGGGTGAGGTGGCATGGCAAGAGAGCAGGGGGACACCACTTACTTATAAATGGGGTTGTTTGCTCTTCTCTTGTTAATCAATTTGAACTGTCTGTAGATTCTAATTATTAGCCCTTTATCAGATTCATAGCACAAGCAAGAGAGTTGAACAGGAACTTCTCTGAAGATTACAGACGAATGGCCAACAACTATAAGAAAAAATGGTCATTGTCCCTCACCCAGGTTAATGCAAATCAAAATCACCCTGAGATATCACCTAACCCCAGTGAGAAAGGCCCACATCACAAAGTCCTGAATCTGCGGATGCTGGTGTGGATGTGGAGAGAAGGGAACACTTCCACACTGCTGGTGGGACTGCAAACTAATACAGCCTCTATGGAAAGAAGTATGGAGAATCCTCAAAGAACTAACAGTAGACCTTCCATGTGATCCCATAATCCCATCACTAAGTATCTAACCAGAAGAAAAAAGTCATTTTACCACAAGGACATTTGCATAAGAATGTTTATTGCAGCTCAGTTCACAATTGCCATGTGGAAGCAGCCCAAGGGTCCATCAACCCATGAATGGCTTAACAGATTGTGGTGTGTGTCACCATAGAGTACCATTCAGCCATAAGAAAAGATGGAGACTTCACATCTTTTGTGTTTACCTGGATGGAGTTGAAACACATTCTTCTTAGTCAAGTATCATAAGAATTGAAAAAAGTATCCAATGTACTCAATACCAATATGAAACCAATATATAAAAAACTACATGCCCACATGAAAGAAAATAGAGTATAATCTAGCAAGGTGGAGGGGAGAAGAGGGAGAGAGGAGGGGGAGGAGGCAGGGCGATTGTCGGGATCTCATCTAACCTGCACAATGTGAGGGTGCTCAGCAGGCGCCCTGGGGGAAAGGCTCAACTACAATTGAACTTGACCTTAGAAATGAAAGCAATGGACCCTCATATCAATCTGGGAAAAAAAATAAAAGAAAAAGAAAGAAATGAAGTTTGGTTTCCTGACAGTGAGATGAATCTTTTTCAGGTTACTTGAGGTCATGACTGAAGGAGAATGGGGATAGGAGAGAAGAGAGAACAAGTGGGCAGAGACGTGTCTAAACTAGAGACAGAAATAGCTCGAAGGTCACATCTCGTGCATTTTCTTTAAAGTTGCACATATAAAATTAAGGCTTTGATGTGAGTGAAATGTCCAACATGTCATCTACGCCTTTAGATGCTTCAAAAAAGCCAGGTGAGGATTCTCCATGATTGTGGCTACTGCGTAGAGTTTCCAGTGGTCAGGCTAGACCCTGTGCTTTCCATGCACAAAGTGAGGAGGGCCAGTGCCCAGCTGTCCTTTGGAGAAGTTGATTAGAAGCTTTGTTTAGAAAGCAAGTGTATGTTAGCCTTACTGGATTATCTCCTGTTTGTAAAACTCAGATATTATTTTTTACTTCATCAACTAAAGATATCATGGACTATATACGTTTTAGGATTGGCAGGTGACGACCCCTAAGAACACACCATAGTGGTGGGAGGGGGGATGCCTGAGGCCAGGGCTCACTTTCA
>NW_003852586.1:1220246-1220988 GCF_000181295.1 Otolemur garnettii
TGCCTAAAGACTATGAGACCCGGGGCAGTGCCTGTGGCTCAGTTGGTGGGGCACCAGTCCCATAAACTGAGGGTGGTGGGTTTGAACCTGAGTCCGGCCAGCAGTTGTGACAACTGCAACAACAACAACAAAAAAGCCAGGCGTGGGTGCCTGTAGTCTCAGCTACTTGGGAGGCTGAGGCAAGAGAATCGCTTAAGCCCGATAGTTGGAGGTTGCTGTGAGCTGTGACAGCACAGCACTTTACTGAGGGCAACAAAGGGAGACTCTGTCTCAAAAAAATAAAAAAGACTATGAGAGGGTGGTGCCTGTGGCTCAAAGGAGTAGGGCACCAGCCCCATATACCGGAGGTGGTGGATTCATACCCAGCCCCAGCCAAAAAAGCGCCTCCCAAAACAAAAAAAGACTATGAGACCCATACATTTTGATAAAATATAAAGTGAGTATTTTGCTATAAAGTATTCATACTGTGATTTCAAAAAGCTCATTTGCAAAAACCTAGTGAAACAATATGTTTTAAGAGTATTTTTAAAAGACAGTTTTATACAGAATAAGTTAATTAGTGATTTTTCAGTATGTGATTAAAATACCAAAGTAGCTGAGGTGGGGGGACTTTTAAGCAGCTAGTGGATGGCCTAGATCAGGTGTCCTCAAACTGCGGCCTGCCTAGGACATTTATCCAGCCTGCTGGGTGTTTTTGCCGCCACTACCTGTCCTGCTTAGCAGCCGACTTGTCCTGGGACCC
>NW_003852586.1:1221008-1231198 GCF_000181295.1 Otolemur garnettii
AAAGTTTGAGGACCCCTGGCCCAGATAATCTACCCTAAAATCCTCCTTTTGCTGAGATTCAATGGTGCAAATGTTGCTGAACTTGCAAAGCTATGGAGTGTGGTGGCTCATGAGGCATCCCAGACAGTTCACCTGCAGGGAAAGAGTTTTCATGGGTGTGTTAAAAGCTGTTTGAAAAACCGGTCAATCAATAAATATTTATCGAGCACCTTCCACGTGCAAGACACTGTGCTCGGCCTTGTGAAAGATTACAGAGCAACATTTCTGTTTCCGGGAAGTTTTCATCATTGTATTTCCCCAAATTTTTGAGATCTTCTTATGAAACCTGTCCTTGAAAATTTCTCCTAGGAAATTCCTTGAAGTTAGAAGGTCAGTTTTTAGGCAAATCTGAGAAATTTTCTCTTCTAAGCAAGCACTACCCAGATATTAGTTCAAAATGTCATTAATAAAAAGAAAATAATAAACTGAAATGTATTCTATGTAAGGCAACATAGAAATATCAACTTTACAAAATAATTTACATCATTAATCAAGATACTGAGAGAGTGTGTCTGTGATAATTCTACGTGGACATCCTGGCGAGACCACCTGTGCTGAACTAGTGAAAGCAAGCTCAACATTGAGTGGTTCATTTGTGTACGACAAGGTTTCCCAAAACGTCCACTGCAGACCTGCAGACTAGGAGCTGGTGACAGGCACAGCGCGTCCTGCTTTGCCCTTTCCGGTGCTCGGCACACAGCAGCAGCTCCCCTGTCACCCACTCCCTGCCTGACTGAGCCTCCCAGGCGGCCGGTTCTGTGTCCCTGTCCTGTCTTCCCTTCTCCTTGAACATGTTCCTCTAACTCTGCTGTTTCTACCTGGTTTAGACCATGAGATAATTAAAAATGAATGTAGTTCTAAGTGTCTATTATTTCTGAAATATATCCTATGATGATGGTTAAGTTAGGTCAAGAAAAAATTAGGGTAGAAGTTAGAGAAGAGCTACACAAAGGGAAAAAGTGCACGTGGCCTTAAGGTATGAAATGGTGCAGCCGGGAAAAGACAAACTAGAGGGCGGGGGGCAGTCGGGGCTCACGGGAAGACGAACGGAGAGGAGGACATGGGGGGGACTCAGACGCAAAGAGAAGATGAGTGGTGGCTAAAATCGTAGCTTAATACGTAGCAAGTGGCAGGGAGCTCATGAGAGAGCAGCAGGAAAAACAGAGAGCTAAATATTGAATGCTTGAGGGAGAAAGAAAAGAAGGAAGGGAGCCAGGAAAGGAAATGATAAAGGTAAGAAGACTGGGAGAGGAAGGAAAATACCCACAGAGAATACTGAGCAGAAAGGAAACCTGACAAGCCCAGTGCAGGAAAAACACTGCAGGCACGTCAGGACTGCACCCAGGCTACATCTCCAGGCATACAGTGGAAAGTCATCTGTCTTTCAGTCTTGCAAAACCAGAAATGTTTGCAAGTGTGGAACTTTGAGGAAAAAAGGAGAAATCAGTAAGCAAAAGGAAACTAACCCAGACATGGCTTCCAAGTTTCCAAGTTTCCAGGCAGGGTGGCCAAGACCTTCCTGCTTTTTATTGGGTCTGAACTAATTAGGACAGTGCTGGACCCAGTGACCCCCAAAGACCCAATCTCATTAGCTCCACTTGGGCCACTACTCCTATTGCAGGGAGGAGGAAAACTTAAGGATCACCAAAAGGGTCAGATACCTAATTGAGTTTTCGTGAAAAAAGTTTGGGAATGATTGGTGCAGAGTATTAGTTCTCTTCTCTTCTCCAAGAAAGCTTGGCTGAGAGAATCCCTAGGCCTGAAGTAGTAAGCAGTCTTGTGGCTGGTCCTGGGGGACGGTCCCCCTCTGACGGGGTTCAAATGGAGTGTGCTCATCTGCATCAAGTGGATCTACGTTCACACTCCTAAACTGCTCTCCAGGAGCAAGCTCCGCCAATGTGTCAGGATTTTCTGTAGTCATAATCTGATCCCCATCAAATGGGCCTTGCCTTCCATTGCTGGATGGGGTCCTGGGGCTGGAAGAATGATGATTTGCTGATTTGGAGCCAAAGCATGGTAACTGCAGGATGCGAGGTGGTCTTTGCTGTTGTCTCTCACCCTCCTTGCCCTGGACCACCTCACTCTGGATGCCTTCTGGGCTGGGGCCTTCGTCAGGGGCACCAATAACAAGCTGCTCAGGAATAAGGCCGACTGTTCTTCCATTGAGCTGGTTGTCTTCAAAAGTTTGTTCCAGAACTTTGCTCCCATCTCCTCCAAGGTCACTTTTGAGACATGGTGTACTCTTTGATTGAAGGGAACTGGCTTCGGGAAAGGGTACTACTCCCCTCTGGCCCACTGGATTCTTTGAAGAACATGGCGTGTTCCTCCTCAGAATGGACACATCATCTCTAACAGGACTCGGGCTCTGGCTTTCCCCGGGCAGTCTCTTCTCTGAGCTGTTTCTTTGGTCAGGTAGGACACCTGCTGGGGAGATGACGTGTCTGGCATGCTTGGCATGACTCCCTTCTGTATACAGCGGGCTGGCGTCTTGTTTCTCCCCTGGTGCAAGGCCATAGGATGGAGTGTAGTCTTGTAGAGCCAGTGGGTCATCCTTGGGCCCTGTGGGGCCACCCGCACAGCAGGGACCTCTGTGGTGTAGGTGAACTAAATGTGCTTCTTTTTGATGTGATGGGTAACTTTGAGGAATTAAGTCTGGGAAAGCCACCTGTTTTCTTTCTGGTGAATTTAGCCTAGTAATTTGCATGCCATAGTTCCAACTGTCACCTTCACGCCACACTGGATTTTTCTGAAGCCCGGCAGGGGAGTTGTTGGAATAAGGATGTTTCTCTTTCTGGTCTGGTGGACTAGCTGGGGCTTTGTCTAAATTTACTGCCCGGTCCCAGAAATTTCTGGAAAAATATGGCCCTCTTTCCTTCTGTCCTTGGGCTTGAATCCTGTGGTCCCAGGAGTTCCAAGAAGGAAACAAAGTGCCTTCCTCCTGTCCAGCAGCACTGTTGGCGTAATAGCCCCTGCTCTCTATAGGTGGTGACCCAGTAGGAGCCGTATTATATGGGGGGAAATTCTCATCTGGGCTCCAGGGATAAAGTTCACTATAAGGAAAATCCTCCCTGGGTTTTGGTGGATTATCGAGGGAGTAGGGAAGATACTCTTTGGGCTGATTTGAGGTGTATCGCTCACCTTCATAGTGCCTAGTAGTTGGGCCTTCTTTAAAGCTTAGGTCCTCACCCCATCTATTTTGTCCTGGAAAAGGTTCATCTCCAGTTGGATCGATTGGGTCCTCTTCATTATAAGGGACTGTCCCTTTCTGGTCTGGAGTATTTATGGGGTACAGTGGATTTTCTTGCTGCCCCATAGTATTGGGAGAATCCTCCCTCTCGTCCCACACACTGCTCCTAAGGTACGGGGAGTTTTCCTGGGGAGTGTAGGAGTTATACTCAGGATAGAAAACATGTCCCCTGGTGCCGTGGGAAGGATAAGGCAAATGTTCTTCCTGCCTCACCGGATCCTCCTTAAAAGGTGGAGAAATTTCTTGGTGGTTCCAAGTGTTTTTTCCAGCAGGAAAATGTTCCCTTGCAGGAGAAGGGATTTCCTCGGGGTATACAGGCTGATACGTACTGTGCTTTAATTCTGGCTGGTTAGTTTCTGATTCGTACGGAACTCTTCTTGGTTCCAAAACAATCCCTTTGGGCAAATTTTGGCTTTGGGTTTGTCCATTAGAATTTGGGAGTCTTGTGGAATCTCCTATTTGGTGATAGTTTTCCCGTTGATCAATTGAATTAAAATTTGGGACTGGTGTATTTCTTTCGGGATGAGGCAGTTTATAATTGGATTTATTGACTCCGTACTGTTGAGACTTTCTCCAGGGCCCAGTTGGGTCCTTTGTAGGAACAACTATTCTTTCCTTTTGGCCCAGAGGCTTCTCCTTGGGATTCTGGACTTTTTCACTGGGGCTGACAGTGCTAGGTTTGGGACCCAGTGGGGCAGTGCTGGCCCCCAGGGGGTGTTTATTTAGCTCCTGAGGCTTTCTTCTGAGGTTTGCTGGGTTTCCTGAATAATTGGGATAATTGCCTCTTGAAGTGGAAGGATAAGCCTTGTGATAAGTTGGGTTTCCTGCCCTAGCTACTTGTACAAAGGAATTCCACCGAGGACCCCTTTGAAATTGTTGATTTCGATAAAAAGGCCCAGTCTGCCTATGGCCCATGGCAGTGCCAGTGGGATACCACTGTCTTCCTGAAGGAAAACGCCGTACATTAGGGTTTGGATAATTCTCACGAATATTTGGCTGACTTGGTCGCCAAGGGCTCTGACTTCCTGGCACCCCTTGGCCTGAAGCATTGACTGCAGGGGGTGGAGTGACCCCATTTGGGGTCGCAGGGCTCCCCCCAGTGCTCGGCCCTGGGCCACCATTTCCTGCTGGGTTGGTGTCGTTTCCTCCCGGACTCCCTCTGGGACTCGGCTGGGTGGAATTAGTCCCTGTGGCTGTTGTGTTAGCTGTGGGCTCTGTGCCTGGACTCTCGGCTTTAGGGGGATCTTCTTCTTTTGGTTTTTCAAAATCTTGTTCAAACATTTCTTCTGAGTAGTATGGAGGGCGACCTCCAAAGCCATGGTACCCAAAATATCCGAAGTAGGGGTTCTGTAGGAGAGAAGGTGGAAATCTACGGTTACTATTTCCCACTGCTTGAGCTGTCTCAGTGTGAGAGGGACATCTTGTCAGCACGCACTTCTGTAAGTGCCACTGGCCTCACTTTCCTTCTGGACGTGGATTCCTCCGGGTCCCTCCCCCTCCCTCTGGCCATCTCCTCTGGTGCTCTTAGTGATCACTCTGCTCAGCTTTCTCTCTTTAGGGGTAATACTGAGTCTGAGTTGTTGTTGTTTTTAATCAAGGAATCCATTGTCTATCCTCATTTTCCTGTTCTCATCTACATACCTGCCCTAAGCAATCTATTGCATGCTAATGCTTTAAGTGTGGACACAGGAAATGGCTCCCAAAGGCATTGCTCTCTCCTGGGGAGGCAAGGAGGCTGCTCACAGGAAGACTCCAGGAGCACCTCTGACGGGATGCCCAGTGCTGGGCTCCTCCCCCATCAAAGCTCCTCTGACATTCAATATTTAAGCAACATTCACCACTATCTACCTGGTTTCCCAAGTTCCTGCTCTCTCCCTTATTCCCCAGATAATTAATGACCCAGTCCTATAAAATCTAAACTTTCAGCCTCGTCCCCTCTTCTGTCAACCGCAGCGCCCTAGATGGCTTTGACACATTTCTTCCTGGCTGGTCTCTGTATAATCTTACTCTCTTCTGATCTTGCCTCTTTGCTGCCATCAGAGTTGGGGGGTGTGGAAGGGGGTGTGGAAATTCTGCCACTTTCCTCTTTAAATATATATTTAAAGTTCTCCTTTACAAGATCAACCCTGACCCTCTTAGCATAGCATACAAGGCCACCCAGTGCGGTGCTAAACTGTGGGTTAGAGTCCCCATTCCATCAGTGTGAGCAATGTGAGGCCAGCTCATTCATCTGTAATGTAGGGATAACCGTAAGATAATAACTGCCTTTTAGATGGTCATGAGGGACAAGGGAGGCATCATAAGTAAAGCTCAGTGCCTGGTACTTAGTGCCTAGGAAGTATATAATGGTTGCAATAACAGTAATAATATATATTTTTATCATCGTCTGGGCTATACCCGCGACACTCAACCTCATCTCCCCCCCGTGCCTTTTCCAGTTGCAAATCACAACTACTCTTAGTTCTCTGAATTCTCTGTCCTCCTTACACTTTGACATTTGAACGTAGCTTCTTTGTGTTGACACTTCTGCCTACACATTCGCCCATCCTGACGAGCTTGCCTCTTCCTTCAGGACTCAGCTGGACAGCTCCTGTCTGTGTCCTAACTTCCTGGGCAGAATGAGGCCTGACTCCAGGTGTCCACAGCAGGAGCAACTTCTGACACGATCGTCATCCTCTGCACTCAGTTGCCTACTTCCCTGGGATTCTCCCACTGGATTCTCCCACGTAAAGTTTTTGGGTGGAAACATGAAGCTTCTCATCCTTAGCTAGCACACTGGGCATGCTTCATACATTTTTGTTTAACGAGTGATTTAGTTATTAGGAGCCCATCAGTCAGCATGTGAGTTAGACATCTGTGTGGCCTTTGGGTCATTCGGTCTTTCTTTTAAAACAAAATCTATAAAAAAAGTATTTTAATCCCCATTTGTGGATGGAAATGATGAGACAGACCAGGAGATCTGAAACATCACACAGGATGCTTTAATTGGGCAGTGTCCTCAAGAGGCGGAATATAGACTGGGGACTGCCCGGGTCACTTGGCTTTGCTTTCTCATGCTGTGCTTGGGAAGATCTGAAACGCCAGTTTCCGGGATGCCCATAATCATCTGAGCCACTTTTACTCGGGGTAACTTCACAATACTATCTTTGAAAGCACCTATGCCTTTACTGACACAGTAATCTCTAACGTGATATTTTAAGAACAACCCATCTTCCCCCAGGTTCTTGGATTTCCACATCTCCCTGAGGACATATCACATATTTAGGGAAAAAGAGGAAGTAAGCTCCAGGGATGGGGTGTTATGTCACAGTCACCCAAATGACTTTTTTGGTGATGGTGCTATAGTATTTTAAGAGCTTATCACTCTGTAACCTTCATTTGACTCTATTCCTCATATGGCTTGGTAAGAAAGCAGTGGTCAGAGCATCAGAAAATGTGTTCTAAATCCAGCATATCTAGTGACTCAGTAGGTGAAACTGAGTAATAATTTATCTTCTCCAGGCTTCATTTTATTTGTACTATGAAGTTAGCTAATCACTGAATTCCCTTCTGAGGACAACATTCTAAGATGCTTTTATGGCTGCCTCTGCCAATCACTGTCTGGAGCCCAGGACTGATCTCAAGGTCACTGGCTTGATCCCTGATTCCTTTCACTTTTTTATTTTTCAGAAATCCCAGGAGCCTGAGCTACAGGCTCAGGTGTTGCATTTTAACACTTAACTCAGATGTGAATGAAAAGCAGGACGAATGGGTGAAGATTCCTAACCCGGAAGGCAGCACTTACCCCTCCTTCTTCATTGCTGACTGGTGGGCGCCCGTAGCCTGGCGGAGGTCCCCTCTGAAAAGGGAAGGACACAGTGAGCACAGAGGACAGCCACTCTCTGTGCTACCTACCCCTCCGTATGTGAGACCCTGGTGTCTAAAAATAGCCCCAGCTAGTGACTGGGTTAGTCAGTACTGTGAGGTGTCAGCCTCTGAGTCACTGGCTATCTCAGTCTAGCTAAGAGTGAGGATCTAGCAGTGAACTTTGGTAAATATTAATACAAAGGCTTCAGCTGAATCCTAGACTATCTTCCTTAAAACATGCTGTATGGCTGTATCCCCACAAATCACTCCGCCTCCCACAAACGCACACACAGAGTGCCATTAGGATCCAAATATCCATATTAGAACATCTAATAATAAAGATTAAATGATGATGTTCCTTTCAGAAGCATGCTTCATATTTAGGGTTGACAAACTGACAATCCTTCTTAGAGTGTTACTGTAACATTTTTATGTGAACAAGACTAATTTTCCTCATCAAACTTGGAGGCTGAGTTTCTGCTTAGGGGTGGCTACCCAATGGGAAGGTTTAGAAAAGCAATTTGATTCCTGTGAACTTTTAAGAAGTTCTGTGTAGATGAGATTAATAGTCATTTCAGCATGAGAATTGTGTTCATCTTCTCTTTTAACTTAACTTTTAAAAAATTTTTTGACTCAGAGCTCTGTGTCCTGAGTGCTGTGGCATCTTCATAGCTCACAGAAACCTCAAACTCCTGGGCTCAATTGATAACTCTTGCCTCAGCCTCCCAAGTAGCTAGGACTACAGGTGTCTGCCACAACATCTGTTTGTTTTTTCTACATTTATTTATTTATTTATTTTTATTTTTTTCAATTTTTAGTAGAGATGGGACCTCACTCTTGCTCAGGCTGGTCTCAAAACTCCTGAGCTCAAGCAATCCACCGGCCTCGGCCTCCTGGAGTGCTAGGATTACAGGCCTGAGCCACCATTCTGGCCTGTTTCTCTGCTTTTAAAATCTTTCCCTGGTACTGTCTTAGTTTCCTTATCCAGTATGGCCGGTAAATGAAAGTCAGTCTTAAAGAAAGTCAGTCCTGACGTTTCACTCCTTGAAACATATTGTTCCTCACTGATAAAAAGCCCTTCTTGGTTATAGAATTACAGATATATGAACTATCATCAAATGTTTATTGTTTTGTTTGTTTAATTGGCCTTTAATATTTCCTTAGTTAAAAAATTTATTTTGGCTTCCATTATTTTGAATGCGTATGGTATAATTTCAGTATTATGTTTTAACGATTCTTGGAGCATTCTTGTAATATTTTGCAAGATCATTTACAATGATGTATCTATGCCGAGACACAATAAGATAGGACGGAATGTCTTAGCCTGTTCATAGCTTACCTTGTCATTTTCAAACTCCATTCTGTCCCCATTTCCCCATTATATTAAATGAAGATGAGCTGTTTTCCAATCTTGTAAGGAAGCAGGGCAAGAGGAAAGAAGTCACCCAACCTTTTAAGATTAACTTAGTAACTAAGTTATTAGGATCTGGTAATTTAGGTTGCGTTCATGTCACCAATTTGGTATAAAATTCATTCAAAAAATTATCTTTTTTTACCTGTGTGATTACTGATGTGAGGATTTTGTTCCGGATTCTCTACTGATCGGGATATGGCTTTCCACTAGATTGTATGAACTTACCTTAATGTAAAATATAACATGATATTATTTTTCACTTCTAGTATAGAAAAATCCTCACCTGTGGCATGTGCCATGGAGGTGGGGGGTAGGGGAAGAGCCCATTGCCGAAGGGAGAGAAGGCCTGGAGGGGAGAGAGAGAGTGATGAGGAACTGGGACCATACAGAGGGAACAAACCAGTATTGTGGTTACACACATCCGCCACGCTCTCTACATCAAACTGCAGTTTTGTTTTTCACCTTTTTTTTAAGAGCAAAGATGATAATAACAATTAGTATTATGGAGCACAGTCCCAGGCACTGTGCTGAGTGTTTTGTTATTAAACTCATTTTATCCTCACACAACTCCAGGAGATACGTACTATTACTCCCCGCATTTAAAAATCAAGAGTACTAAGTTCAGAGCAGTCAAGTCACTTGCCCCAGATCTCCTAGCTAGTGAGTGACTGAAACCAGTATTCACACTCAGGAGCGGCTTGTTATTCAATTATATACTCCCACGTCTATACTAGGGTCTGATAATAGATATTAGCTGACTGAAAGTCAGGTTTTGAAGCACCACACTGGTGAGGGCATCAGAAACCATTGGTACACCTGTCTCTCAGCGGACCGTGCTGTGTCCTCTCGGTCTGCGGGAAGCTCCGTTAATTTCAGAGCTATACTTTACATCCGCAAAGCACAGATCTGGAAGAGACTCAGAAACCGTTTTGTTTACTCGAGGGAAACAAATCTAGGAAGGTGAAGTTTTGTTCAAGATCTCACGACTAATAAGGATCAGGGAAGAACTTGAACCTTTGCTTCTCAACCCCTAGGTTACTGCTCCTGCTATCACACCACTTTGCCTGTGCATCTTAAAAGGAGCTTCTTGAAGGCAACAATTCTTAGGTAATTTTGAATCAAAAGAAGCTGGAGTTGACGTGCCATGCAGTTTTGGGTAAGGGTAAAAACAAAACAGCACGGCCGCACTGCAGTGCCCGCGGGTCGGGGTAGCGCGTGTGGGGCTCGCACGCCCTCCCAGTCCCTCTGAGGCCATCGGTGACCCCGGCTCAGGGTTTTCTGGGCAAGCCTCACCTGAGGTGTCTGGCCTTCTTCTTTGGGCTCCGGTGTGTCATGTGGTGGCTGCTTCAAAGGCCGCTTTTGTGGTGGCTTTTTTGGCTGAGTCTGGTTGGGTTTCTGGGTCTCTGGGGTTTGGTCAGTCTTGTTCTGGCGTTTGGGAGCCGATGGTCCGTGTGGCGGCCACGTGTTGGGTGGGGGCTGAGGCCACATGGGCACCTGGTACTGCGGGAACTGCTGTGGGGGCGGCAGACCGTTCCCATAGCCTGGGCCGAAGTGCGCCATCTGCAAGGGTGAAGGGGGCATGAGACTGCGGGGGTGGGACAGACTAGAGGGTGCATGAAACTGCGGGGGTGGGACTGTGGGGGG
>NW_003852586.1:1231458-1233226 GCF_000181295.1 Otolemur garnettii
CACGAAACTGAGAGGGGATGGGACAGACTGGGGGGTGCATGAGACTGCGGGAGTGGGACAGACTGGGGGGCTGAGACTGTGGGGGTTAGGGGCATGAGACTGAGGGGTGTGGGACAGACTCGGGGGCATAAAACTGTGGGTGTGAGACAGACTGGGGGTGCTGAGACTGCCGGGCATGACTCAGAACCACCACCCCCCTTCTGTGTCAGCCTCTGAGCATCAGCCAAGGAGTTTAAGAATCCCGTGGAACTTGACTCAGCAATAGGAGCTTCAAGATCTTTAGCTAGAATCTCTTTAAATGTTTTTACAAAAATGAACTTCAGTCTTCTAGACAGCTGAACAACTAACCACACCAAAAGGCAAAATAAGTTGAGAAATTTCACTTTAAGAAATTGATGATTTTCTAACTCTGAAACCCTGACTTAGGTAAGACGTGTACAGACAGGTTACGGAGGATTTAATGTCGAGTTTAGCACCCACATGACTTGTCCTAGGGTTGAACATAAAGGAGAAAAAACACAACCAAAGGCAAAGGAAGTGAGAATATAAAGCAAAAAAGAAAATAAAAATTCCATCTGTGTGAACACACCAGCACGGTGGCTGGGCTGCTTGGTTATGGAGGGATCCTCACTAATTCTGTTTGAATTATTGAAATCCTGACAATTACAAGACTGGGCAGGGAAGCAAAAAAATAGCTATAATGCTGATTTATGGATTTAGGATAATTTATGATTCAAGTCTTACGGCATCAGTTCCCATCCAGACACTTCCTCCTTGGTTCAACACCCATCTCTGTCCTCATCTTCATTAGTCAGTCTCCTGCTATCTAGTGGAGGATGTGCCCGTGATGTGTGGACTGAGGGAAGACTAACTTGCAAATCTTGCATCAAGATGCAGAATTTCATGACAATTAAGTTGGCGAAAATTTCAAATCAAAGGCAAGTTTGCTAAAACCAAGGATAAGGATTCGAAAAAGTTGGGCCAACCAAGAATTAAGGAAGATAAAATTGGCAATGATGATGATTTTAGGCAAGAAGATTTAAAGGAGAATGAGATGAATAAAAAGGATTAAGAGAAAATGGATGAAATTGTCCTTGATTTCCCTCCAAAATATCTCTCATGATTATGCCTTGAAAGTCAGAAGTGACATGTAGAATTACTGTGCTGTCATGCAATTTTGTTGGAAAAATTATGCCAAAGGATCCAACTGATACTTGATTCATTGTTGTTCTGAGAATTAGCACACAGTGACAAGAATAACCTACATGTATTTAATTAACATAAAAACTCATTTTGTAATTTTAGCATTATCTTTCAAGATATTCCAAATAAAATTTATCCCTACCAGTATTTGCTATATAATTTTTGTTGTCATTATTTGTGAACTCTGGTGTGACATTTTTCCAGAACCTTTTTTTCTTATATAATCTCCAAGATATATACACACACACATATACCTCCAATCTGTCTTGTAATTAAAACAAATTATTTTGATTTACATGGCAAGAGCAATGAATAAGGAGAAAATCTGTCATGAGAGAACATGTAAAAGTTTTTTTCTCTCCTCAGAACTCTTGAGTGATTACATTGTCATTAATATGTGTAGATCGTGTCTTATTAGCTACAAGAAGCCTTATAATGGAGCTTTCTGGATAGAAACAAGAAATTGTCAGAAACAGCAAAGAGGAACTTACGTGTGGGGAGTTCATGAAGCTGAACTGGCCGTAGCGCATCATCTGTAATGACAGGGATCCAGGGACACAGTGAG
>NW_003852586.1:1234391-1266511 GCF_000181295.1 Otolemur garnettii
CCGAGCTAGCATCTACCTTCTAATAATAACCCTTGGTACAAATAGCTGATTATCAAAGAAGCTAACATCAACTGGAGTTTCACATAATCCGCATTTATCTTAAATGTGACACTGAAGCACATGGGCGGGATGATGGTGGAGAAATTACAATGTTGCCTTGCTTTGAGAGTTTAAGACTTTCTCATTTGTTCACTTACTGTTTTTAGAGATGGGGTTTGCACTGTCACCCAGGCTGGGATGCAGTGGCATGGTCCCAGCTCATTCCAGCCTCCAACTCCTGCACTCAAGGGAGCGTCCTGCTTCAGCTTCCCGAGTTTAAGACTTTAAACTCTCCTTCTCTTTACCTTTTTCATGAGATGTTCTCCTATTTTACGAACTTCTAGGCTAGGACTCTGGAAAGCTGTGCCCTAAGACTGAACATACGTACCTCCTCACTTTTACTGCTAAATCCCGGCATGCGGGGCATGTGCATCGGGGGCATGTGCATCGGGGGCATATGCATTGGGGGCATGTGCATCTGGAAGTGAGAGAATGTTAGAGATCAGGGAGAATTTCATTTGAAATAAGCTCTCTGTTTTCCTCCAAGCTATGCAATAGCAGAACACAAAGGAAAGGCTTAGCATTTAAAACGTACTCACCGGCATAGCAAGGGAATTACCTAGCAGACCTAAAAAGACCAGGAAAATCTTCATTTCTCCTCTTGGTACCTGGAATACAAAACTAAATTTAATTTTGAACTGCAAAATAATTATACTTATGGCACTCTGAACTTACTTCCCTACCAGCCCACTTGTCTGTCAAGGATAGCACAGAAATAGTCTGAGCCCTGGCTGGCGTTTTTGTTATGCTAAGAGACTATTAAGGCAGTTTATTACTTGGTATCATTCCAAAGTACCAAAAGGATCAGATTAAAAAGGAAATACAAAGAGGAAAGAAAAATAGAGAAATATTTAGCACTAGAATATTAGATTAGGAAGTTATCAGAAAAACAGGAATATTGATGGATTTGAGTTTTAGTTGCTATCTTAGAAAGGAATAGCAATGCCCAGCTACATTCACTGCACAGAATAATCTCAATTTCGGTGAGGGCACACTCCAAAATCTGGACATTGTGCTACTTTCTAAGATGCTTTTCACAACATTCTGCTGTATAGAGGCTAATTAAATAAACTGGAATATTCCAGAACTCTGTTTTTCCTTGTTTTTCTCTTGTTTCTATCATCATTTTTTCCCTTAAAAATCACTTCGGCTGGCCGGTGCCTGTAGCTCAGTGGGTAGGGTGCCAGCCACATACACTGAGGCTGGTGGGTTTGAACCTGGCCTGGGCCAGCTAAAACAACAATGATAACTGCAAAAAAAAAAAAAAAAATAGCTGGACGTTGTGGTGGGTGCCCATGAGGTTGCTGTGAGCTATGATGCCACAGCACTCTACCCAGGCTGACAAAGTGAGACTCTGTCTCAAAAAAAAGAAAAAAATCACTCTGCTCAAGGTCTGGTCAGCAAAGTAGGAATAAATAGGCAAAAATACAAATTTATCTCTTTGTTGTATACTTTGATTAAACTATAGAGGAAAGGTTGAAACCATAGACTCATATATGAAATGTGAAGATTGTTGTTATGGATTTCATTTACCCTAATGTAGTCAATTGTGCAAGGCTTGTAAAACTAAGACTAGATTTACATCTTTGAACAAGGTTTATTCCGAGGCATTTAATTGGGTAATTCCTTAAGAGAACTATTTCTATTTGCAGAAAAAAAATAAAGGTTTTCATCTAAATTATTCATTTTCGTGATAAATCAGATACAGCCCAGTTCCTAGCACAGTAACCAGCATGTGGACCCCTCGTAGTGGCTTGTTCTTTTGTTTCCTCCTTTTCTGGGCATAAACCCCCCCAACCACGACTAGAGCCAATGCTTGCCCTTTGGCTCACTCCCTATAGGAGAGCAATATAGTTAAGGGACACCTTGGCATGGTTATAACTGAATTTTCCCCAAATTATAGGTATAATCTATTATCTTTCGTATATTAGAAAAATTGGGAGACTGCAGTTAAACAAAGGAAGCAGTAACATGCATATATCTTTCCTACTGGCTAAAGATTTTCAGAATTATAACATCACAGAGAATTAAAAATAAGAGCTGAAACTGGAGTGTTTACTGTCAGCTACTCCAATGCAAGGAGCCCGTGAGGAAACTGCTGTGAAGCTCTTCATTTTTAAATGTTTCTCAGATCACGGCCCAAGGTTTTGAGGGAACGTTTGGATGTTTGATTTTTCTCTTGCCTGACATTCATTTCAACTCTACAGCAGCTGTCAAAGTGACATTTTTTTCTTTTCTGAGGCAAAGTCTCTGTGCCCAGGGCTAGAGTGCTGTGTCATCATCATAACTCACAGCAACCTCAAACTCTTGGGCTTAACCGAGACTGTTGTCTCACCTTCCTGGGTAACTGGGACTATAGGCACCCACCACAACACCCCAGCTGGTTTTCATATTTTTAGTAAAGACAGGATCTCACTTTGCTCAGACTGGTCTCCAACTCCTGAGCTCAAGCAATCCACCTACCTCAGCATCCCAGAGTCCTTGGATTATAGGCATGAGCACCATGCCCGGCCACAGTGATTCCTGATAATGTGGCACACTCATATAGAAGGATGTGGCCTTTTGTTTTGGAAATATACAAGGCCGCTGACTTTCTTTTTTGTAAAATTAATATATTATGTTGGATGGCTTTTAAGATCCCTTTTATCTGTAGAAGTTCATGATTGGATAAAAGTCTATACCACTTATTTTTTGAGTTGAAACTAAGAGTCATGATGACTGCGGTGAAGCATCACGGCTGTGCCCACCCTCCACGGCTGCGCATGACCTCCACGGCTATGCATGCTCTCCTGGGTGCTCCTCTGTCCTGCTGATGTATTTGTATAGTGATTTATGCTCCCGAGGGTACTGCTGGCAATATCTAGTTTGAGAAACCATATATAGGGAAAAATGAATGAAAATACTCACCAAGTTGTCTAGCTTAGGAAAAGAGACTTCATGCCTGCACTGAAGCAGCAACATTTTTTCACCGAATTTTTCATAGGCCTTTAAGAAAAATACAGATTAAGAATAAGACGACTCAAATAAAGAAATAGAACAACAACAAAAAAATGAAATGAATAGCAAAGCTTCAGCTTTAAGGCAGCACATGTCATTCTGACTTTATCCCATCATACCCTTAGCAAAGGGTCCTAAAAATCAAGCTTAATCTGTTCCATTAAGAGCAGGTTGAAAACTAAGTGATAGAAAATGACATAGGTGATGCATTTTGACTTGAAGTGCAAGGTTGGCCAAACTGGACTTCTCTGGGAAAAATGTACAAAAGTAAAGGAGTTCTAAGTACTTTGGAAGAAAACTTGTAAGAAAAAAATAGACTAAATAAAGCAAGGCGTTTAAAGTTCTGTAAGAAGATTAGTCTGCAAGCAATATCTACACAGAGAGCATCAAGGAATGCAGGAAGTAAGGAAATCAGTCAACATCTACGAGTTCTGTTCATTATTTGGCTTTATATAATTTACGCTGAGAGCCTCTAATACTCACCCAATGCCAGTGAGATGCTGTGGTCTATAAAAAATAACTTTTACTTGAACTTTGTTAGCCTGTCATTGAAATATATTTTTAATGGTCTAGGCAGTGGAAATAACAACAAATTGCTGAAGCCAGGGAGATTTCAAGGAGCAAGACACATTTATTTCTTAGTAATAAAACAAAAATTCTTCCTGCAGATGTCACGTTCAGTACCAAAAATGCTCAAAATAAAGATTCCTCCTTGTCAGAAAGCTTGGCATAGAAGGGCACATTTAAGCACAGCTGTGGGCCTGTGTAACCAATCAGCTCTGAGGAAGATGGTTTTGCCATCACAAGAGTTTAAGGCCAAAAAAACCACATCCAACGTAAAATTTAAATGTATTATTATGGGAGCTGTCAAATGAAGTCTCTTATTATGTATAATAACAGTCCAGGAAAATGAGCTTACAGCAGTAAGATTTGGAAGATGCTTCCTTTGGTGAATTTGGGTTTCGAAGTATGGAAACTTCGTTTATACAGAGATATTTTGGAAACAAAAGTGAATATTAGCCATATGCTTATGTCTTAAATCATTAGCTTTCATCAGAAGGTAGGCCTATATATCGTTTTACGTATTTAATCGATACATTTTTATGCATAATTAAAATTAACCAGAATGTCAACACAGACAACCTGGTGACTGGGTTTGCTTCGTATCATGAGTGCCTGGTTGCCTTTGTCCGACTTTACAGAAACTGAGTGGTGGGGTAACATTGTGTGTCCACTGGGGTGAGTTTGCAGATGGCAGGACATGGAAGGGACAGTGTACTCCTGGAGCTGAGGTGGGGCCTGTGCCTGGCAGCTGACCAGGAGGCAGGAGATTTGAGGTTGGCCTTAGCCATACAGGTGCTGGGAGCTGCCACTAAGCCCACTTTTGTTCACTTTCTGCATTTCCCTTTTTTCCTTGGCCACACTGAGGTGTGGTCAGTGGTCATGACGTAATACTCATTTCTAAACTCCAGCTATCCGACTGAATAAGTGACTCTTTATAGTGTTGGACTGAGTGGGGAAAATAAGGAATCTCTTCTGCTTTAAGGGAAACGGCTTGTAAGGACAGTGTACCTAGACTCCACCACCGTATAATACATCCGTGTAATGGAATTCAACCTGTACCCCCAAATACATTCAAATAAAAATTAGGAAAACACTAAACAATGCAGCCTAATTGTATGTACCCTTGTGTTCA
Source organism: Otolemur garnettii (assembly GCF_000181295.1). Taxonomy (NCBI): domain Eukaryota; kingdom Metazoa; phylum Chordata; class Mammalia; order Primates; family Galagidae; genus Otolemur; species Otolemur garnettii. The sequence goes on from NW_003852586.1 coordinate 1,239,184, forward strand.
TCCAAAATAGAAAACAAACAAAAAATCCCACCCCCCAAACTCTATAAAGTGTTCTGAAACCAGTCCTTCCTGACTAACCCCTTTACGTGAATTATCTCTACTTACTTTGTAAGTTCTTTTCCCTCCAAACAATTACAACTGTTTGTGAACTTGTCTATGATTTCCTTTAAAAATTTTAAAATGGCTCGGCGCTTTGTAGCTCAAGTGGCTAAGGTGCTAGCCTCATACACCAGAGCCGACGGGTTCGAATACAGCCTAGGCCTGCCAAACAATGACAACTACAACCAAAATAAAATAGCTGGGCAGTGTGGTGGGCTCCTGTAGTCCCAGCTACTCGGGGGGCTGAGGCAAGAGAATCGCTTAAGCCCAGGTGTTGGAGATTGCTGTAAGCTATGACACCACGGCACTCTACCCAGGCAATAGCTTGAAGTTCTGCCTCAAAAAAAGAGAAAATTAAATAAATAAAAATTTTAAAATGTATCTCTTTGTTTTTTCCTGTGTATTTCCCTTCTCATCCATGAAACAAGGCATCTTAACTTGGGATTTGTAAACTCAAGAGACTGCATGTAAGAATGTGTGCATTTGAGTGTAAATGGCAGTCCCTCCTCCACGAAAAAATAAGCCATATCTTCCAAAGGCCTGTGACTACCTCACTTCCCTTTTCTCCAGTTATTAAGATCGTCTTATTGCCTGAGATTTTAATTCACCAGGACCAGAAGTCTCTTAATTTCTTACTCTAGATGTGGCAGAAAAAGGCTGGGTTTAGAGTTGCCAGATCTGAGATTAAACATTCCACATATTATTCAGCTGTTCAGTTTTCTGTTCTGTAAAAAGAAGGCAATTCTATCTGCCCCATATGTTTCTTCTAAGAAATTAATGAAATAATAAATGTTAAATAGCTGGCCCCTGGAAGATGACAGTAGTGGCTGACTCATCAAAACATACAGGGACTTCCATGGTTCCACATTATACCTTAGAATGCTCTACTAAGGACCTAAGAGTAAGAAACGCAGTCCCAGTTCTCCGGGCAGATAGACCCTCTTCTATAGCACAGCTACTGAGGAGAATCTGTGGATTTTTATTAGCAGAGCACCTGCTATGGCCGACCTCTAGGGTCTGTTATGTGCCTCATCATGTCTCAGCACCCTCAGCTTTGACTTCTCTTGGAAACTATTTATAGAGCACATACCCAGGCTCTAGAGGTGAGAAGTCCTTCCAATATAACAGAAGGAAAAGCACAGTTAATCTCTCTCAGATCAAATGGTGAATAACATTTTGTACTACAGACATTTCCAAAGAGGCCTCTTCATGCAAAGCCCTGGCTTAGGTGCTCACCTGTCTTGCACAAAATGTAAGGACAGGGAACCTTCTGAATTAGACCTCAGCAGTGGATTCAAATTCTCTTGCACAATTTTCTTGTTTTAAGTGATTCAATCTCTTTAATAGAGCTTCTTGTTTGTAAACTGAGGGATAACAATACTATTCCTTTCATGGGCTTGTTGAAAATTTAATGAAATAATTCATTTAAAATTCTTAACACGTATTGCAGATAAATGTTATAAATAAGTAAATGTTCCCTATTATTCTTCTTAGAGGTAAGGTTTACTTTTTGGAGCTCTGAGCAATAAGAAATGTCATATATCTTCAAGATCACCTTTAAAATTATTTAGAATCAAATAAGACTTTTTTTTTTTTTTTTGAGTCAGAGTCTCACTCTGTCTCCTGGGTAGAGTGCAGTGGCATCACAGCTCACAGCAACTTCAAACTCCTGGGTTCAAGTGGCCCTCTTGCCTAAGCCTCCCAAGTAGCTGGATTATAAGTGCACACCATAACACCTAGCTAGTTTTTTAATTTTGGGTGGAGATGGTCTCGCTTTTGCTCAGGCTGGTCGGGAACTCTGGGCTCAAGGGATCCTCCTGCCTGTGCCTCCCAGAGTGCTGGGATTATGGGCGGGGAGTCAGTTTTCCCAGGTGTCAGGACACCAGGACCAACATTCTACAAAAGTATTCTCTCTAAAAATGCAGTATGGTATGGACTTAAGTAATGTAGACTTGTGAAATTTCAATTCCAAATACTGACATAAATTATGATTTTATAAAAAGTCTGCATGGAAAGAAAAAAAAAAAAAGAAAAAGGTCTTATTTCTCTTGAAAGCAAGAAAACAGTCCTCCGGTATTGGGAATGTAGATCGTGCTGGGCGGAATGAATCAAGCTTTCAATCAACAGTCGGAGCCGACTGGATAATTGAGCGCGCTGAGACTTGAGTCTGTTACATCATTTCTTACCAGACATGCTCTAATCACTTTCCCCGCGTCGGCACCTCCGCTGCACAAGTACATTCGCCCGACGTGGGCGTTTCCAGCCTTTACCTAAACAGGCCGGTCTGCGCAGGTGCAGTGCCTGCTCAGTGCTTCCCCACTGGTCACCATCCAAATGTTTCCATCAGGATTCTCGAGGACTGGGTCTCACCAGCTCTCCGCAGGACAGTAGACTAATGTGGTCCGTAGCGTGTGTGGAAACTGAGGCTCAGGGCACATAGCGCGAGGCCTGCACCAGGGCTCCCCGGGCCCGGCCACCTTCCCAGGCCGGACAGGACGGCCCCCTGCCGGGATATCAGGGGCGCCAGTGTCCGGCTGTGTCCGGCCTCTCCTGCCCCCTCTGGTGACCAGGTCATTCCCAGCCCACCCATGAAAACCGCAGGGGCCAAGCACACTCGTGTGTAAGGGAGAAATGACCGGAAGGGGTGGGCTTTTAAACAAACGAACACTTTCCCCCAGTGCCTTCTCCTAAGGCCATTGTCATCACTTTCTTCATTATGAAGATTTCTAAAGGGAGAAAAGAACTGAAAAGAAAGAGAGCATACATTTTCAGGTTAAGAACCCACTTCCAAATGAGTGAAAGATTCCACCACCAAGAAAGAAAAACGCTCCAAATGGCGGAATCCCGGAGTGCGTGGGTGGGTAGGTGGGGTGGAGGGTGGTGGGAAACCTCAGGGCAGCGGGCAGAGCCCCGCCGGTCCTTTCAGACCCGCCCCGACTCCTCCCTTCTGTCATTTTCGGGCAAATCCTGTCAGCTCTACCTTCGAGACAGACCATTGCACACTCCCACCTGCGCGTCCTGGCGCACCACCCTGCTGCTTCTCGGCGGTCTTCAGCTGTCTTCGAATCCGCACCTGGTGATACTTTAAAGATGCGACCAGATCGTGCCCCTCCTCTGGCCCATCCCCTCAGCCGGGTTCAGGCCAGTCCTGACAGCGCTCACGAGGACCGTGGGATCTGCTCTCACCTCTCGGTTGTCCAGCTCCTGCTACTCTCCATTCCTCCTCCGCTGCCGACACATGGCCTGGTCACTTTACCTGATCACACCAGGCCATACTCCTGCCCCAGGACCTTTGCACTGGCCGTGCCCTTCCCCCCTTCAGGTCTGCGCCCAATGCTACCTTCTCAGTGAGGCCCTACCTAATGAAAACTGCACCCTATCTTCTTTCTGGTCCCCTTTCCTGCACTCATCACCAATTAACACTCATTTTCTTTCTTTCTTAATTTGTTGTCTGACTTCCTACACCACAATGTAAGCTCCAGAAAGGCAGGCAATTGTGTCTATTTTGCTCATTACTGTATCCCTAGAACCTAGAACACAGTAGGTGCTCAGGATGTATTTGTGGAATTAAATAAAATCTAGCAGTTCAGTCCTTTTATTGTGTAGAAAAAGAAGCTAAGGTCTGGACAGATTGATTTCTCCAGGGTGCTCACTACTGGTGAGGGTCAGAGCGGGGGCCTGACTCTCAGTTTAGTGATTCTTTCTCCACAGACCAGCCTGTTCTCAGCGATGTTTAGCACTGACATCACAGTCCACAATCAAGGTTCAGCACAGCAAATAATAGTAGTGAGAGAAACCCAGGTCAAGACCTGGAGAGTGAGGGGGAGACTGATAGAGTGACAGGCATGGCCACACACGCAGATGCACTCACGCAGGTGCATACACATGTACATGTGCACAGACGTGTATGCACACGTGCAGTGCACATGCATGAACATACATGCTCCCACACGCGTACAGAGCGTGCACTCACATCCACACACACTCACACATGTGCATACACATGCACAGACCTGTACATGCATGCATGTGTACATGCATGCACTCACATGCTCACAGGTGCATACAGTGCACACTCCACATGCTCACATCCACACACACACAGTGCATACACGTGCACACATGCACATACACAAATGTGCTCACGTGCACTCACACATGCATACACATGCCCACACACACAGCACACATGTGCACACAAATGCACACCCACACATGCACATACACACATGGCACACATGAACACACATGCACACACAGTGTGTACACACAGGCACATACCTGTACACAGGGTCAGGGAGCTAGAGAGAACAGAGACGGGAAAAGACACAGAGGACAGAGACACGCCTCTACCTGTTTCGTGCCTCCACTTGTTTCCCATTCAAATTTCCCCCCATCTTTCATTCCACTATTGGAATTGATTTCCTCCAAACCAGTGACATCCCTGGTGTTCTCCTGGGTGCTACAGAATTAAATGTAAGCTTCTTAGCTTGGCGTACAAGTCATACCTGCCTTCTATTTCCCCCAACCTAACACCACACAATTTCCCTGACATCCTGCTGCTCTTGCCCCAGTGTTCTAGTTTGCCTTCCAGATTCTCCAGGTCTTTCAACACATTTGTCCATCAGCAGGTGTGGTTAACTGGGCTTCAAACTTCTTCTTTCACTTAGAAAACTACTCCGTATCTTTTTAGAGTTATCTCAAAAATCCCTTCCGCTTTGAAACCTCCCTGTTGTTCCCGGCAGAGTTCCCAGCCTTGAGTCCTTTTCTGGGTGGGACCATTTACTGCAGTATCTGAATTTCCTACTTATTGTGGTGTCACCGTGTCTCTTGTGGCCACGGAGCCCCAAGTGTGCCAGCTGAATGAGTTAAGGCCGACTGCAGTGGCTCAGAGGCTGACTTTGGTTTTCTGACAAGTGATTATTGAGAGTGAGAAGCAGGAGATTGAGTATATATAGCTGGTTATACAAAGTGAAGTTAGACTGCTGCTTAGTTAACGCTGTGTCTTGTAACAGTAAACAGTCAATTCTAGATTAAAGTCTCATTGACTCAGTGTGCACTGGCAGCTTTTATTGGCAATTTTTTAATGATCTTTGCTTTCTTTTCTAATGACTATTTAAAATTATGCAATTTTTTTTGCAGTTTTTTTTTTTTTTTTTTGGCTGGGGCTGGGTTTGAACCCACCACCTCCGGTATAGGGGGCCAGCACTCTACTCCTTTGAGCCACAGGTGCTGCCCTTGAAATTATGCATTTTTAGTCCATTATCTCATTTAGTAAGTATCTGTTGAATGTACGTTGTATATCACGTACTATTTTAGGGTCTGGGAACACTGAACTGAGGAAGATAAACGCTATTCCTGCCATTGCAGGGAGGATGACCTTAAACAAATAATACACAGATAATTAATGTTTACAACTGCAGCAGCAGCTGACACTGTTTTATCAGTGGCTCTGAGTAGCCCGTTCTCCGCAGTGTTTACTGGGCTCTTTCTCTGTGCAAATTGCTGTTGTGGGTCCTACATGTTGGATTTCGTTGCTTCTTTTGACCCTCAGTGTTGGATTCTATCATCTGTTTGCTGATTTGTTTCGTTTTGCTCTTAGATGAGGAATCTGTGTCACAGAGAGACAGAGTTACAAGCCACCCCCTTGTGTGTTGCTGTCGTCTAGTCCTAATGAAACTAGGCATGGAGTGCGGGTAAACTCGCATGTTTTTCCCACCTGTTTAACACAGTCACCCAGAAAGTGCTGCAGGGTGAGGAGGGTGGCAGGAGGCAGCAGAGACAGGCAGCAGGAGGCAGCAGAGACACCAGGTTGAAAATGCTGCAGCCTTGAGTGAGCTCTTTAGCTCGCCCTGAAGATGTGAGACTCACTGCCAGACTAGCTGCTCTAACAGCACTGTTCACTTCTAAAGTCACTTGGTGCAAATGTCCCTTGCGCAGAGAGCTCTCCCTGGCTGTTCCAGCGTCTCTCTGCCCATCTCCCTCACCCACTTTAGTCTCCTTCACAGGGTTTATCATGACCTGACATGGGGGTCATGGATTTGATCCTTTGTTTACTGCTGTTTTCTTAATGGCCAGAACAATGCTTAATATTTAAGTTCATTTTAATTTTTATTGAAAAAAGGTACCTTCCAGGAGACTGGGATAGGTAACCACCCTCAGGGCCAGCATGGGATCGTTCACAAGAAACCCTCTTGGCACTAACAATTCCGAAACTGCAGAAAAGGAGTCACCATCTGCGTCTTTTAGGATCTCCTGTTAAAGGGAAAGTTACATTCCCTTCCCTTGTCAGGGTGTGCCAACTCGAGTGGGTCTGAGGAAGCCTCAGGGATCCAGGCTGAGGGATCGCTTCTACTGGTGTCTTTCTTTCTTTCATTTTTCCAAGGAAGAGGACTAGTAGAGCTTACACCCACCCACAGACGTGCTGATGCTTCTGTTTTCTGGGACTCTGTCACCCACGCTTCATGGAAGTAGCATAGCCCTAGACAGTAATAAAGCAACATCCAAAGTGTGCCAGACACACAATTCCGGGGTTGGCCTTTTTCAGGTCAGTTTTTCCAAACACATCTTTTAGTAATAACCACACATTTCTAGTTTGTGAATAAATCAGAATGAAAATCCCATCCACTCTGGAAAACCCGCAGTCATTTCCTTGGCTGTGCTCCTACAGTGTGTCTTTAAGTCATTACCAGACTGGTTGTTAGGTGGGTCTCGGGTAGAAAGCTGCTGAGCCCTGGGGAAGATGAAAGTGTGGGGGCTGAAGGCGTCAGCAACGAGCGCCTTCGTAATGATCGTTTCTAGGGCTGGAATTGGTGTTTCTGGCGTCTGGCTTCTGTGGAGTCTGGCTGCTGCTGTCTCTGCTCTTAGGGACTCATCCAAGCTTCTGGCTTGGTCTCCCTCTGCCTGTTGGTGTCGCGGGACTGGCAGTAGTCACAAGCTCTCTTCAGAGTCCACTTTTTAGTACTGAGCGATTTCAGATGGAAGAGGAATATACTTAGAAGTTCAAACTTTTCATGTGTTTGAGACTCATTTTTCTGAAGAATGTTTTAAGGTTCTAATAAAATTCAGACCCTGAGTCTGGGTTGGTTTGAATACTTGCTTTGTCTTGTACAAAGTCTCACACTGGTGGATGTTTGTTCAGAGGAGTAGGTTAGGGGTGCTTAACCTTAGGTCCACGCATAAAAGTGAAGCTGTCTGCACTAAAATTGCAGGCAAAATTTTGTGTGTTCTCTCCATTTACTTTTTGGGAAAGAGGATTTACAGCTTATCTTAGATTCTCAAAGGCATGCTTGATGCTATCGAGGGTCTAACTGGGAGAAGGCCCAGTGGGAAGCTGGAGGCTTGGGTTCTTCAGCCTTCAGTAGCAACTGGAACTTTGAAAAAGACATTATTCTTGTGGGACTTAGTCTCCTCACCTATAAATGAGAAGGTTGAAATAAATCAGTGTTTTCCCATAGTTTATTCATGTACAGGTCATTTGTGGCTGTCTTTAGCATTATTGGCATATCCAATTACTAACTGTACTACTTACTTGATACTTTTTCTTTCATCTCCACATTAAAAACATAAAACCTGTTTTAAGAGGAATCTCTTTTGTGCATCTGTAAGTGGAAAATCAGGATCACTTGAAATAAATTCTAAAAAGTCATTCATGTACTGCATAAAGGTCACTGTCTTTACACCAACAGTTGGTGCCCACACCTGGCACGGTGGTGTAATGGACGCACAGCTGTCCCTCAGTGTCCACGGGGATTGGTTCCAGGGCCCTTGTGGATACCAACATTGGAGGGCGCTCATGTTCTTTGTATAAAATGGCACAGTACCTGCATACTGCCTACAGACATCCGCCTGAGAACTTTAAATCATCTCTGGGTTAGGTAACAATACTTAATATAATGTAAATGCTATGTAGCTGGTTGTTATGCTGCGCTGCTTAGGAAATAATGACAGGAAGAAAAGTAGGTGTGTATCCATACAAATGCAACCAGTGTAGGGTTAATCACACTTCCCACCTACAGGAGGCTGAATCCCTAGATGCAGAACCCATGAATATGAGGGGCTGACTGTGTTATGATTACAGCTCCAGATTCACTCTCCACCAGAAAATTCTTCCTTCAGTAAGGCATTATCTATGGTTTTGTTCTTGGTAGGCCAGATACAATAATGAAGAATGCTGCCTTGGAATCTGCTGGGAAAGACAGGATCCTGCAGAGCAGCAGCTGGGTGGTGGTGCTTCTCTCCGAGAGATGAGGAGTGTGCGGTGAGCACACGGGCACAGGACGGGCACTGGGCATTGTGCTTTGATCAGCAGGGTTCTGTGGCGAGGGCAGGTTATCACAGGTCTCTAGAAAAACACAGATGGACATCCTGTTAAGGTGCTACTTGACATAAAAAGACAAAAATTTGTAAGGTCACTGACCCTAACACAGGTCACTACAGTGGGATTCATAGTTTCTTGTCTAGTTCCCAGGCCAAGAGCCTCTCAACTGAGGGGAGACCAGATGCCTCTGTGGGAAGACCCAGCTGCCTTACCAAATTGTAAACCACATACCTCAAGCTAGCCTGCCTGCAGGGGGCCCGAGGCAATTTACTAGGGAGACTGCGTATGGTGGGGTGGGAGAAGGAAAATACCCAGACTTCCCAGGGGTTATAAGACAGTGGTTCTGAGCCTTAAACACCTTCACTGTCTACTGATTAAATAGGAATTGGGGGGGGTAGGTGGAAATTGGCCCACACCCCACTGGCAGTGTGTACAGTGTCTATTGAGTGATGACTGAGTGTTCATGTACAGCAGGGACGGATGTGCCTGATAACCAGAAGAATCCCACAGGGATTCCCTATAGTGGAGTGAGAGCTGCAGCAGGTGGGGCGGAGGGCAGGAAGCTCCTGGGGCTGTGCTCCTCCTTCCTCATTTCTTTTTCTTTTTCTTTCTTTTCTTTTTTTTTTTTTGAGACAGAGCCTCAAGCTGTGCCCCTGGGTAGAATGCCGTGGCATCACAGCAAACAGCAACCTCCAACTCCTGGGCTCAAGCGAACCTCCTGCCTTCATCTCCCAGTTAGCTGGGACCACAGGCGCCTGCCACAACGCCTGGCTATTTTTTGGTTGCAGCCATCATTGTTGTTTGGTGGGCCTGGGCTGGATTCGAACCCACCGGTTTTGGTGTATGTGGCTGGTGCCTTAGCCACTTCAGCCACAGGCGCCGAGCCTCCTTCCTCATTTCTAACAGCACAGTCAGTCCTGCAGAAAGACGGGCAGAGATGCATGTTATCCCCGGAGGCCTGAGAGATATAGGGAGGGTGTCCTTCCACCTTTAACTCCCTGTTTGGCTGGAGCAAAAGCTAAATGGGTCATGGGAAATTACAGTTGTTTTTTTCCAAACTCAGTATGATGGTGATGCCAGCTGCAGATGTGTTTCCGGATGTGGTAACGTCACTGGAGCAAGTCAGCGTAGCCTGTGGCACCCAGTATGTAGCCATGGATCTGGCATGTGCTGTCCTTCTATTCCAAGCAGCAAGAAACATCAGAGCCAGTCCACTTTGGGCAGACACAGACAATACAATTTATACTCTCCTGCCCCAGAACAATGCCACCTCCCCTGCTGTGTGCCATGATATCATCCTGAGGGTCCCTGACCACCTCTATATCCCAGAGGACACCACACCTGTCCAGGACATGGGAGAAGCAATGCAATGGGATTTGATTAGCGTGAAGTAGCAGGCCAGAGTGCGGGAGACAGACACTGCAAGTGTTCATGGGCTGGTGATGTTTCTCAGGGTCTAGTAGTCTCTGGCACATTGCGATAGCTGAATCTTGTACCACCCACAGGGAGGCAGAAGCACAATGCTTGCTGGACTTCTGCATGTTTTAAAGGTGACACAGAACATATAACTTGAAGGGCTGGCAGCTTTGTGTGGATTAGTATGTGGAAGGGTCCATGTTGTGATGCGAGCTTCCCTGCCACTTGGGCATCATGACCCAGGACACTCCACATATTGGGAGTATCTGTAGTTGTGTGGGGCCTGGGGCGCGCTCAGCAGGAGGATAATAGCACAGAAACTTAGGTTTGTTTTAGTGAAAAGTAGTTCTTGCCTTGCTCCTGGGCCCCGTTAGAGACACTTCTGACTATGGGGTGCCAGGCAATGATGTTGCTGTCATGAACTGGGTGACATGCCATCCACTGAAACGCAAACCGAACACGAACAGCAGCGTTTCACTTTGGACATCGAGCCTCTTAGGGTCACATGTGCTGCACAAGCAAAGGGCCCAGGCTTCCACATACTTCCTTCCTCCCAACGACCTTGATGCTTTTCCATCAACGCCCACTTTTGTCTTCAAGGGAGGTAGAATATCAGATGTCCAACGCAGTATTGGTTACACTTGTCCAACTTGATCATTAACATCAACAACCTCTTTCATTGTTAAGGGTGTCCCAGTTTGGAGGATCAATGATATGGCCGCCCTGTTTATAACCAGTCAGTGGAGAGGAAAGGTCCGTGTCTGGTTTATTGGTACAGTATTCTCTATCAGCTGGACGTGGACAGTCAGTGCACTGCAACCCCACTCAGCGGGTGGAACTTTAAATTGCATTCCTGGTGTCTGTTTTGTGTGAAGGGAAAGATGGCCTAAGACAGCAGTCCCCCACCTTTTTGGCACCATTGACAGTTTCATGGAAGGCAATTTTTCCATGAAAATATCCAGGGGACAGGCATTAGATTGTTATTAGGAGCACACACTCAGACCTCTCAACTGTACGGTTTATGTAGGGCTTGTGACCCTGTGAGACTCTAATGCCCATGCTGATCTGACAGGAGGCAGAGCATGGGCCATGATTTGCACTATGAGGAGCGGCTGCAGCTGTGAATACAGATGAAGCTTTCCTGGCTTGCGGGTTGCCAATCTCCTGCTGTGTGGCCCAGTCCCTACCGGTACCAGCCCATGGCCAGAGTTTGGGGATTGCAGGCCTCAGATCCAGAGCTACACTGCTCAGGGTTAGATCAGATTAGTCACCTGGTCAGGGATTTGGAAACAATAAAATTGGGAGATAGTTGATAAGGAAGGTAAACAAGACAAGTTATTTGGACAGCTCTCTCTGAAGGGGACAGAGTGTGAAGATATGTTTCTCAGGTAACTGGTTTCTCAGATACGTTCCTCTGGCTGTGCGTGGGAAACAGAAGAGGAGGAAATTCTCAATAATCCAGACGGCCTCTCCGGATGGTGGCGTTCAGCCTCTTTTCCTTCCTATAGTTGGGTTTGCCCAGTGGGTCTGTGTTTGAAGCAAGGACGGTGGCAGGGATAGAGGCCCCGACCACATAACACGCTCCCTCATCATGTGGATCTATCTGGTTGTGCCCACTGCTAAGTGCCCCAGTGCCACCAACAGAGGCCAAGTCCGAGGCCCCGATGTGATGACTCCCCCAGGGAAGTCATGTGGCCTCGCAAATACATCCTTCAAATGACTCGGAGGGCCCACGGGGGCAGCGATGGAGCGTGAATAGAAAAGCACAAATTCATTGGGTAATGGGAACGATTCCACTCTTATGCTGTTACTGCTGCTGTTTTGCTGAGTTCTTTTTAGAAAAGGATCAGCCGAAAAAGAAGGAAAGCAGCTTCGGCAGTTCCACCTGCCCACTTCAACTCATTCAGCTCTCACAGCGAGCCTGTGTGCCAGGTGGCAGCTCACCTCAGAAATGAGAACCCAGGTGCAGAGAAGTTAAGCTCCTCAACTGAAGCCTCAGACGATAAGAGGTGATGTCAGGTTTGGACCCAGATCTCTCTGTGTGCCTCCTACAGGACTGTCCTTCAGGACACTGTCTGGGAGCTAAGGTGGGTCTCAGCAGGTCTCTGCTGGCCCCTGTGGACATCACTCTCCCCTCCTCACACCTTTGCCAGAGGCAGCAGGGGAGGCCGACTGAGCTTTACCTACTGTACGTCTCTCAGCTCTGATCTATGAAGAGAGGATGGTGCCCACCTGCCCCTACTGAGGCTCCCGACACATCCCCTGGGCCCTTTATCCAGGGCTGGGAATATCCAACCATGGAAGGAGGGGGGGTCTCTGCTTCATGGAGTCTAAGACCTGGGCAGGGCAATTTAGGATAAGGTGGAGAGAGTGGGGTAGGAGGGGTGACCAGCTATGGGCTGGTGCCTCTCAATTTAGGCAGATGCCCTGACCACACACACCTGCCAGGGTAGTAAGTGAGGGCCGTTCTTTGCATGTCTCCTTTCCATGTTACATTTCACAGGAATGAGCTAATTCAAACATGGTGCTTCTCACTCTGCAGTTGCTACAGGCACTGTCCCGAGAAAACCTGTGCGATCCCTCCTAGGCCTGTGAGGCCCCTCAGGACGGGTGAGGGCCCATCTGGCTCCAGGGACACCCTGAGCCTGGCCTTTCCTGTGCGATCCCTCCTAGGCCTGTGAGGCCCCTCAGGGCAGGTGAGGGCCCATCTGGCTCCAGGGACACCCTGAGCCTGGCCTTTCCATAGCACTTTTTGGGATTTGTTAACCCCACGATTCTCTCTCACTGGTCACACCCACTGTGAGCTCTGAAGGAAGGGACTGTGTCCCCTGTGCCCTGCACGGTGCCCAGGGGACGGGTAGATACACTTCCAATGACAGAATGAATGAATTGAATAAAATGAATCAAGGCGCAGCAATAGTAGGGGGTGAGATGCTTTTCTTCTGAATTTAAATATAAATAATAAGCATAGAATTGCTGACATTTTCAGTGAGAAAAATTTTTTATTTAAAATAGGCTAAGTGAGCTTTTGTAAACTAGATTAAATAAAATACTCTACAAATGAGAATTTTAAATCCAATATACCAAACCCAGTAATACCAGTCAGTTCTTCCCCAGTCCCCGTTTAATAAACATGTGTCTGTCTTGGCTTAGAGAAGAAAAGCGGCCCATATTTCCTGGACGTCATAGTGTCGCGCTAGTTAGAGAGACCCCAATGCCTAAGACGTAGGAAGCGGTGATTATCAAATGCTGAGACTAGACTCGCTCCCAGGTTAACAGTACTTGTAAATCCCACAGAAGGTTGGTATGTTTTATTAAGATATAGTGAAAGCAAGAAGGAGACCTACACTATTTCTAGCCACTTGTATTTATTAATACATGCTTCATGCTTTTAATGCTTTGCTGCGGAGGGTAGCAAGTATTTGAGCGGGAAGGTGCAGTGTGGGGGGTGGGGACCCAGCTGGGAGGCCGTCAGGGCTCCTGGTAGCGCCACACCTCGCGCGCGGCCTGGGCCTGCTGCGCTCTGTTCCCCGGCGCCGACGACGTCTCCAGAAGGTCCGGGGCCCCGGTGGTGTCGGTGGTGGCTTCCAGGGGTGTGGTCACGTCAGCCGCGTAGGTCCCGTAGATATCGGCCAGCTCTGGGGTCATCAGCGGGTCTGCCGCGGCCGGGGTGACCCCGGGAGGCCCCAGCCTCTGCCCCGCGGGGCCCCGTGCCAGGCTGGGGTCCTCGTCGTCAGGGAAGGCCAGGAGCCCCGGGTGAGCGCCGGGCGCGAGCTCTGGGGGCAGAGCGGGTTGCTCCGGGTGGGCTGGGCTGGCCTCTGGCCCGGGGGTGTCCGGGGCGCCTCCTTCTCCCTTCTCAGGGCCTTTGGTGGCGGCGAGCGGGGAGTCAAACTCCAGCGTGAAGTCCCCACCCATGGCCGGGTTGTGGGGCAGGCCCCCAAGGCTGGGCCTCAGGCCGCCGAATCCCGGGAACACGGCTTCGTAGCCCATGGGGCCTCCTCGCCCTCCCTGGGGAGGAAAACCTTGGTCAAAGACGCCGCCGTCGCGCGCGGTTGGCTGCCCGGCGCGGTTACACCTGCTCACGTTGAGAGCCAGACGACAGGGACAGGGACAGGGACCCGGGAGTGGCCCAGCCGGGAGTGGGAGTGGACGGTATGCAGAGGCACGGGTCTTACTGGCTCTGAAACTGGATTGGAGGGTTCTGTACTTATCCAGCCTGAGGCCGCTGCCATGAATGGGCAGCCAGGAGGGCAGCAGCGGGGCGGAAGCAAGGCTTGAGGCACAGTGGGTTTGCATTTAGTTTCAAGAAAATAACAAGCAGCTAAAACGGGCCCTGACACAGTAAACAAAAACTGAAATCCATCTTGGGAATGGCATTTTTCAGTGTCCCCCAAATGTCTGAAACTCCACTTAAGAATTTTTTTTTTTTTTTTTTAGTACAAGGGGTAAGAAAAAGTTCAATTTCTCTGGAGGAACTAAAACTAAACTTTTTCTTACTGTGGGCAGATAGAATTCCAGAAATAACCTTTTTTTTTTTTTTTTAAATCCCCCCCTACCTTTGTTGCCAGGAAAATGAGAGGCAAACTCTCAGGCTGGTTGAAACAGTTGAGTGTGACTTGTGTATCTTGATTCTGACTTCCTCATGATTTTGACTCATTTTAAATCTTACCCTCAGTTTCTTGTTATATTTATTGTGTAGCTTTTTGTAAGCTACTGAAACATCTTTTGGGAATGAAACGGACTATAAATGATTTACTATGACAAGGTGGTAGATACCACTTGCTTGAATTTTGAGTTTTGAGCCAGTGTTGGTGCTCTGTGGACCGCACCCCTTCCTGCCACCTTCCCCTGGCCTTTCACTATCTGGGTCTCAGCTTCTGTCTCCTTTCTTCCAGGGATGGCACGTGAAGCCCTGGGCTGCACTGACTGTTTTTCTCTCCTCCTCTTTCCCTCTAATGAAGCTATTCTTGCTGTTGTCCGATAATTGTGACACATCTGCCCTGTGCATTCAAGTCGCTAGAGCTCCCTGAAAACAGGGGCTGATCTCACCTCATCAACAATATCTTCCTATGTGCCTGGACACAGAAGGCTCTCAAAAATGTCAAAATGTGAGTTTTCATTCCCTGATAGCATATGTGTATATTTATTAATTTGATAGAATGTGTAGCTGATAATGACGTGTTAATTCAGTCTGGCTTTGGTTTTGACTTGTTGGGTACTCCAACAGATGTAACAGGTAGAAAAAAGTCACATCATGTGAGTCTGTGGATCTCAACCTTGTGGTGTGCATGGGTAATGATAACAGAGTGAGAATATACTCTCACTGACAATGCAATTTCAAGTTCATAGTAATCACATTTTAAAGTTGGCTTATTTCCTTTTTCTTTTAGACCTTTCTCTTTTGAATGACAAGGCTGTTGAATTTGGTGTTTGGAGGGGGTTAAATGACCCTACAAGGAACAGGGACTCTGTGTGAGTGACACAGATCTTTTTGGTTTGAAGGGTTTATAGATAATGAGGCCTTCACCTGCCCTGCATTGAAAAGACATACACAGGGCAGATGTGTCAAAATTATGGGGTAACAGCAAGAATAGCTTCATTAGAGGGAAAGAGGAGGAGAGAAAAACAGTCCTGCTGCCCATATACAAGGAATGGGGTAAAACCCTATGCTCAGGAATGGCCAAGACTCAGAAGTGAGTGACTATTTAGGAAACATGATGAAATTTTTGGATACTGCTTTGGAATCAGGCTGTTGGTTTTGGAGTGGAAACGTCTGAGTCCCTTGCTTATTTGGCCATACTCGTGAACAGAGTCTCTTGCAGCCGTCATCTGTGACTATTCTTCCCCCTGTCACTATTTTAAGAAGCATTAGAGGGTATTACTCACAGCCATTTCTTCAGAACTCATGATGCCAAGTCTACCAGGGGCATTCTGTCGAAAAAGAAACATTGCATCATATTATGAACTAGCAGCCTGTTTTACTTTCTTAGCTACTCAAGACAAAGTTATGCCATTTAGTATTTCATTAAGTCTTTATATTATTGCTGTGTCCAGAGGCAGAATAAAGTGGAGAGGTGAGTCATTATCAAATAAATGTAGCCAAGTTGGATAATTCAGATCTAGAAATTATTTTTTGTTCAATAACTGTGTGTGAGAACGTGTCTGGCCAGAATTATCCAAATAGGAAGTGTGCCTCCTTACTATTTCAAAGAGTTCTTTGGAATCTCTTATGTGAGGCCTGGATTTTATAATTTCAGTTCTTAAGATAACATTAATTCAATATGATTTTTTAATAGAAGATGGACTTACCAATTGATTTGCTCCATAGGACACATAAAACATTCCTGGATAAAGCTAAATAAATTATGATAGTTATTACAAAATGCATTTTCCAAGGAAAAAAGTTTTCAGTAAATTGCAAAAAGAGAAGTGGTATTTACAAGAAAAACAACTTACTGGAGACTGTTTATTTTGTGGCATTGGGCCCCGAGCTATCAAACGGGCAATTTGGAATATCTTCAAATGATAGAAAACAGAAATAAGTAATTTAACAAGCATATCTCTAGATAAGAGTTATGTGAAACATATTATCAGATGGATTACTATGAAAAAATATTTAATACTTAAGAAAACAAAATAACCTGTTATATTTCATATTTATGGATAAATGAGACTAGTAAAGTATTTAGCTCTTTTTTTCTTTGAAGACTAAAGAGATTTTCTTTTTTTTTTTTTTTTTTTTTGAGACAGAGTCTCACTTTGGCGTCACAGCTCACAGCAACCTCAGACTCTTGGGCTCAAGAGATTCTCTTGCCTCAGACTCCCAAGTAGCTGGGACTACTGATACCACTACAGTACCCCGCTATTTTTAGAAATGGGGTCTCACTCTTGCTCAGGCTAATTTTGAATATCTGTGCTTGAGCAATCCACTTGCCTTGGCCTCTCAGAGTGCTAGCATTATAGGTGTGAGCCACTGCACACAGCCTTGAAGTATAAAGAGATTTTCCCCAAGAAAGTGTCTCACTGAGATCTGTACTTACTGATGGACCTTGTGGACCAGCAAAATCCATTATTGGGAGCTGTGTCACAGAGAAAGATTAAAAAGTACCAGTCAGAACAGAGTCAACGGGGCATATAGGTACCTTGTTTACAGTTATGATGAAACAATCTGAAATGAGTTTCTCTGTCTTACTTTCTTTTAGCCTTTGGGGGAGACATGACCCAAGAATCTATGATTTATGATTGTCTTTTACCAGCATGAAGCATGTATGGGCAGGTAGGTGAGACGCGTCTGTCACGGATTTTCTATCCCTTGGAGAGTAAAAAGCAATGAATTCTGAAATTGGAACATACTTGGTTGGTTTGAATCCTGGCTCTGCCACTTGGTTTTTGTGTAATCCTGGGCAAATTTTGTAACCTCCTGAAGTCTGTCTTCCTCTCTTTAGAAAGGCTGATAATATCTATTTTTTAGGAGTGTGGTCAGGATGATGTGGGGAAGGTTACGTGCCTGCAGCCAACTGGTTCCTTTTCTGTGTACTGCACTGTTCTCCGCATCATTACAAGGTATTTGGATGGTTGTGTTTCTCTGTCAGAGAGACAATAATGCAGAATCCTACTTGCTCTGCTGAGGGGTCCACCATTCTTCTTAAGCTTTCCAACGCTGAAAAGACCAGCGTCAGGAAGCCTGGACTTTCCTGGGCTGCCCTATTCCCTCTGGACACTTCCACCCTTTGTAGCTAAGAAACCAAGTTTTACAGGTGCAGGGCTTTAGAACCTGTGCCTGTCTCTGATGGCAAAGGACATCATGTAATGTTCTATTAAAAAACATGTCTTAGATCTGGAAGACTATCAGAGCATATTTATATTTTCTCGCATTATGCCTGAGAACCATGATAGCTTAAAAGCACCCTGGAACTGGGTCTTTTTTCATTAGGTTAGAGAGTGACCCTGATCTGACTTCAGAGGAAGGAAGTACCTCAGGCTTTGGGAGCTTCTCTTCTGGTGCCACCTGTTCCTGGACGGCGGGCAGTTCTCCTTCCTGCAAGGGCAGCTGTCCCAGGTGGACTGGAGGCTGAGGCCTGCCCTTCTGTGCGGTGCCCTGGACGGCGGTCGCGGCCGTGGGCTGGAGGAAAGGCTTTAGTCCTGCCTGTTGAGGCTGCAGAGCTGGCTGTGATGGGAGAGGTGGGGGGTGCACAGGCAAAGAATATTCATACTGCAGAGAGATTTGAAAACAGTGTCAGGAAAGAATGACTCATTAATCCAGGGTGTCTAGAATTTCTAAAGCAAGAGGGCTTGAGGTGCTTTCTGTCCTGAAGCTATTTCTATGTGGGAAACATGAGTTTACTCAGAATCAATGTCATCTGGGGAGGTCTTGTGTGTGCCAGGCCCCCCTCCCTCCTCAGGGACTGCCTTTGTTCTGGAAGATGGGGTGCAATGTGAACTTCTTGGTGGAACGAGCCTCTTTCTCCTCTGGGCGCCCATAGCTGCCTGTAAATGTCTTTATTGTACTACGTATTCACTGAGTTTACAATTACTCCTTACAAATTTTTGTCCCCCAGTCAGTGGGGAGAGAGTGATACATCTTATTTATCTCGAAAACCCACACTTTACATAGCTCCTAGTAAGTGACTAGCACAGCATGAGTGCTCAATACATTTCTTGAATTAAGGAAAGGATAAAGGGTAATTAAATAAAACATTGACCAAATTCCTGCAGTAGAGAGTCCATCTTGGACATAATTTATCAGGTGAAGACATAGTCGTCTTTAACAAAATTCATTGATTCATTGTCCTACCGAGTGTGGCCTGGAGGTAATTTAGCTCCCGCAGTGGGACACCACAAGGCCCACACATTTCCTGTAAAGCCGCCATGTTCACAGCTTCTTGTAGAAATTACACATGACAGGTGGATTGGTTGCAAACTCCCCAAACCAGCAAGGAAGTCTCACAACCGGTGCCCACACTGAACGTCACACTTCAGCACCTTGACAGACCGGGCGTTGTTTGTCTGAGACTTCCTGCTCTTGGGAGCCCTTCCCAAATGTCTCCACTTTTACTCTCAAACCACAATCTGGTTCCTGTATTTATTAGGCACCTAATAACTAACGGTTAACAGCTTGGTTTATTTATTGACTTCTGTAGGGCTCATGATGTTTTAACTGAGATATTTGCCATCATTTGAATAATTATTGAGGAGATCTTGATTAAAATGAAATTGTCTGAGATGCAGCCTGCTTCCATTCTGGGGAGCTGTTTGCCTGTGGTTAATGCTGGTATCTGTAGTATAGGCCTCTTATATTTTGGAGGACTATGTTATCATCCTATTTAAGATAAATGTACAAATGGGTTAAAATTTAAAAGAATTTTCTAAGTGCTGGGAGCAGTTTTAGGTTTTGTTTTGTTTTGTGTGAGGTCACTTTATCAGTAATTGCCAGTACTGTCTGTTGCTAGTGATTCCCAGGTTAGAGAAAGCAAGTTGGGAGAGCTCTTAAAGCCTGAAGTTCCAAGGCCATGCTGATGTCACTCACTTACTTGCTGAGTTTCATGCTCCCGAGGCCTCATCCACGGGAGGGAAGGCTGTGGGGGGAGGAGGCCCTGCAGCCACAAGGAGTTAAATGACTTCCCAAAGCCAAACCTTGAATACTTCAGACATGCAGGAAAAGAAAGACATGGTCATATTTTAATATTGGATTAAACCTGGCTTTCATTTTCTAAAAATATCCACAGATAGGGTATAGATAGCAAAAGTGATGCGGGTTAACTTAACATGGACCGGCAAACAAACTTTCCCTTTCAGCAGACTTCAAGTCCATTCCGAGCCAGACTGCCCTTTTCCCATAAACTTGTTTGCGTTTTGTCTCTTTAAACATTTGTGTTTTGGGCCATATAATTAAACTGTTAACTTTAGAAAGGATTTTTTTTCACTGTAGAAAATTCAATATTGTTTTTATTTTTCCTGCCATCTTATTTTAGGCTGTCTCAATTCCTTATTTGTTTTTCCAGTATTTAAGATGTTGTCCATTCACAAACAAATTTTACGAATTACAGAGCTGTAGCTAGTGTTACTGCCTTTCCCACCATTCACACTTGCAGTAAGAAATACTTGAAAATACGATTACCTGAGAGAGTGTATTTAATCCCTGCAGACTTCCCAGTTGTCTCATTGTCTAGCGAGAAAAAAAGTAGTTTAATGTTTATCATATATTCCTTTTGGTGCAACTGATTTCCCTTAACATGTGACATTCTCAGAGTTTGAGGTGGGTCAATTTGAATAAAATCATGGCAGACACAAATTGCCACAGAGATGTGTAGATGGTAAATGTGGTCCTGCCACTGCTGTTATTATTGCCACTAACATGATGATATTGCTTTTTACTTAATTAATGGAGCAAAAGTTTTATTTAAGTAGGGTTACATTGAAACATGGGAAATGGCTTATTCAACTGAGATATACACGTAATTGGGAGGACATTGCTTCGTTGAATTTCTTCTTTGCCTGTTACAAATTCATCCCAATGAAGAATTTGAAAAAACAGACAAATAAAACAAAAGCATCCCTCATTTCCTTCCCAAACAAAAAATCCCTCAACAGTAGTAAATAGTAAATATTGGAAGAACTTTTAAGTGTCTGGAGAGATTATCAAGGATGCCGCTGTTTCAATGAAAGTCAATTTCACGTTTTTAATGAAAAGAGATTTTGAGTGCTTCAGAGTGAGATTGAACTAGAAAGTAAGAAAAAACCCCAACAACTCAGTGAAATTAGCTTCCATGTGGAACAAGCATCTAGCCCAAGTAGGCACTGATTACTCTCAGGTTATCATAACATAAGACCTTGTAAAAAAAATTTTAATCTCTTGAATACCTTTTTCTTTATATATTTTTTATTCATATAGCCAAAAATTATATTTTGCTGTGTTTTTCTAGACTGAATATATATTAGTTGCAATAAAACAAACACACCATCCAAGCCATGAAGGAAATACAATAGCACAATGTTAATTTTATTTGTAGGACTTCTTGTAAGCAATTACATTTTGTATAGATAAATTTTCTTCATCAGAATTTTATCAATGAAAAGGAGTGGGACTAAATATAAATTAAATATAAACTACAGAGCAATATGTTTTAATTAACATAGTAATTATATTAATGTAATAATTTAGTTGTATTAATGGGTATGTAATATATAGTAGGAATTAATTGTTAGAACTGCTTTTTTTTCCATTAAATCATAGCTGTGTAGATTAATGCAGTCATGGGGTAAACTCTTATTTATTATCTGTGTGTGCTGTATTTTTTTTTTTTTTTTTTTTTTTTGCAGTTTTTGGCTGGGGCCGGGTTTAAACCCGCCACCTCCAATATATGGGGCCGGCGCCCTACTCCTTTGAGCCACAGGTACTTCTCTGTTAGAACTGCTTTCATTCACAGGCAGATGATGTCTTAAAACACTTGAGAGTTTAAAACTGTAGTGCAAGATCATGTTCTAGCGATATATATGACTTTTCTAGAATTTCTCAGGATGCTGCTGAAGGCTTCTGAGTAGGAAAGCTGAGAAACAGCTGTCTTATTTCTCCTTTACCAGAAATGCACAGTGCAAAGATTACAGATAAAACCTCTGGAAGTACATACCTCAAGGCTCAAACTAGCCATGCCTGGGACCCCTGATTGCTGAGGAAACACCTAAATGGAAATAAGAATAATTTTGAGTTTTCTCTGGTGTGAAACTTCCTTAAATGCATGTTGGGAACAGAAAGTCACCTGATATTAAGAACTAGCTGAGGGTTTTATTGCCAATGGTGTTTTATTACCCAAATGATGTGAGCTTTTGGGAAGAATGAAGAAAAGTTGAAGTTATTTGGGAGAATGGACATAATATTTAATAATTTTGCTCCCATGAGTCATCTGTCTTTTACATCTTAACGCTATGCTTACTTTAAAGCAAAATTTGATTTAGGTTAAAGTTATTCACAGTGAGAAGTAAAATAAAGCAATAAAATGGAAAACAAAGAGTACTTTATACTCTGAAAAATCACAGCAACAGAAACAAGCAGAAGGGACACATGAGCTGAATTTCCTTGTGCTTTTGGCAAACCTGGGTGCTTTCTGTTTGTAGGTGTGGCATAGGTTCACGGCATTCGGAAAAGTCATGTGCAAACCCCAGCTTGCCTCCCATTTCAAAGGGTTTTAGCAAATTCTTTGTTATCCTTAGTGAAAGATTATTTTATGTTTAAACCTGTAGATCTGTGTTTATATTTTTGCATCACAATAGAATATTTAACTACTGTTATACTTGACGTGTTCACTTAAAAGGTGTTCAACTTTTTTAATGAGTTCTAACCTCAAATTTTTCATATAAGTAAACTACCACCTTCTGAGTCATGGAGCAAATAATCCAGTTCTCCAGTCTTCAGTTTTGGACATGAAGAGACAGAGAAAGGCATTATAAATGTGTAGTAAACAGCCACAGAGAAGGTTAGCCACCTGCAGGATGGTAGGAAGGGAGAGTGATTGCATTTGCATGTGGGGACGTGTGCATGTGTGGAGTATGTGTGGGTCAGAATTTGAGAGATCATGAGAGCAGAACCTTCCCTCTTTGTCCCAATTCATCAGTACAGGAATAATCTTGGACAGCTTCAGCTACAAGAGAAAGTCTACTTTGCTTTTCCACTTGCTTCAAGTCATGAGTTAAAGAACAATATTTATAGGAATGTAAATAAACAGATTACATTTCCCAAGCGGAATTAAAGGGAAAGAACAGCCGATGTGATGGGCGGTCAGCTGGCAGTCAGAAGCAATTGTCCTGCTGCTCAGAGTGGACCTGGCGATCCAGGTGTGGACCAGGAGAAGCTTAGAGACTGAGGGTGGCTCAGGCCAGCCTCAATGTCATTATCACACACAGGTCAGCCAGGGTGGTGGCTCCAACCCTTTTTTCACTTAATTCATCTTGTGTGATGGAACAGAGACTCTGTTTGTGACGTAAATGTTTTCATACCTGTAATCAGTTTTCATCTTCTTTCTCCAAAATATTTAACTTTAAAAAAATAGCTAATCTTTTCTCTCAAGGAGTTAAATACCAAAAGTTCGTTCAAGGCCAGCTATGAACTCCTCATGACAAGAGATCCCATCTTATGTACCTCTGTGTCTCCTGGGCCCAGCACATCACTGGGACATGTGGCAGCTGCCACATCTGTCTGATACTTACTGAACACACACAGCAGCTGAGTAAATTCTATGTGACAGCAGTCGCATACCTCTGGCTGGAGTTGTTCAGGGTTCGAAGGACTGTGTGTGTATGAGGACACTAGTGTGGGCCAGGTGGGGAGAAGTCCAGGGCCCAGGGGGCTGTGTGTGTATGAGGACGCTAGTGCGGGCCAGGTGGGGAGAAGTCCAGGGCCCAGGGGGCTGTGTGTGTATGAGGATGCTAGTGTGGGCCAGGTGTGACCCAAAGCATACAGTTAGCCCCATTGCTGTGACCTGTTTTGATTTGAGGAACATCAGCTCTTAGTCACACAATTTCACTCTTACCAGGTAAATCTATTAGTTCATTACTAACTTCAAGTCAAATCACCTTGCTCAGTTTTGTAATCCTGGTAATTTGCCCAGTATGGTCCTTTTTAAAATGAAGAAAATGTGCTTTGCTTTTTCAGAGAAATTCTGTCTTTCCATTTCCATTTTGTAATGATAGTAAGGAGTTTTGCGATGCATTGTGGAGACCACTTAAGTCTTTAAACTTTGAATAGTGGAATATGATTAGGGATTATCTTTGGAATATTTTAAATATCTTTTTGAATAGATAAGTCATGTTTGACTGATTGATTTTGGATGGTGAGGCTGATATCTGGGCAACTATGGCTTTGTCCAGTGGGAACTGTACCACTGGAGTCCACGCAGGGCCTCCCTCCCTGGCCACCAGTGTTGCTGGGGTCCACGTAGGGAGCTCCAGGGCTCACTGGTGAGGCTGACTTACCGGCACCGCGGCACTCACGTGCAGGAACCACAGGGTCAGCAGCAGGCCCTTCATTTTGAAGAGTGAAATCTACAACAAAATTGAGTTGGAGAATTAAATCAGACATTTTTTTTCTCTCTGTTTTTTTTTTGGGGGGGTACAATGTGCTGATTTTATATACAATTTGAAATACTTCAGAATGGTTAAAAGACATTTAAAAAAAATCTTACCCTTCTAAAAACAACCTTGTTAAGGTAAAAAAAAAATAAGATCTTGATGTTGCTAAACAATTGATTTGTATTTGGTAGTTTCTAAAATGAATTGACAAGCAATTGAAATATGTTGAGGCCCTTCTTTTTCCCTTTAAGGGAGGGTTTTCCTAAGTAGACACATAGGAACGTCTCCCTGGTAATTCTTTAAGTGCTGTGTTTCTTCTTAGAAAATGAATCATGAATTTGAAAATTCCTGCCACTAAGAGAAATATTGGCCTAGAAAGTATCATTTGCAGACGTTTATACTTTGCTTATTCCCCTGGGACAAGTTTTGAAATGCATTTGTAATGTAAGACACTCAATAACCATTTTATAACAAGCCTTTATTTGTGGCTATATAGGATATATAATTCAACGTTTAGGCTGTCTGCATAACCATGCCAAAACTTATCTTTTTAAAATAAGAGTAAACCGAATATTTTAGTTTCCTTTAATATTAGTGAAAAATACATCAGAAAATTTAGTTTGCATCTTTCTAAAGTGAGTTATCTCTTTATACAGGGTGCCCATAAACTTCATGTGCAATTCTAAGTTTGTAACATTTTAAATTTGCACATGAACTGTATGGACACATAAACTTTATGGGCACCCTGTATTTATTTTATAAATTCTAAAGGCTCTTGACCCTTATATGAATGGAGACCTGCCTGGCCAGGAGATTTGCTTGTCTTCTAATACTTTTCAAAACTAGGCACTGTCACTAATAATCACAAATTGTGAAAAAAAGTCTACAGATAAGTCTTTTTCCTTCAGTTGCATGGGTATTAGGCATGTCTTCTCTGGAACACCCTAAGGGATTACAATAAGCTATTACTCAGCTTCTGGTGACAAATGAAGACAGATCCTCTTTATAGAAGCTGCGAAGATTGGAAAAAGGAATTCACAGGAAGCTCATACAGTCCCATTTACCTTAGATGCCGCTGTGCACTGTGTCCTCAGGGCCTGCCGATGCCAACCAAGATAGTCCCAGGGAAAGAAGACGGAAATGGTTTCTGCACTGTGTGTGGGACTCTCTCTGTACCTCTCATTCGGGGAAGATCAGAAACCTTTATTTAAAGTGCCAACCCGCCAATCAAAATGGGGGACCGTCTCTGCTCCTGTGGGAGTCCACACCCTTTCACTGCGTGCAAGGACATCAGCCGGTGGGGGTCTCATTATTTTAATTGCAGCTCAGTTCTGCATTTATTCAGGGAGACTGATTGCAGGGGAGGCAGGCCAGGAATAATGGACATGGGCTCCAAGGATAATCATTTTGGTGAGCTGGGGGAAATATCTGTAAAACAGACGCAAAACAAACCATTATCTGTTTTGTGCAGGTTTTTATCTGCAGATAAAGCTAGTTGCCCCAACACTAGCATTCTCAAGATGTTCACCCTCACGTTTGTTGTGGTAAAAGTACCCCCCCCCCCCAGTCTAACAGAAACACTAAAATGCCTCCTTGGGCTTGTGAGGAAAGACACAAATGTTAGGTGGATGATGAATGCGTATGAGTTCTTCTCCTTCTGAATTTCCTAGATGTTTTCCTATCTGATGATAATTGCCTGGCAATAGCCAAGATGTTCTAAGAAATTTTAATTGGACCCTCGGTAAGAATCACTTCCAGTAGAGCTATGGTGCATAGTTTTGCGCATGGGGCGGGGGCGGGGGTAAATCAGAACATTCTCCAGGAATGAATCCAATCACTGGGTACCCTCTCACCGTCTTTAGACAAACTCCTCTCTGGGATTAGTGTCAGGTGGGGTTTATGAGACAGCTGGGCCACCTGAAAGGCTAACACGACATGGACGTGTTTTCCCCATGAGTAGATAACTATGTCTTGAGCACAGTTTGAACATTGGCTACTTTCGTTATTTCTCTGCCCCTATGTGTCTTTCCAAAGTGTGATTTCAGACAGGGTCATTGGCATAAGCATTTAAGACTAGTTTCTGAAGAAGGGATGAGTCAGTGCACTCTTTGGGGAAGTAGGGATCTTGCCAATTACAGGGAACGCTGGGGAAGCTGATGTTTTGAGAGAAAGATGTCTCTGTGCCAAGTAGGCCTGAGAGCTTCAAATTCATGTTATGTAAGAAGCTGTCCCTGAGAAACTCTGTTTCCATCAAAAACATGGTCACCTTGAGGGAGCAAAGAGCATGTGAGTGTGCTTTGTAAACAGCAAAGTGCTGCTGAGATGAAGAGCGTGCTCTGTCTCTCTCTCCCAGCTCTGATGCAGTCAAGTCTCTTGCTCTCCCTGGCAGCTTCTGCCCATAGGGCAGGGATGGTGATTCATCCTCAGGCTTGTCCGGAATGTTGGATCAGACAAGGGCGCAGCAGCAGCCAAGCAGGGAGTGAGACTGCATGAGATGTGAGACCCAGGCAGTGTTTGTGTGTGCGTGCGTCTGTGTGTGCACGTGTGTGTCTTTGTATGTGTGTCTCTGTGTGTGCACACACTGTGTCTTCGTGTGTCTGTGTGTGTGTCTCTGTCTGTGTGCCTGTGTGTGTCTGCATCTGTGCGTGCGCCCTCTACAGCCCGTGAGCATGGTTATGACATGATAATAACGATGTTTTGCCAGGATTGTTACTCTCTCTGTGCTCCCACTCGAACACCCAGCATGTCTGTGGTTCTCTTGCTCCTTCTCTTTCTTAGTGTCCTACTCAATCCTGTATTATTGTCTTCTTGGTGTTTACCTCATAGTTTCTTTCTCTCCTAACACTTGGTATATTAACACCAGACGTGTCTTCCTGAGAGTGGGGCATCTTTGCCTCACTCAGACTCGTTCCTAGGATCCCTGCGGTTTCCTGTGAAGTTGCCTCCCTGTGACCAGGGAGTGAGGCTGCATGAGATGTGAGACCCAGGCAGTGTTCGTGTGTGGGAGGTTCAGTTCGTCCTTCCAGCCCTACCTCCCACTTCCTGTGAGACGCTCTGCACTGATGTATTAGTTGTAGTGATTGCTGTGTCAGGTGGAGTTGGTTTCATATTTTTTTAATTTTTGTGATAGATTTTTTAAAAAATTTAAAAATATTAGAGGTGGGCATGTTTTGTTTACATACTTTGCTTTTGCCCAGACTGAGTCAAAGTTATGTGTGCCCTTACCCAGAGAGTGTGTGCTGTGCCTGATAGGTGTGAGCTTACTATTACCACCCCCACCCCCTCCAGAGAGTGTGTGCTGTGGCCGACAGGTGTGAGCTTACTATTACCACCCCCGCCCCCTCCAGAGAGTGTGTGCTGTGCCCGACAGGTGTGAGCTGACCCATTACCACCCCCACCCCCTCCAGAGAGTGTGTGCTGTGCCTGACAGGT
>NW_003852586.1:1266834-1272055 GCF_000181295.1 Otolemur garnettii
GTGTGCTGTGCCTGGCAGGTGTGAACTGACCCATTACCACCCCCACCCCCTCCAGAGAGTGTGTGCTGTGCCCGACAGGTGTGAGCTGACCCCTTACCACCCCCACCCCCTCTGGCTTGGTCTTCACTGAGGTTTGCTTCCCTGTGTGCACTGAGGTATTGGTTGATTAGTTCCAACCTGGTATTGAGTGTGTGTGTTTGCTCCTCTGTTCTTGTGATGTTGCACTTAGAAGAATGGTGTCCAGTTCTCTCCAGGTTGTCACCAAAGACACCAGATGGCCATTTCTTATAGCTGAGCAGTACAGTATAGTATGGTATGCACACACCACATTTGATTGACTGACTCGTGTGTTGTTTCCATGCTTTATCATTTCTGTTTCTGTTCCTGTGTCTTGCCCAGTTTTTAATGGGGCTGTTTGGTTGTTTCAGAGTTATTTCATTTTTCTGGCTAGAAAAGAATTTTTATCTCAGCTTATGGGATGTATGTTACTGGGAACGTTAGTAAATATAATCCTAACACATCCTATGAAAAATGTTTTAATAATAAAGTAATCTGGAAATTAGTGTAAGTATGAATGAGTTTCTGATAGTGTTTATAGACTAAGGAAATTACTACAGCAGATAGGGACGATGTTCTGTTGATCAAGGCTGTACCTGTATGGAGAACAGCTGGGGTGCCAGTCGGAAAATGAGAAACAGGGCTGGGCGTGGTGGCTCACGCCTGTAATCCCAGCACACTGGGAGGCCAAGGGGGAAGTTCAAGACCAGCCTGAGAGTGGAGTGAGATCCCCTTCTCTACAAATAAATCAGAAAAACAATTAGCCACTCATGGTGGCCTGCACCTATAGTTCCAGTTGCTCAGGTAGTTGAGGCAGGAGGATACCTTGAGCCCAGGAGTTGTGATCCGTGCCACCTGCGGTGAACTGTGATTGTGCCAACGCTCTCCAGCCTGGCAGCAGAGTGAGAGCCTGTCTAAAAAAAAAAAAAAAAAAAAGAAAGGAAAAAATGCTTATGTCTAGGGTATGGCAAACAAAACAACTCCTGCCCCCAAACACACAAAACTCAAAGTGATAATAGATTTTTTTTTACAAGGAAAAACTCAAAGAGGACCCTGTGACCCATAGAAGCACAGTGGCTGAGAGCACAGCTATTTAAATCCCCTGTGTGACATGCGCTGACTGTATGACCTGGGTGGAGAGCATGGGTGTACAATTCTCATGTGATGTTTCCTTTTGTTCACGTAGTATTTTCATCTGTGTAATGTGGGCTAGCGTAGGTCAGCCTCAATTTAAATATAATAATGAATATAAGGTGCTCAGCACATGATCTGGTAGCCAGAAAATATTCAGTTTTCATGAGTTATTACTATTCTTCTTGAAATAATAAAATGGTAAAAATATTCTTCATATTGGATTCTTTTTAGCTTTTATTAAGGTATAATGGATACAAAAAAATTGGACACACTTAATGCATACATCTTGGTGAGTTTGGACATAGGCATGCAGCTATGATATCATTACCACAGCCAAGGTTACAGTGAGCTGTGATTGCACCATTGCACTCCAGCCTGGTGGACAGAGTAGGAACCTGTCTCAAAAACTAAAACCAGAAACAAGTGCATATGATGCCAAGAAGCATAAACCCACACAGATTTACATCCAAAACAGGAAAGCAACAGAGCGGCAATTCTCATCACTGTGAGGAGGAGTAAGTATCGAGTGCCCCAGGAGAAGGATCTGGGGGCGCATCATGCATTAAGCTTCAGGAGAAGGGAGCAAAGGCAAAAAGCCTGGTCAAGTCAGGAGAAGGTCAGTTCTTAAAGCTGCCTGTGTGTGTTAGAACAGTACAGATCTCATGAATCTTACAGTCATGTCTACTGTGTATAATACGCATAGCTTATTTTTACTGATGACTTATCACATGCTGGTGCTGTTTTTTATATTTCTTATCTGATTCATCTGCACCAACCACCTTATGCAGTAAGTTCTGTGAAAACGGGCTTCAGTGAGAGTGCTGACTGTCCACACAGCTGGTGCTCAGCACAGCTGGGACGTGGTCTCTAAGTCTGACATCACGCAGTGTTTCCGTGGGGTCCATTATTATGCTGATTTGGGCTAATGTTTATTTTTCATTTTTTTTTTTTTTTTTTGGCTGGGACTGGGTTTGAACCCCTTACCTCAGGTATTATGGGGCCAGTGCCGTACTCCTTGAGCCACAGGCACTGCCCTCATTTTTATTTTTTTAAAAGTTTATTTTTCTAGTTTTTTGAAGACAAGGTCTCATGCCATCACCTGGGCTGGAGTGCAGTGTTGACATCATAGCTTGCTGTAACTTCAAACCCCTGGGCTTAGTGACCCTCCTGCCTCGGCCTCCTGAGTAGCTGGGACCACAGGTGGGTGAAACCACGGCTGGCTAATATTTTCATTTTTATATTTTTTGTAGAGACAGGGACTTTACTCTTATTCAGGCTAGTCTCAACCCCTGGCCTCAAGTGATCCTCCTGCTTTGGCCTCCAGAAATGCTAGGATTACAGGCATGAGCCACTGTGCCTGGCCCTGTGATTTTTAATTTTTACAAAAAATGGATAATAAATATAGGTGAAGTTTACTGATACATTATTACCATATAGTACTATAGCATAGAAATTTGAGTTATTTTTGCCTGCTAAGGAGATGGTCAAATTTCTTTTAAAAACCATAGACAATTATTAGAAGATTCTGTTTTTTATTGGTTTCTGCTTATTTCCTGATTAAGAACAAGAGTCAGAAAAGCAATATAATGATGATAAAAGTATAAAAGAGAGAGAAATTAGAAGGAATTTTACTACCTTATCAACTTAAATTTTTTTCTTATAGTACTTATTCATGTTAAAGTCATATTTAGTAGAGCTATGCTTATAGCATGAGTATCACTTCATATTGGGTGTTATACACTCACCATTTTATCATAAATATTAATATGTGGCTACCGGGCTAAGTAATCTATTGTTAGTTATCTGGGTACTAGATTCTCAAGGAGAAGTTTAGGAGCTCTACTTTTCACCCATTGGTTGTTTCTAATTTTTCACAATGAATATTTTTATCAATAAAGATTGCAAAAATATTTTAACATTTTGAATTATTTTCTTGGTATACTTTACTATGCATATGATTTCTAGTTAATAGTATGAATATTTTTACAGCTCCTAATAAGTACTGCTGAATTGTTCATGTTTATAAAGTACCAACAATTTATATTAATTTTACCACAGCATTGCCAGAACATATTCACCTAATCAATTTCACCGTAACTTAATTGGTACAATGCACTATTTCACTGGTGTGTTGAATTATCTTTCATCATCATCAAGATTAAATATTTTCCTTACATATTTATTCACTATTTTTCCACTTTTTGTAAATTGTTTATGTTTTATTAGACACAGGGAAATTGATATTATCAATTTATATGTGTTTTTTATATCATTGAGTATATATTATAAAATATTTTAGGTGGCGTACAAAACTAATCCCTTGCCATTTTTTAAAAAAATTATCATTGTGTACATTAATGCAGTCATGGGGTACAATGTGCTGGTTTTATATACAATTTGAAATACTTTCATCAAACTGGTTAACATAGCTTTCATTGCATTTTCTTAGTTATTATGTTAAGACATTTATATTCTACATTTAGTAAGTTTCACATGTACCCTTGTTAGATGCACTGTAGCTGTGGTCCCATCTATTACCCTCCCTCCATCCATCCTCCCCCCTCCCCTCCCCTCCCTTTCCCCATATTCTTGGGGTGCAATTGGGTATAATTGAGTACATTCATATGAAAGATATAAATTAGTTTCATAGTAGGACTGAGTACATGGGATACTTTTTCTTTCATTCTTGAGATACTTTGCTAAGAAGAATATGTTTCAGCTCCATCCATGTAAACATGAAAGAGATAAAGTCTCCATTTTCTTTAAGGCTGCATAGTATTCCATGGTGTACATATACCACAATTTATTGATCCATCCATGGGTTGATGGGCACTTAAACTTCTTCCATGACTTAGCAATTAGGAATTGGGCTGCAATAAACATTCTGGTACAAATATCTTTGTTATAATATGATTATTGGTTTTCTGGATATATACCTAGTAGAGGAATTGTAGGATCAAATGGCAGGTCTATTTTTAGTTCTCTAGGTGATCTCCAGACATCTTTCCAAAAGGAACATATTAGTCTGCATTCCCACCAGCAGTGTAGAAGTGTTCCCTTTTCTCCATGTCCACATCAACATCTCGGGTTTGGGGATTTTGTGATGTGGGTTAATCTTGCTGGAGTTAGATGATATCTCAAGGTAGTTTTGATTTGCATTTCTCTGATGATTAAGGACGATGAGCATTTGTTCATATGTTTGTAGGCCGTGCGCAGGCCGTGCCCCTGTCTTCTTCAGAGAAGTTTCTCTTCTCTGAACAAGGATCAGTTGTTCTTTTCTTGCTACTATGTTTGAGTGCTCTGTGGATTCTGGTTATTAAACCTTTGTTGGAGACATAACCTGCAAATATCTTTTCCCATTCTGAGGGCTGTCTGCTTGCTTTACTTACTGTGTTCTTGGCTGTGCACAAGCTTTTTAGTTTGATCAGGTCCCAGTAGTGTGTTTTTGATGTTGCTTCAATTGCCCGGGGGGTCCTCCTCATAAAATTTTTGCCCAAGCTGGTTTCTTCAAGAGTTTTCCCTGCACTTTCTTCTAGTATTTTCATAGTTTCATGTCTTATGTTTAAATATTTAATCCAGTGAGAGTCTATCTTAGTTAATGGTGAAGGGTGTGGGTCCAGTTTCAGTCTTCTACAGGTCGCCAGCCAGTTCACCCAGCATCATTTGTTAAATAGGGAATCTTTTCCCCACTCAATGTTTTTAATTGGCTTGTCAAAGTTCATATAACGGTAAGTAGCTGGGTTCATCTCTTGGTTCTCTATTCTGTTCCAGACATCTACCTCTCTGTTTTTGTGCCAGTACCATGTTGTTTTGATCACTATCAATTTATAGTATAGTTTGAGGTCTGGTAGCATGATTCCTCCTGCTTTATTTTTATTTCTGAGTAATGTCTTGGCTATTCGACATTTCTTCTGATTCCATATAAAACGAAGTATTATTTTTTCAAAATCTTTAAAATATGACAGTGGAGCTTTAATGGGTATTGCATTCAAATTATATATTGCTTTGGGTAGTATGGACATTTTAACAA
>NW_003852586.1:1273108-1274120 GCF_000181295.1 Otolemur garnettii
TTTTTTTTTTTTTTTTTGAGACAATCTCACTCTGTCACGCTGGGTAGAGTGCTATGATGTCATAGCTCACAGCAACCTCAAACTCTTGGCCCTGAGCAATCTTATTGCCTCAGCTTTGCAAGTAGCTGGGACTACAGGCACCTGCCACCATGCCCCATTAGATTTTCTGTTTTTAGAGATGAGGTCTCTTGCTCAGACTGGTCTCAACTCCTCAGTGATCCACCTACCTCAGCCTCCCAGAATGCTGGGATTACAGCACCTAGCCTGATGTAAATTTTTTGGCAGACACTAAAAAAAATTTAAGTTAAAATACTTTCCCTGAAAAGGCTTCATATTTTACAATAATTTCTCACAAAATATACTTCATATGTTATTAATGGAGTCAGATTGATCTCATTTTCTGTTCCTATTGCCTTTCTTTATATGGTAAAGTCCAAAGTCTCATACCTGGAAACTCTGACAGTGGACAAATCGGTCCTTTACAAAGAAGGGAGTGTGTGCAGAACTGAGGTCTTGGAAGGTTTGGAGTAAAATGCCTGCTTGCTCTGTATTTTAAAATGGTGACTGTTGTGCTTCTGTCCTGAGTTGTTATCTGCTATTACCCGTGGCAAGCACACTTGAGGAGGACTTTTGGAAGGACAGAGGGGACCATGGGCCAGCATGGAATGATTCACGTGGGCATTAAGTGATTATATCAGAGTCAGTTTTACAGAAGAAATGGTGTTTGGTTTTTGCTCTGCCTCACAGAAGTTTCTGGTGTAAGTAACTGGAAAACAGGGTAGGCATTGTCCTGCGGCAGTCACTTAACTGCTGAGTTTGTGAAAGAGCATTTGGTAAAGGCTCACTACGAACAGAAAATCACAGTAGGTTTAGTGAAGGTAAAGAGAGAAACTCAAGTTCCTTAAAAATGTTACTGTCGGGGGAATTCTGGGAAGATGGCCGACTGGTAGCAACCCTGGTCAGAGGCTCCTGAACAAAGGAAGAAAAACTGGTTGGAATCAGAATCTATGAA
>NW_003852586.1:1280416-1285114 GCF_000181295.1 Otolemur garnettii
AAAAAAAAAAAATAAATAAAATAAAAAAAAATGTTACTGTCGCAGAGAAATAATATGTGACGTGGACACATGAGCTGACTTGAGACTTGAGGGAAAAACTGCTGAGTGTGGGCTCATGAGTCGGGCTTCTTGGTTGCAACAGGGACTCATGGGTCTCTAGCTCTGTGTCTCGGACACGTCCTTCCACCAATCTGCGCCTCGGTTTCCTCATCTGTAAGAGTGTAAATAAAGGAGCTACACAGGAGTGAATGAAGCGATGCACCCAGGTGCTGAGGGCCCTACTTGGACGAGCGTGAGCACAGTTGCAGCCAACTGGTTTTGATTTAGTGTAAATGAGGAATGTCAGATAAGGAAGTGTTGAAATAGGTTTTGTTCCAGAAGCATTCTTACAGAAGGTGAAAGATCCTTCCATATTGAAGGACGATCCATGGAAAAAAATAGATGGTTGTATAATAATGAGAGAAAAGCAAATTACACGACATTAAGTGTTACCAGGGAATCTGGCAAAAATGTATCCAGCTTGTAAGATGTGATGAGGCCAAATGCTCTGAGGCCTTGGTTCTCCTTTGGGAGACTGATCGCTATAACCACCTGGAGGGGTGGGGTAGGGGGCACGTGAGACAAATCAGAACATCTTTTCTTGTTTTTTGTAATGTAAGCTATTTACATTAAAAGGGATGGGATCATGAAAATTGAAACTTTTATTCCAGCCTTTGGATATTTTGTTGTCCATAATGTAAAAATCCGATATTTGTATATGTACATTAAAAAACATAATGTATATGCAAATCACAGATTATATTTATTAAGTTCTTTCTATGTTCTAGGCCCTTGGCATTTATTTAATCATTGCAACAACCTCATGAGGAAGATGATATTATTATCATTAATGTTTCATAGATGAGGAATGTGTACTAGAATATTTAAAATTTCTCGATGGGAAGGAGCTAACCACCTAAGAGGAATTAAGTGGGTATTTGAATTTCCTTGCAAAGTAAATGAGAAATTGAAATAGTTCACTTGTTCATTCAACAACTGCAAATCTAATGTGCACTGGACACTGTTCTAGGCCTTGGCGATAAGAACATGAACAAAACAGACCCCCCAAAAACCAGACCAAACAACAACAACAAAAAACCCTTGTGGAGTTTACCTACTAATGGAGTAAACAGTCAATAAACAAAATAAATAGCTAAAATATATAGAGTAAGTGCCCAAAAGAAACAAAGTAAGCAGGGGACTTGCACAGGATGTGGTGGGGGTGAGTGCTGAAATATCAGACTGAGTGGCCATGAAAGGTCCCAGTCTAAAGGGGACACTTGGGGGAAGACCCGAAATAAGTGAGGGAGAAACCTATGTATGAGGGCTGTGTTTAGGCAGAGGGCGCAGCTGGGGCACACGGGGCGCTCCAGGCAGAGGGCACAGCTGGGGCACACTGGGCGCTCAGGGCAGAGGGCGCAGCTGGGGCACACTGGGCGCTCGGGGCAGAGGGCGCAGCTGGGGCACACGGGGCGCTCCACACAGAGGACGCAGCTGAGGCACACGGGGTGCTCGGGGCAGAGGGCGCAGCTGGGGCACACTGAGCGCTGGGGCAGAGGGCATAGCTGGGGCACATGGGGTGCTTTGCTGCTGGAAGAGCAGAGACAGCAGCCAGTGGGGCTGACAGTGCCCAGTGAGCGTCTCAGGAGGCGGAATCCTGCAGGATCTCAGAGGTACAGTAGTGACTTTGACTTTTGCTCTGGGTGAGGTCGGAAGCCGCTGGAAGGTCATGAGCAGAGGGACTGATGTGTCTGACCTAGCTTTTTACCAGGGCCATTTCCACTCGGTTTGTAGACTGCAGGGGCCAGAGGGGAGAGCCAGGTGGGAGTATTGATGCAATTCAACAGGAACGCTGTGGGAGTGGGGGAGTGGGAGGTGAGGCCAGTGGAGAGGGGGACGTGATGGGAGTGGTGGGATGCCACTGGTCGGAGTCAGGGGCATGGGTGGGGGGAGAAGGGGCACAATGGGAGGGGTGGAATGCCACTGGTGGGAGTGGGGGGTGCGATGGGAGTGAGGGGTGCCACTGGTGGGAATGGGGGGCATGGCTGGTGGGAGAGGGGGCTCGATGGGAGTGGTGAGGTGCCACTCGTGGGAGTGGGGGGCACAGCCAGTGGGAATGGGGGGCATGGCCGGTGGGAGAGGGGGTGTGAGGGGAGCAGTGGGGGGCCACTGGTGGGAGTGGGGGGTGTGATGGGGTGCCACTGGTGGGAGTGGGGGGTGCTGCTGGTGGGAGTGGCCGGGCAGCTGGATTCTGCATTTGCTGATGGAGAATGGCGGGGCTGGGGAGGAAGGAAGGAACCAAGGGTGGCACAGCGTTTGCTAAGGGGACAGACCCCTCACTACTGTGGGTGTCATTTATCTTTGACCGCAGCTAACTGGAGTGTATTTAAAAACAAGAAAAAACGGTCTCTTGGAAGGCACCCGCCCAGAGCACAGCCCATGTGGTGTCTGTACAGGAGACTTCCTTAGTTTTTCTTTGTTCTTACCTGAGGTACAGTTCATATCAGTGTCGTCATTTCATCCTTTTCTTATCATATTAGAAACAGCAAATCACAAGAAAGAGAAGTATTTAGAGAAACATAGGATCAGAGATAGTAGCTGACAACAAGGATGAAGATAAAAACAACTAAAACGAAACAAAATCATAATAAACATATACTATTTCTTGCTGCCCTGGAGCCCCTGTTAGACCAGGGATGGGTGTTTGTGACAGTTGTGCCATCCTCTGTGTGTGCCTAGTTAGGTTGGATTATGTTTTCTTTTTTTTTTTTTGTCAAATAAACAGAGAGGTAAGATCGTAGGCTGTTTGCCTTTTAAGCAGTGAGATGTGTCGGGGCCCGCATGGATTTCTAGGAGGGTAAACACAGCTTGTACAGACAGCCTTCCTGCAGGGGCTTGAAGCTCTGGTCCTGAACTGTGATCTTTCCTCCCCGAGAGACTCAACTTCACAAACCAGAAGAAAAGGTTCTTTTCTTTCTTCTTTTCAGGCATTTGTTTTATTTTATTTTAATTTTTTTTATGGTTTGGGAGTCCCTGAGGGTACAAAGAATTAGGTTGTACTGATTGCATTTGTTAAGTCCCTCTTATACTGTGTCCTGCTCCCAACATGTCAAGGTCAACACTGTGACCCCTACCCCCTTCCCTCCTCTCCTCTCCCCACTTGCTCATTCCCCTATCCCCCGACCTTGTATTATGTCATCAACTGCCTGCATATTAGAATTGAGTACATCAGATTCTTGCTTCTCCAGTCTTGTGATGCTTTACTAAGAAGAATGTGTTCCACCTCCATCCAGGTTAATACAAAAGATGTAAAGTCTCCATCTTTTTTAGTGGCCAAATATTATTCCATGGTATACCTGTACCACAGCTTGTTAATCCATTCCTGGGTTGTTGGGCATTTAGATTATTTCCACAGTTTGGCAATTGTAAATTGACCTGTGATAGCAGTCTAGTGCAAATGTACTTATGATAAAAGGATTTTTTCCTTCTCTGTAGATGCCTAGTAATGGGATTGCAGGGTCAAATGGGAGGTCTAATTTGAGTTCTTTGAGGATTCTCCATACTTCTTTCCAAAAAGTTTGCAGTCCCACCAGCAGTGTAAACGTGTTCCCTTCTGTCCACATTTATGCCAGCACCTGCAGTTTTGAAACTTTGTGATGTGGGCCATTCTCACTGGGGTTAGGTGATACCTCAGGGTGGTTTTGATTTGCATTTCTCTGATAATTAGGGAGGATGAGCATTTTTTCAGATGTTTGTTAGCCATTTGTCTGTATTCTATAGAGAAGGTTCTATTCATGTTTCTTGCCCAGTGATAGATGGGATTGTTGGGTCTTTTTATTTTTGATTAATTTGAGTTCTCTATAGATCCTAGTTATTAAGCACTTGTCCAATTCATAATATGCAAATATCTCTTCCCAATATGAAGGTTGTCTGTTTGCTTTGGTTGTTGTTTCCTTAGCTATCCAGAAGCTTTTCAGTTTAATTAAGTTCCATTTATTTATTTTTGTTGTTGCAATTGCATGAAAGTTGTCTTCATAAAATCTTTCCTCAGGCTGATATCTTCCAGTGTTTACCCCACACTTTCTTCAAGGGTTTTTATTATTTCATGCCTTAGATTTAAATCTTTTACCATCTTGAATCAATTTTTGTGAGTGGTGAGAGGTATGGGTCCAGTTTCAGTCTTTTACATGTGATTATCCAATTCTCCCAACACCATTTATTGAATAGGAATTCTTCTCCCCAGTGTATGTTCATGTTTGGTTTATCAAAGATCAGATGGCTGTAAGATGTTAGTTTCCTCTCTTGGTTTTCTATTCTGTTACAAATGTCAATATCTTAATTTTTTTGGCCAATACCATTGCTGTTTTGATCACTGTGGCCTTGTAGTATAGCTGAAAGTCTGGTAGGGTGATACCCTGGGCTTTGTTTTTATTACTAAGAATTGCCTTGGCTAAATGGGGTTTCTTCTGGTTCCATACAAAACAAAGAAATATTTTTTTTCAGGTTTTGAAAATATGATAATAGTATTTTAGTGGGGATTGCATTGAATCTGTAGGTTGCTTTGGGTAGTACAGACATTTTCCCAATGTTGATTCTTCCCAGCTATGGGATGTTCTTCCATTTGTTAATATCTTCTGCTATTTCATTTCTTAGGGTTTT
>NW_003852586.1:1285175-1316123 GCF_000181295.1 Otolemur garnettii
TTTTGCAGTTTTTGGCTGGGCCTGGATTTGAACCTGGCACCTCCAGTATATGGGGCCAGTGCCCTACTCCTTTGAGCCACAGGCACTGCCCAGTATTTTATTATTTTTGAAGCTCCTGTGAAAGGAAATGTGTCCTTGATTAGGTTCTCATGTTGGCTGTTATTGGCATATACAAAGAGTACTGATTTGTGTACATTGATTTTATATCCTGAGACATTACTGTAATTTTTGATCACTTTCAGGAGTCTTGTGGTTGAGTCTTTGGGGTTCTCTAAGAATAAGATCATATCATTGTCAAAGAGGGAGAGTTTGACCTCCTCTGCTCCCATTTGGATGCACTTTATTTCCTTCTCTTGCCTGATTGTATTGGCTAGAACTTCTAGCACTATGTTGAATAGTAGTAGTGATAGAGGACAGCCTTGTCTGGTTCCAGTTCCAAGTGGAAAAGCTTTCAGTTTTACCTCATTCAGTATAATATTAATTGTGGGTTTGCTGTAAATGGCTTTGATCAGATTAAGAAATATGCCACCTATGCCTATTTTATTAAGTGTTCTAATTAGAAAATGATGCTAAATTTTATTGAATGTTTTTTCTTCATCTGTTGAGAGGATTATATGGTCTTTGTTTTTGCTCTGTTGATATGGTGA
Source organism: Otolemur garnettii (assembly GCF_000181295.1). Lineage (NCBI taxonomy): Eukaryota > Metazoa > Chordata > Mammalia > Primates > Galagidae > Otolemur > Otolemur garnettii. Next base: position 1,285,823 of record NW_003852586.1, read on the forward strand.
ATTATGTTTATGGACTTGTGTATGTTAAACCAGCCTTGCATCTCTTGATTGTGATGTATGACTTTTTGAATGTATATCTGTAATCTATTGGCTAGGATTTTGTTGAGAAATTTGCATCTATATTCATTAATGAAATTGGACTGAAATTCTCCTTTTTAGTTGGAGCTTTTTCTGGTTTTGGTATCAGGGTGATGTTTGCTCTGTAAAACATGTTGAGGAAGATTCCTTCCTTTTCAGATTTTGTAATGATTTTTGCAATATGGGTATAAACTCTTTGTTAGAAGTTTGATAGAATTTTGGTGTGAAACCATCTGGACCAGGACATTTTTTTGTTGGGGAATTTTTTATTGTTTTTTTGGTCTCAGGTCTTGTAATCAGTGTTTTCATGAGATATATTAGAAAGGGTGTGATTCCAGGTATTGATCCATTTCCTCCACATTGTTGAATTTCTGGGCATAGAGTTTCTTGTAGTATTTTGAGAAGATGTCTTGCATCTCTGTGGCATCTGTTGTTATTTTCCCTTTATTGTTTCTGATTGAGGTTATTAGAGATTTTACTTTTCTGTTTCTAATTAATCTGGCCAAAATTTTATCAACTTAATTTTTTTAAAAACCAACTTTTTATTTTCTTTTCAATTCTTTTTTTTCTTTTTCTTCAATTCTTTTTCAATTCCATTCTTTTATTTTCAATTTCATTAATCTCTGATCTAATTTTGGATATTTCTTTTCTTCTTCTGGGTTTGGGATTAGATTATTCTTCTTTTACCAATTCCATAAGATGGTACATGAGTTTGTCGATACGTTCTCTTTGTTTTATGAATGTAGGCATCTAATATGATGAATTTCCCTCTTAAGACTGCTTTTGCTCTATCCCATAGGTTTTGGTAACTGTGTCTTCATTGTTATGTTTGAGGAATTTAACTATTTCCTCTTTTATCTCTTCCTGACTCCAACAATCATTCAGTATAAGGTTGTTTAATTTCCAAGTCTTTGTATGCGGATGATTGTTTTTTGCTGGAGTTGAGTTCTACTTTATTGGCTTGTGGTCTGAGAAGATACCAGGTATAATTTCTATTATTTTAATTTTACTGAGGTTTGATTTGCATCCTAGGGTGTAGTCTGTTTTGGAGTACATACTATGGGCTGATGAGAAAAATGTATATTCTTTAGCTTTTGGATGGTGTGTTCTGTATATGTCTATTAATCCCATTTTTTCTAGGGTCACATTTAAGTCCTTGGTATCTTTGTTTAGTTTCTGTTTAGAGGATCTTCCTAGTTCTGTCAGAGGGGTGTTAAAGTCCCTGACTATTATGGTGTTATGGGATATCATATTGCTTAGACCCATTGAGATGTATTTCATAAATCTTGGAGCATTAAGTTGGGTGCATAAATATTTAAAATTGAAATATCTTCTTGTTGTTTTGTTACTTTGACCAGTATAAAGTGTCTGTCTTTGTCTTTCTTAACTTTAGTTGTTTAAATCTGCTTGTATCTGAAAATAAGATTGCAAACCTTCCTTTCTTCTGATTTCCATTTGCTTAAAATACTATTTTCCATCCCTTAACTCTGAGTCTTGATTTGTCTGTACTTCAAGGCTAGGTGTGTCTCTTGGACATAGCATATGGATGGCTTGTGTTTTCCATTCAGCCAGCCTATGCCTCTTCAGTGGTGAATTCAATCCATTGGCATTTATTGAGAGAATTGATAAATGTGGTGGAGTTCTATTCATCTTCTTTTGTGAAAGTGTATTATGTAGTTTTATCCTTTGCATCATTGTGGAAGCTAAGTTTTGACTTTTAGCTTCTGGGTGTTTACTTTGCTGGTGGTCCATTGTGATGGTTAGTGTTGAAAGTAGGTCTAAGAGAAGCCCAAGTGCCCATCGATCCACAAATGGATCAACAAACTGTGGTATATGTACACCATGGAATACTATGCAGCCATAAAGAAAGATGAAGCATTTACATCCTTCATGTTCACATGGATGGAGCTGGAAAATGTTCTTCTTAGCAAAGTATCACAAGAATGGAAGAAAAAGTATCCAGTGTACATACCCCTATTATGAAATTAATTTATGTCTTTTATATGTAAGCTATAACCTAATAACAGCCTAAGAATACGGGGAGGGAGGAGGGAGAGCAGAGGGAGGAATGGGTGGAGGGAGGGGGATTGGAGGGATCACTTCTGTGATTTATCTTACAAGAGTACAAGTGAATCTTTCTAAGAGTAGAATATGAACGTTTTAACACAATAACTAAGAAAATGACATGAAGTCTATGTTAACCAGTTTGATGGAAGTGTTTTGGATTGTGTATGAAAACCCCACACTGTACCCCAGAAGTGCATTAATGTACATAGTTACCATTCAATAAAAAAAAAAAAGAAAAAAAAAGAAAGTAGGTCTAAGTATTTCCTGTAGAGTTGGTCTTGTTGTGGTGAATTTCCTCAGTATTTGTACATCTGCAAAAGGTTTGATTTCTCTATCCATTTTGAGGCTTAGTTTAGCAGGATGTAGAATTCTGGGCTGAAAATTGTTTTATTTAAGGATGTAGAAGGGGGATGACCATGCTCTTCTGGCTTGGAAGTTTTTAGTTGAAAAGTCTGCTGTCATCCTAATGGCTCTGCCTCTGTAGGTCAGTTGGTGCTTGTTCTTGGCTGCTTGCATTATTTTTTCTTTCATTTGACTTTGGACAGGTTCATTACAACATGTCTTGGAGAGACTCTGTTTGAGATGAGATGACCTGAGGTTTGATATCCATCTGAAAGGAGTGTGTTGGGGTGTTTGGTAAAACTTGGGAAGTTTTCATTTATGGCAATCTCCAGTAGGACTTCTCTTCCTTTGGGATAATCTTCTTCCTCTTCAGGAGTCTCTATTATTCAGATGTTTTGAAGGCTTCTTGGGGTCTTGTAGTTCTCTAAGTGCCTGTTCTGCTTTTCCTCTCTTCTTTTCTGCTTCTTTAACCACCTAGATTAACTTGAAAACTTTATCTTCTAGCTCTGAGGTTGTTTCTTCTCCATGATTTAACCTATTTTTGACACTTTCCACTGCATCTTAATATTTCCCAATTGTCTCTTTCATTTCCTTAAGCTCTACCATATCCTTTCTATATTCTACATATGTCTTGTTCAACTTTTGGTTCTGTCTTTCCATTTTCTTGTCCATTCCTTTTATTGTCTTTATCATCCATATTTTAAATCCCCTTTCTGTTAAACACATTAATTCTTCTTTTTTGTCTGTTTGTTTTTTGCAATTTTTGGCTGGGGCTGGGTTTGAACCTGCTACCTCAGGCATATGGGGTCAGTGCCCTACTCCTTTGAGCCACAGGTGCTTCCCTAAACCCATTAATTCTTTATAGGTGAAGTCTTCTGCAGTAGTTGCCTCATGGTCCCTTGGGAGAATTCCTCTGTTTTGGTTTTTCATGTTGCCTGAATTTTTCTGTTGGTTCCTCCTTAGGTGTTCTTTCTTCTTGTTCACCTTCTTCTCCTCTTTTTTCCTTCTCCCTGCCTTCTTTGTTTTAAGCAGACCTGCCTTGGTCTTGATGACAGTGTGTTGTAATATGTCACCGGGGCACTAGGGGGTGCTGTGGGTTTTTTTTAGGAGACAGAGAGCACAGCCAGCAACCTTTGTGGTCCTTATTCCTCACTTAGTTGCATTAGGTGGTCACCTGATTGTTTATTAAGCATTCAGACCAGGCTGGGTTGGTATCTTAAAGCTCACAAGAATCCTTCAGGGGCAGGTCTCATGGTGCCCCCTGACTCCAGTTCTCATGGGGTGTGGGAGTCTCTCATCCTGTCCCAAGTGTGGAGTTCTGATCCCTGCAGGCAGAATTAAGACAGCTGTGCTTTAGGCCCCTGCTAAGACCTTCTCATGACCTTCCTAAAATGGCAGCCCCCTGGCCACTGAGACCTTCTAAGTATGGCTGCCTTGCCAGCCACCAAACCTATGCAAATCCACTCCAACCATCATCCAAATCTAGTTGCTATATACTGTTTGAGTCCACTTACTCTTCCAATCTTTCCACTCAGTGTGCAACTTCTCCTAAGAACTGAAAACTCTGGAATGCTTCCTTGTGTCCTGGACCTCTGTGTGGGGCCAACCAATCTCTGCGGATCACAATCACTTGCCTAATTCATCTTATTTCTACCACTCTGGATCATACGCTGTATCTGGCTCACCACCTCCTTGTTGTGCCCCCTGAGATATGACTCTGGGTAAAGTCCCTTTGCCAGGTATGGGTGAGTTCTCTCTTTTTCCCTAGTTGTTCTAGGAGAGCTCAGCTGAAGGATCCTTCTGGTCCACCATCTTGTTCTGCCCCAATGAAGAAAAGGTTCTTTCACTCCACTTTCTTTTAAAGTTGGAGCCTAGCTTAGGTCCCATCATTGAATTAGCCCCTGTTTTCTGTTATTTTCTGGGGCTCTTCTTCTTTTTTATTTTTGAGACATTCTCATTATGTTGCCTTAGGTAGAGTGCTGTGGCATCACTGCTCATAGCAAGCAAACTCAGACTCTTGGGCTTAAGTGATTCTCTTGCCTCAGCCTCCCAAGTAGCTGGGACTACAGGTACCCACCACAACACCTGGCTATATTTTTTATTGTAGTTGTCATTGTTATTTAGCTGGCCCAGGCCAGTTTTGAACCTGCCAGCCTGGGTGTATGTGGCCAGCGTTCTACCCACTGAGCTCTTCTTGATATATTCCAAAGACTTACAGATCCCCTCAACTCTTGGTAAGCCCTGAAGACTTCTAAGACCAAATTCCCGTACATCTTTTGGTTTTAAGTCAATAACTACAGATTACAAAGGCACAAATTTTGTAGTTAAGAATCCTCCAATTTCAAAGCTTTTGTCTCCCAGACTCTCTGTAGCTCTGTCCCTCCCACCAGAGCCCAGACCCCAGGTCTTTCTAGGTCTGCACCCAGGTGGGGCAGGGGTGGGTCTGGGCAAGATGTGTCCCCCTGTCATACTCTCTAGCCCACTGTCTACCCTGGCATGGGGACTTGGCCTTTTCCTCATATCTCAGTTTTCTTCTCTGCTGCTTATAAAGCTTCTTTCTAAGTAAGTTGGGATGAGTGAGGTAGGAAGTGGCCAAATATAAACTTCATAATCTGGAACATTTACTTTTGTGGGATAGCTTATTCTCTGACAAGCCAAATAATAGAGCATTATTGGTGATATACAAAAACTTATGTTTCATTTAATTATTTCTTTCAGATTTAATTTTGTCACTGACAAAATTATAAAATGTATCCACGTAACAAAAACATTTGTATCCCCTTAAGATTTTGAGATAAAAGATAATTTTGTCACCAAAAGGAAATTTCAGTGATTTCTAGATAGATATGGATTACAGTAATGATTGAAGAATTTGTATTGTGACTCTTGGGTACTGCATGTTACAGGATATATAAATGTGGGGTTTTAAACATTGTCATTTTCTTTTTTGAAATTTCTTGACTATGAGAATCTTAGAGATAAAGAGTTTGGAGAATTACTGACTTTTTGATAAAGGAAGGTAATATTGGGTTGATGTAAAAATGTAGGACTCTAAACTAATCAATCTGCAAATATAAGAACTACTCTCAGAAGGGAGATGAGGACCCTGTCATCTTCCTCTGTTGTCTCAGCATTTCTAGCTGAACATAGAAGTGCAGAGGCACAAAATTGCAGAAGTAACAGAGAAAACACAGATGATTAGGTGTGCACAGGATGTGCTCACTCTGACCGGCTGTGCCGTGCTTCCCAGGGTGTAATAAAGTCAAGCACAGAATAAGTGGGGGAGGGAAAGACCACCTGGGGCTCTACTTTCCCTCATTCCTCACAAGGGCCCTGGAAGGGAGGTGTTACTATGATCTCTGTTGCTGAGACAAGGAAACCAGGATCAAAAAGCTTTTGTACTTGCTCAAGTCCACGCTGGTGGGTGGCAGAATCAAATTTCCAGTCCAGTCCCATCTGGGTCCAAAGCTCATAGCTGTCCCATGACTGTGGCATGCAGGGCTGAATCAGGGCTGCACAGCTGTTGGGGACCCCACATGCTTCCCACCTACCTCCTTGGAAGGCTCCTAGGAACGGCTGGTGGATGAACACCTACAGTTGCATTCCAGGCCTTCCCTTCCTGGAGCACAGCCCAAGAAACACAGCTAGTGTCTCAAAATGCCCGTGAACATAAAGGTTCTGTGATCGAATATAAACGCTGCATCCTACATCCCCAAGTATGTATTGCTGGTTCTGAAATTCCCAAGGTAAAGAAACTTTGAAAATTTACCCAAACTTTGTTTCCTTTTAACACTCACTTACCTGTGGAACTGGAAGGGACTGAGGAAGTGCTGTTTGAGGTGAGTCTGTCACCGTCTGGGATGTGAGCTGTTTACGGTTGGTATCTTCAGTGTCTGTCACATACTAGGGCTCAATATGTGCTAAAAACAAGACTCTGTGAGTAACAAGCTAATGACGTCTCTCACTCCAGCTGCTCAGGAAGATGTGCCCAGATGAGGAGGCAGCAGGGACCTGCACCTCTCCAGGCCCCAGGGACCCTCCTTAGCCCTCAGTTCTCAGGATGTGCCAAGACGTTCTTCCCACATTCTGAAATGCGAGTGAAACCTGACTGACCCTCACACTGAGCTGGAGGAAGAAGGAATGGAAACGAGAAAATAGCCTTTTATTAAACGTCTGCTAAGTGGTGGGCAATAGGAAGGCACTATGTTATTTTAACATCCTCTGTTGTTGTATTTAATCTCCATTATCAGTCTTCTAAAGTGAATCTTACTGTCCCCATCATTAGAGGTGATAATACCAGATCAGAGAGATTAAGGAACTTGCCAAGATACACATCTGATGAGTGTCAGAATCTGAATCAGGTCAGCCTGACTCTGGAATCCATGTGCGTTCTGCCCTGCTTTTGCTGCCCTGAGGTAGGAAGCTGGATTGGGAGGAATGTAGCAACACGCACTGTTTACTCTGAGGTGTTTGACAAGCTTGGAATGTGCTGAAGGTTATTAGTTCATAGTAATTGTTAGGAAGAAGCCCAGGACTTGACTCTGTTACTTTCATTTCGGTTGGGGGCTACATTTTTTTTTTTATATTAAAACAAAACACAAGAAAACAAACCCATTTCTATCGTTGTAAAACCTGGGGCTGTACATGAAAGTGCTTCACAGGCGTGCAAGCTGCCTGACCAGGCCGGTGCTCTGGAGACAGCCCCCTCATTCATTTCTTAAGCCTCATTGTTTGTGCTAATCCTTCCATGGTAGGAAGACTCTCTGATATGTTTTACAAGAGCTGGTCAGACCTGGCCGGCTCTGATTAAAGGCCTAAACCCACTTGGAGAAAATCATACTGTGCTTAGTACACATTTCTGTCTCATAGGCAATGTCTGAAGGTGTCTGTGGGGTAATTACCCAGGGAAAAGATGGGCCAGAAAAACCCAGAATTAGGTAGATGGGTGTTCTTCCAAACCAGAGCGATGAATCATTAGCACGAGAAACCAGAGCTCAGCATCTCTTAAATTTTAGGGTTTTCATGAATCACTAAGAGATTAATTAGATCTAAAAAATGTTTTGTTTTACTTTACTTAATTTATTTATTGAGACAGAGTCTCACTCTGTCACCCTGGGTAGAGCGCCATATTGTCATAGCTCACAGCAACCTCGGACCCCTGGGCTTGAGCGATCCTCTTGATGTGAAGGTTCTGTGATCCTCTTGAGTAGCTGGAGCAGCTACCTGTGTGCACCACCCGGTAGTCTGGCTAATTTTTCTAATTTTAGCAGAGATGGGGTCTCACTCTTGCTCAGGCTGGTCTCGAACTCCTGAGCTTAAGCAGTCCACCCACCTCGGCCTCCCAGAGTGCTGCCCAGCCTAGAGAAGCATTTTAAAAGGAATGACCAAAAAATATTTGTGAGGTAAAAATGTTATAGAATTAGAAAGTAGTTTCATTTCCTCAGACGATTCTTAGAGATAGGTAACGTTGATGAGGACTGGAAAGGCTCTGAAACCAATAGTAACTAAGGTTAAAGAGCTTTTACAATGCGCTGGGCACACACTGGTCACTTGACATGCACCATCTCATTTAAAATATGGGTGTTCTGGCAAACAGTGTTTGTCCTTCTGAATGGTAACTGTGACCGAAGCTGGGGAGCAGTTGCTTCATCTGCAGGCGAGCATCCTGCCTGAGTGTCTTACACCTGGCTGGCTTGACTCACCTGTGTGACCTGCCCTGGCCTGGGTGGCCATCTTGGGTTTTTTGTACTGGCTATAAATCTTAAGTTCTTTTGTCTTCACTACAACATGCAGGATAACTGTGGCCAAACTGTTTTTCTACTCACGGAACAATTTGTGGCTTATACCATTAGAAGCCATAAGAAAAAAAATATGCTGCTTAGTTAATGAGAGCGAAGTAAGAACAGATGCATTTCCAGGCCTTGTGGACATGGGGTGTCCAAGACCCTGCAAGTGCTCAGGTGGCTGGTAGCAGCACGTCACTCAGCAGGCATTGTGGCCATCCCTCTCATGGCAGCCACCCTTACTGTCTCACAGCTGTTCTCTGCCCCTGTTTTAAATGATTCAGCTGTGGGCAACTACCTCTTCTTCAGTCTCCAGTGTAAATTTTCTAAGAGAGAATCTGACTCAACTTTCACACAGGAGCCCACACTGGGAAGAGCTTTGGAGCCAGGGCATCTCACTGACAGCTGGCCAAGAACACGTCCATCTTGGGTGCAGCCGGTGTGGCCATGGAAGAGAGAAATGGTAGGAAGCACATCTGAAAAACCCAGATGTGATGTGGGCCTGGGGGCACTTTGAAGTTCCCAGGAAGAAACTTTGATAAGCTTTAATATATTATAGATATGAACTCTTTAATGTATTTTAGATTTTAGACAGCTTTGGACACCTTTCTTGGCTTATCCAGAATAAGCTTCTTGACACAATGGTTGCATCAAAAAAGTTAAAACCAGACAACTATTTTATTAATTTATGAGTAGCAGGGCTCTCTCTCTAGTCAGGTTAATCATAATTGTCCTAATGTTTCCCCAAAGAAAGATCTACACCAAAAGTGAAATCACAATCCTACAGTTCTGTGTGAACATAGTCATTAGATGGCAGAAGACTAGTGTGTCACTCTCCATGGGGACGTGTGTAGCTCGCGACGGGTGGACCTGCCAGTGGACCAGGAAGATGTGAGGTTCCCTAGCTACAACCTCCTGCCTCTTTCTCTCAGTGTAGATGGACTTAAAACAAGGTTTGGCTCACCAAAGAAGCTCTGTCAGTAGGTAATGTTTGACCAGACCTATTGGAGTTGGTCTCTGTGCCTTACTTCTTTGTAAGATCAATATATTAGTCAGGCTCCTCCAGAGAACAGAGCCGATGTAATGAGTAGGTATGCAGAGACAGAGATTCATCACAAGGAATCGGCTGACACGATGAGGAAGGCAGGTCCTGAGAGCAGCAGTCGGGAACCTGGAGACCCAGCAGAGTTGACAGTATAGTTCTGTTTCCAAACTGGCAGGTCTGAGACCTCACAGAGCAAGTGTTTCAATTTGAGTCTGGAGGCAGGAAAAGACCTGAGTCCTAGCTGAAGGGGGCCAGGCAGGAGGCCTTCAACTGGTAGATGAGGCTCCTACATAGGGAGGGCGATTGCTTTATTCCATCTATGAATGGAAATGTTTGTTTTACCCAGAAACACCTCCCAGACATGCCTAGAATAAGATTTCACTAAATCTCTGGGATTCCTGGTACCTAGTCAAGTCAACACGCAAAATTAACCAACATGGATGGTGTTTCATTTTTTATTTTTTGCAAAAGAATTGTTAATTTATTTTCAAAATAATAGTTTTTTGTTGTAAAATTAACATACAGCCTTTCCTGGGAGTTCCAGTTACAAGCCCTTATCCAGCCTGCTCAGCTGAATGTCAGGTTTTTTTCTGTGCCATGTGGTTGTGGGACCTATAGTACACTGGTCCATGTGCAAATTATTGTCCACAGGACAGGGCCATGGCCATGACTAAGGCCATGACCAAGGCCAGCATCCTGGGCCCACCTGCAAGGGCAGGAGTGTGTGGAGCTCCTGGAGCATGTGCAGCAGGCCCTCTCTTGAAGGGCGGGCTCTCTGCTGTCTCTCACCCACACCCAGCACTGTGTGCAGTGGGCCTCAGGGTGTGATCTTAGAACACTTAGACCACAGAGGTCCCTGAGACTCTTTTAGGGGTGCAGGTCAAAATTATTTTTAATGCTGCTATGATGCTATTTGATCTTTCACTCTCATTTTCTCACGACATAACGGAATGAGTGTGGAAGCAGGTATGACAATCTAGCTGTCCTCTATGCAGTTAGACACTAGAGATATTTATAAGTGTGTAAAAACACTGCCACTATTCTTACTAAAATTTTTGTTTTTGGAAAATACGTTATTTTTCATGTAGAATATTTATGTTGATGTATAACTGGTTTGTTATCATTTCAAAAGTTAATAAATGTTAAAAAATCTTCTTAGTTTTCCTCCACAAAGGCCTTTGGGGTCCTTGGATAATTTTTAAGAATGTAAAGGGATCCTGACACCAAAAAAATTGAGAACCTATTTTAATCATTTTAAACTTGGGGAAAATGGTTGATTGCAGTGGCTTGTGCTAATAATCCTGGCACTCTGGGAGGGCATGGCGGGTGGATCAGGAGTTTGAGACCAGCCTGAGCAAAAGTGAGACCTCCATCTCCAAAAATAGAAAACCTAGCCAGGTATAATGGCACATACCTGTAGCCCCAGCTACTCGGGAGGCTGAGGCAAGAAGCTCACTTTAACCCAGGAGTTTGAGGTTGCTGTGAGCTATGATGCCACGGCACTCTACTCAAAAAAAAAAAAAAATTCAGGAAAACACCTGTTTTTGTTATGTGATCCTAACAGATTATAGGCAGACACGTAAAAAAGAGTCTGACAAGAAACAGAAACAGTGATATGTTAGGATTATGAATGATTTAGATTTTGAATATATTTGTCTTGTCAAAATTTCTACAATGAATGTGAATTCTTTTATTATCAAAATAAAATAACAGGTTAGATGTCAATTAAAATATAGTGCATATTGATTCTGTGGTAATGTGACTATGATAAAATAAATTAGAATAAATACTTTTATACATGTAGGATTATTTCCAATTCTACAAAATTTTGTGCTTTATGAATTTTAGAATTTAATAAATTCTTTTACACATGTAGGATTATTTCCAATTCTACCGATATACTTCCTCTCGTTTTGAAAGGAAGATAAAAATCTTTTTAACCCCAAGATGGACTTAGTATTTTTTCTTTACTTCTATTTCCTTTCAGATCTCTTTCAAGGATTTTCTTTGTAAAATACTTTCTGCAGAGAACAGGATTGAAAATTAGACGTGAAATCAGAACAAAAAGACAATGTAAACCTGAGGGTGACACTCTGGGCAGCTCCGTTCTGGTCCTCCCGATAGTGTAATGAATTGGGTTGCATTCATTCCTTTTTGAGTTGCTTCTATATAATCTATAGTTACATCAGGATTCTCCTTTATGCAACCGGTAGTCGTTCATAAGTACTCACTGGATGATTTCTGTGAATCAGTCAGCTACTCAGATGCTGTGCTAATGGAGGGGGAATAATCGTGGCTGAGAGCGCCACACTCACAAGAACCAGTTAGAATCGGTCTGTGTGACAGACAGTGGAGGGATATGCCAAGAACTGCAGCACTGGACAAAGTTTACAAGTTATTTACTCAGCCAGAATTTAGTGAGTTCTAAATTTGTACAGAGTATAGTGGCAGGGCATATAAGGTCATGGAAAAAAAATAATTTTGCCTTCGAGATGGATACGGACTAGCTGGGGAGGCAGTGAAGTGCGCGGGCACACACACACACACACACACACTCCATTTGCAATATGAGATTAAGGGCCAATTACTTATAGTAAATAGAGCCAAAGATTTCAGAGATGAGAACTTCAGAGGCAGGCACAGTTGCAAAACCTAATTGCAAAGCAGCTAACGTGAACCTTGAGGGGCAGGTAGGACTAGAGGTCAGCAAGGAGGCAGAGGGTGCCTGAGGGGAGTGAGTGGTAAACTAATGGTCTCATTTTGTTCTCTTCAGACCCACAGACCCCTCTCTCTCTCTTTTTTATAATCAATGTTTCCTTTTCTGAAATTAAATTCTTGGCATAATCTATCTTTATACATAATTTAAAAACTAAATTACACTAAATGAAAATACAATGGTCTATTAGTTAAAGGAGAATGAAAAGTCTAATAAACAGTGTATAATGTGAGCATAAATGCAGACATAGCCAACGTGAAGTAGTCGGATATTTGCACCTACTTGTAATGACTAAGGCAGAATTTAGAAGACACGAAATTGAAAGCTATGCTGAACAAGAAGCAGAGGAAAATGAGAGAGCAGAGGATTCTAGTGGATGCTAGAATAAAAGCTATTGCCAGGCTACATAATGACAGACCAGACCTGTCTGCAGATGGTAAGGGAGACAGAGGGAAATAACCTTAATTACAGTAGGAATCACATGTCAAGACAAATTATAGATTGTTGAAGTGAGAAAGTCAGGAAGTGTAATATTCTTGTAAATCACCTGGACCTTATTTATAAGTGTGAATAAAAACAATTCCCTGTGTTACGTGGGATGGAGAAGAGAAAGAATATTTCAGAACAGGAAGCCTGTCTTGCAACCACACTCTGAGCAGACACTCTGTCTTTAGTATCTAAAAGGACCACAGAGACCAAGGCCTTGGTAGTCAGCAGGAATCAGAGAGCTGTATACCAAAGGAATAGTGGCACAGGGGCAGCAGAGGTTTTGGGGCAGATCTCTGGGACTGTTAGATCAAAAGATAGAAAAACTTAGATCCAAGAACAATAGGCAATTTCAGTTATAATTTTCATAAAATAATATATTTTCATAATTTCTTACTATGCCACAAAATTAAAATGATGGAATTATTTACAAGATGTGCTGAGAGCCTTCTATTTCATATACATGTACATCAATTACTATTAACAAGTGTCTCAAGAGCTACTGAAAAACATTTGCGTCAGCTTCTGCCAACGTGGGTGATGTATGTGCTGGGGCCTTTGGGGACTTGGTTTCCACTATGGTGAGCAGCTCTTGGAAAAGTCTAAACAGTAGCAGTGTACTGTATGATCTTCTCATGATTAAAAGGAGGAGGAAAGCTATATTAACAGTGTGCCAAAATACCTTGTGATACAGATAGAAAGAATTAGATTGTAGGCTCAGTTAAAAATTTATAGTGTTTACTCAGATAACCTGGCCGGGCACTCGAAGGCTGTTCAGAGGGTGAAGTGGGTCGTCCTTGAGCAGTGCTTCCCTGTGTGGTGCCGGTGCTTAGAAGTGCACATCACATCACAGTACCTGCCTCCATCCCGACAGCCAAACATGTACCAAAAAATGGCCAAAATACCTGCGTTGGGGTCCTAGCTTTATTATGAGGTACTGTTACTGTGCAGCAATGAAAAGACGTGGGCTGAGTGAAGCTACACCATAAAAGTAACGCTCCCTGGCTCTTTTAAAGGAGAGAAATACGGCCGTCTGTTGGGTAGAGTCAACTGGTAAACACAGTGCAAATGCAGATTTTGTTTAAAAAGTAGTGAGAAGCTATGGGAAAGTTTTACTGTTTTCTTCTAAAATTTACACCTATGTAGTTTCTCATGTTTCTGTAATTTTTATACTATCATAGCTCAAAAAAAAATCAAATGATGCCTTGGATTAAAAAAAAATGAGTTTGCAAGTTGTACTGACTCACTTGTAGATGTTTAAGCAGAGTCCAAATCCCAGCTGTCTGCCGTGCCTTTTGTGGTTAAAACATGGATTGTAGGGAATGTTCATTTTAGGGGTGTTATTCCTGGAATATCATATTTTCTCACCACATCAAATAGGTAACTACTAGTCATGTAATAAATGGGGTGAAAACAAAGTGTTTGCTAGAATTTTTGTTTTGTGAAATTTGGTGGTCTTGCAGTGATTCGAATCTTTAAATCATGTCTAAGCTAAGAGGAAATCAAGAATGTACCTGCTTTTTCTCGGGACAGCTCACTGCAAGGTTACTCAAGGCCTCCCGAGTTTGGGGCTATGTTTCTTCTTTATTATCAGGTTTCTTACTGTGCACTGATGGTAGCAGGTTATGGGAACTTGAAGTTTAAATATGAGCCCTTCCGGAGGACAGTGTATCAGAGTACCTTGTTCCTCATGGACACAGCTATTCTCACAGCTCGGCACAAATTAATACTGATTCCTGTTTCTTGCAAGATTTTTTTTTTTTTTTTCTCTTGAGACTCAGGTCCCCCAAATTTTCTAGGACTCAGCAATTTCCTGGAGAAAAGTATAGGGTGAGTCCAAGGACAGAAAATATGTCTCATTTCTTTAGTATTTCCAGCCCCTAGCGTGGTGTCTGGCACATAGTAGGCATTGGGTAAGTGTTTCTGGAGTGAGTAGATGGGTATTAGGACTGGACGAGCTGGTCTGCGGTGTTTCTGGGCTGTTCTCTCCCCTCAGTCCTGGCCTCTTGCGCGGTTTGCCCAGCAGAGGGAACCCAAGGTCCACCTGATGGTCAGAGAACCGCCGGAGAAGGAGGAACTTTCCAGCTGCAGAAACGCAGCTGCAGAAAAAGAAACAAATTTCCAAGAGGACTTACTTTCAGACTTTCAGTAAACGATTAATTTTAGAGTAACTAATCTTGACACTTTGTGAATAATACATTAGGGGAAAATTATTTGATTCTGAAATACGGAACTACCAAAAACTTTAATGTAGAAAATCACGATTACTCGCGAACTAACTTTGACTCGCGCTCAGCTGTATATACAGAGGGCGCCAAGAAATGTGTATGCATTTTAAGAAAGGAAAAAACTATATTGAAATCGTAACACTCCATATACTCCCTTAACAGAAGAAGAACACAAGCCACGTGTGCCTTCCGCAGTCACAAGAGTCACCGCCAGCGTCCAGACGCTTCTGATTGAGGGGCCGCTGCGGTCAGAGCGCGGCCTCCCGGTCCCTCCCGCGAGCGGGTCACACCTGCCGTGCTTCTCGGGATCACCCCGGGAGTGCGGCTGCCGGGCTGGGTCCTGCTGCGGCTCCCACCTCACTGTCACTGTGCAACCACAGCGTTCTCGAATTGAAGCACTTCAAAACGGTCTCTGCGCCTCGGAGGACAAGGTGCTGCTGCCCCCTTCTCTGACTGTCCTGCCCGTCCCATGGTGACGCTGGCGCTCAATTGATTACCGCAGTGTTTTGAGTGAACATCGTACCATGCATTGCTACTGTAATTCAATTCTACTTTGAAAGGAATACATGGGCCCAGCTCGGTGGCTCCTGCCTATAATCCTGGCACTCTGGGAGGCCGAGGCAGGTGGATTACCTGAGCTTACGGGTTCAAGACCAGCCTGAGCCAGAGCGAGACCTTGTCTCTAAAAATTGCCAGGCGTTGTATCGGGCGCTTGTAGTCTCGGCTACTCAGGAGGATGAGGCAAGAGAATCGCATAAGCCCAAATTTCAGGTTGCTGTGAGCTGTGACTCCAGGGCACTCCACCCCACCCAGGGGTTGACAGAGTGAGACTCTGTATCAGAAAAAAAAAAAAAGTGCATCTTAAAATGTGCATTTTTTGGCACCCTCTGTCTCTCTATTTTAGATGCGTAACATGTAAGCTCCTTGAGAAATGGGATTTTCTAGTATTTGCTGAATTATTCTAAGTGCTGGTTGAAGGGTACAGTAGAACTTCCATAAGTTGGCCACCAAAGGGACTGTAACGAATGGTCAGCATAGGGGGTGGCCAACATAAGGAGCTTCCACTGATCACATGTGGCGTTTTTGTGTGATCTATGAAAATTAGGTCAACTTGAGGAGGGGGTCAGTGTAGGGAGGTGGTCGACTAGGGAGGTTCTCCTATCATTTCAATGCTTTTTGAAATTATTTCCAAATAAAAACTGAAACATAAGGAACTGTTTATACTACAAAATAAAAAGTTTAGTGTGCTGCTTCATCTTGATCCAGTTCTAGGCATATGACTACAACCTAACCTCCTTTGTGAAAAGGATATATGAGAACCATAGATGTAATGGAGATTTTCTTTTGTAAAGAGCAGTAATTTCATTACTGAATGCAGGAGGAGGCTTGGCTTTATAGTGCCACACTGTCCCTGTCAGGAGATGTGCAGAGCCTTGTTCCCGTGAGATGGAAATTACACTTTCTCGAATAGACATTTCTGAAACTTCTCGTCACAATCAATAGAGGTTTTTTCTTTTTAAAGGATGGGATCTCCCTAAGTTGACTATGCTGGGCTCTGACTCCTCGGTGCAGGGCGTAGCTGAGACTAGAGGCACCTTACTGTGCTTGGCTGGAGTTGTACCTTAGATCTGCCATGTGGTCCAATCTGCTTATTTCTACTTTGTAGTTAAAAAAGAAAATGGAAATTGTAATTACACAGTATATCGCTTTATACTTTGCAATGTAGTTTTAAATTATATCTTATCCTCAACAGCCCTATAAGACTGGGTAATTATTAGCACTACTGTTTTACAGACATAAAAACACAGGCTCTGAGATGTGAAGTTGTCCGCGGAGCAAGCCTTCGGTGCTTCTTCCCACCTTCCTGAGGTTTGCCTGCACTCCCTGAAGGTGAACGTGCAAGGTCATGTTCTCTTTCCTAGGCCAGGGTACAGAGTAAGACTTATAATGAAGTGGTAATAATAGTAATAATACTCAGCTTTATTGCATTCTTTTTTTATTGTTTCAGGTTGAGGGTACAAAGAATTAGGTTATGGTGTTTGTATTTGTTAGGTAGAGTCCCTCTTATAATTGTGTCTCACTCCCAAGAGGTGTGCCATGCACCCTAACATTGTGTTCGTTAAGTGGGAGCTCACCCATCCCTCTCCCTCCTCCTCTGCTCTCCCACTCACTTCTTACCCTGCCCCTCTACCTTGGATCGATGTGAGTTTTTCTTTTATGTGGGTGTGAATTAGATTGTCTACTGGCTTCATGTGAGTGTTAAGTACATTGGATTCTTGCTTCTTCATTCTTGTGGTACTTTACTAAGAAGAATGTGTTTCAATTCCATCCAGGTTAATGCAAAAGATGTAAGGTCTCCACCTTTTTAATGGCTAAATAGTATTCCAGGGTATACATGTACCATAGCTTGTTAATCCATTCCTGGGTTGGTGGGCAAGCTTTATTGCATTCTTACAACATGCTGGAGAGTTTGCTAAGTGTTTTCTAAGTAGTTCATCTCACTTAACATCTGTACAATTTTTCCAGGGTATGGAAGCAGAGGTGGAGAGGGATGGGATGTGATTGGCAAGATGGGCAGGAGAAGAAGGGGCACCAAGGACCACAAGGCTCATGGGTTTGGTGAATTGGACCCTGGCACAGCCATTCACGAAGTCAGAGAGCGCAGAGGGGGAGTGTGTGGGAGGATGACTTGGCCTTTGAACTTCACATGTGCACCATCCACTCTGCAGTATCTTTAAAGCATGACGAATAATTTGTCAAAATTAAAAAATATTTCAAAAATGTGCTTGCTTTTATAATGGTTCCAAGCCTGAGATTCCCTGAGCATGTGTCTGAAGATTGCCTTGGTGCAACTAGCTTCTGTTAGACTGGGGAAACGTTCCTTCAAGGAGCAAATGTGACCACAATCACAGTGCACCTGGCAGACAGAGTGTGGAGGTGATGGATGCCTGGTAGTTAGTGAGGAGAAGCTTGCTGACGCGGGTCTGGGGTGAGCCACAGTAAAGAAGCGGTGGGTGCTTACCATATATGATTTGTGGGTTCTCCCTGCCCAAGCCCCATGCTGCGTCCTTCGACATGGCAGTGGGTAGGGAGAAACTGCATGTTACTGACACTCCTATCCCAGCTGCTCACCCACACACAGCTCCCCGAGATCCCACAAAGCAGCTGTCTCCCAGGGTCTTGTCTTTGCCCACACACACTCCCAGAGGCCTGGTGCAGCCGTGTTCCAACAAGCTGCTTCCATCTCTTGCAGAAATGACTAAGTTTATATTTTATTTTATAGTTTATGGAGAACAAAAACCTTTTCTTGGATTTAAACCTTTTCACATTTTCTTGTCCCAGAATGGAGTAGAGAATCCAACCTCAAGTTCCCAAGTGCAGCCCCTTGACTGAATCTAAACTACACAGAACAAAATTCTTTACTGATAAGATTTACTCTGGGTCAGCTTGGTGGCTCACACCTGTAATCCCAGTACTCTGGGAGGCCTGGGTGGCTCACACCTGTAATCCCAGTACTCTGGGAGGCCCTCCCTTGGGCTCAGGAGTTTGAGACCAGCCTGAGCAAAAGCAAGATGCTGTCCCCACTAAAAGTAGAAAAACTAGCCAGGCATTGTGGTAGGTGCCTATAGTCCCAGCTACTCGGGAGGCTGAAGCAGGAGGATGGCTTGAGCCCAGGAGTTTGAGATTGCTGTGAGCTGTAACACCATGACACTCTACCCAGGTGACAGAGTAAGACTCTATCTCAAAAAAAAAAAAAAAAAAAGAAAAGCAAAAGAAAAAACAAAACATTTGCTCTATAAAATTTGTAGTCAGTCAAAAGGCCACACTGAAGGATCCAAAAGGCCACATACGGCCCAAGGCTGCAGGTTCCTCCCTCTTAATGTCAGATACTTCCCACTCTTAGCCTGTCTTCTGTCTGAGATTAGTTATTTATTTTTTATTAAATCATAACTGTGTACATTAATGCATTTATGGGGTACAATGTGCTGATTTTATACACAATTTGGAGTGCTTACATCAAACTGGTTAACATAGTCTTCATCTCACTTAATTATTTGTTGTGTTAAGACATTTATACACTACTCTTAATAGATTTGACATGTACCATTGAGTTATGTACGATAGATAAGGTCCCACCAATCACCCTCCCTCCACCTGGCCTCCCCCTCCTCTTCCCTCCTTCATTGTGGACTACAGTTGTGTTTTATCATTCGCATGAAAGTGTGAGTAATTATATATTGGTTTTATAATATTACTGAGTACATTGGATACTTTTTCTTTCATTCTTGAGATACTTTACTAAGAAGAATATGCTCTAGTTCCATCCATGTAAACATAAAAGATGTGAAGTCTCCATCTTTTTCTATGGCTGCATAATATTCTATGGTATACATATACCACAATTTGTTAATCCATTCATTGGTTGATGGGCACTTGGGCTGCAGCCCAATTCATAATTGTCAAGTCATGGAAGCAGCCCAAGTGGGCACTTGTAGCAAAATTTGCACTTGTCCCATCTGAGATTATTTTTATGAACTCTCTCTTCCCTTCCCTTTCTGCTCTCAACAAACGTCTCCTTTGTTACCCTGGGGGTGCATCATGTAGCAGCAATGCAGAGGGATGAAGGGACAAGCACTAGGTCTCCCTGACTCCAGCTTTCAGGTAGGGATAAGCCGGAAAAAATTCACATGAAGATAAGAAATTCCTTTTTCGTATGGATTTTTATATGGGTAAATCATTAGAGATGAAGTTTTTTTGTGCAAAATTCCTTTACGAATGTTAGGGAATTGGTGCATAAATTATAGTTATTTAGTCATTAAATTTATGTTTCAGGATGGATAATGGAGACTCAGAGGGGGTGGGGGTGGGAGGGGTGTGATGCGAGGTGCCTGGTGGGTGCAGTGTGTGGCCCAGTGATGGGTGCCCTGAGGCCCTGACGTCACCACAGTGCAGCATATCAGGGTAGCAAAATTTGCACTCGTCCCCTATAAGTATATAGAAATAAAAAAATAAATTGATGTTTAGCAAAATAATGACATGAGAAAATATTCACAACATATACTTAAATGGAAGAAGAAGTTACATGACAGCGTGTACCATGGCAGCATGGACCCAGCTCTGCAAAAATACAACATGCACAGAAAAGTTTAAACAAAGTCATGATATTAGTTGGTGTCCTCAAGTCTCATCATTTGATATGCAGTGCTGACTCCACAAAAGCCTCGGACGAGGGGGAGAATGGGATAACATATTTCAATCAGATGGGAGAATCAAGTTCAAGGGATCTGTTGTTAGCATGGTGACTACAGTTAATAACAGACATTGCTTTACTGAAAATTGCTAAAAGAGTAGATTTTAAGAGTTCTTATCAGAGAAAAAGTAAGTATGTGAGGTGACGCCTATGTTCATGAGCTTTGCTCAGTCTTTTCACAGTGTATACATATTTCAAAACATGTTGTACATGATGAATGTACATTCATAAGTGCCAACTCATGGAAGCAGCCCAAGTGGGCATTTGCAGCAAAATTTGCACTTGTCCCATCTGAGATTAAAATGTACACTTTTTATTTGTTAATTAAAATTAAGAATGGATATTTTTACAGAACTAATATAACATACTTTTCTTTTTTTGTGTGTTTGACTTTTTAAATGAAGACACATGTATTCAAAGTGGGAAGAATGCCTAGAGTGACATTTTGGAGTCCTCTATTCATGCTCGTAAACACACACACCCTCCTTATAAATTCTTGGGGACGTTTTCTTCCTTCAGGACAGGAGGGGCCTATTAATGTGAGGATTCTTGATGTATTGTACTTTTGAAAAATAATCACTTCTGGGCGGCACCTGTGGCTCAAAAGGGTAGGGCGGCAGCCCCATAGGCCATAGGTGGCAGGTTCAAAGCCAGCCCCGGCCAAAAAAAATCACTTCTGATAGAAGGTGATGTGAGGCACCATGTGGAGTTGTTCCTACTTTCTTAGAATTTGCAGCTAAGCCCCAGATCGGAGTGACATGGCTGGGCTTCCAGGTCCCTGCTGGGATCAGGACCAGCCATGTGCTTGAGAGCTCTATGCCCACTGACCAGCAGTAGGTCATTTCTGCAGAGATGCTGTGGAGTGGGTCAGGAGCAAAATCAGGATCTGGTTTCAAGTAAGTAAACTGTACCAATTCTTCCTGCTCAAGATAACTAAAAAGTCGAATGATATATTTAAGAAATGTAACCATTTAAAACAAGTTTTTAAAAAGTTAATAGTAGGTCAAGGTTGAGGAGAGGATGAAAATCTAGAGAAGAGAATGCAGCACTTGGGGTCACCTTTGCCCTGGGCTGGCCTTTAATGTGAAGGTGGCTGGATTGTGTGTTTGATACCTGGCTGGGCTACAGCAACCGAAGGCAGAGCCCAGTGCTCCCCACAGAGCAAGCCCTAGAAATCCACAGTATGCTGTAGACTGAGCCCTCTGGGGTGGACCAGAAGTCAGCCAGCAGCCTGCTGCCAGTCCCCCAAACTGTGTTAACATGTTGACTAGTCATGAGTTACCCGGATAGTTTCTGCATAAAATTGCTAGTCAACAATGTGTTAAGATGCAGAAGCTCTCAGTGATTCTATATTATAAACAACTGGGAGGCAAGAAGGGCAAAAGAATAAAATAGGCTGAATTCAGGACACCTGGGAATTGCAGTTGGGAGAGCTCAATCAGGAAGCAGTGGCTTTGTTAAGATGCTTTGAATCGTTGTTCTCCTTGGCTCCTGGCAGAAATAATTAAAAATATTCTCTGTCTCTAATTGTGTATACAAAATTTCTTAGCAGTGATACTAAACGTGCTATCAGAGTTAAACTGATTCAAGAGGAAGCAAGAGTCCATGAGAAAGTGTGAGAATAAAAATGGATGATAGAAAAAGGCCTGCCTGGAATCAAGGTAATTAGATAGTTTGCTTTTAAAAAATGAAAACTATATTCAAGGAGATAAAAATAAAGCTTGAAAATTTTGACAGGAAACTCCTGGAAACTAAAAGATATGATATGTCAGATTTCAAAAAGAGTCAAATAAAAATTTAGGTAGTGCAAATGCCAGTAAATAAAATTAAGAGAAAAATAGATGGGCTTGGTCTGTTCAAGATATCTATTTCTTCTTGGTTAAGTCTATAGAAAGGGTGCGATTCCAGGTATTGATCCATTCCTTTACATTGTCAAATTTCTGGGCATAGAGTTTTTTGTAGTACTCAGAGGTAATGTATCTCTGTGACATCTGTTGTTATTTCCTCTTTATCGTTGCTGATTGAGGCAATTAGAGATTTTACTTTTCTGTTTCTAATTAATCTGGCCAAAGGTTTATCAATTTTTATTTTTTCAAAACCCAACTTTTTATTTCATTAATTTTCTGAATGATTCTTTTGTTTTCAATTTCATTCATCTCTGATTTAATTTTCGTTATTTCTTTTCTTCTGTTGGGTTTGAGATTAGATTCTTCTTTTTTTTCCAGTACCATAAGATGGTTAGTGAGTTTGCTGATGTGCTCTCTTTCTGTTTTTTGAATGTAGGCATCTAATGTGATAAATTTCTCTTTAAAGACTGCTTTTGCTGTATCCCACAGGTTTTGGTAAACTTGTGTCTTCATTGTTTTTGTTTGAGGAATTAACAATTTCCTCTTTTATCTCTTCCTACACCCAACTATCATTCAGCATAAAATGTTTAATTTCCATGTCTTTGTGTGGGGATGAATGTTTTTGTTGGAGTTGAGTTCCATCTTTATTGCCTTGTGGTCTGAGAAGATACAAGGTATAATTTCTATTCTTTTAATTTTGCTAAGATTTGATTTATATCCTAGATGTGGTCTATTTTGGAGTATGTACCATGTGCTGATGGGAAAAATGTATATTCCTTAGCTTTGGGATGGTGTGTTCTGTAAATGTCTATTAATCCTATTTGTTCTAGAGCAGTGGTTCTCAATCTCTCTTTAATACAGTTCCTGTGGGTTGCAACCCACAAGTTGAGAACCACGGTTCTGGGGTCACATTTAGGTCCTTTGTATCTTTGTTTAGCTTCTGTTTAGAGGATGTGTTCAGTTCTGTCACAGGGGTGTTAAAGTCCCTGACTATTATGGTGTTATAGGATATCATGTTGCTTAGACCCATCAAAGTGTGTTTCATAAATCTGGGAGCATTTAAGTTGGGTGCATAAATATTTAAAATTGAAATATCTTCTTGTATTATTCTTTTGGTCAGTATGAAGTGTCCATCTCTGTCTTTCTAAACTTTAATTGCTTTAAATATGCTTGTATCTGAAAATTAAGATTGCAAGCCCTGATTTCCATGTGCTTGAAATACTGTTTTCCTTCCTTTAACCCTGAGTCCAGATTTGTCCTTCAAGGCCAGGTGTGTCTGCTGGAGACAACATAGGGATGTCTTGTGTTTTTTTTTTTTTTTTTTTTTTTAAATCCAATTGGGCCTCTTCATTGGAGAATTCAGTCCATTGAAATTTATTGAGAGAATTGGTAAGTATGGTGGAGTTCTATTCATCTTATTTTTTGTAAGTTCATTGTGTTGTCTTATCCTTTGTGCCATTGTGGAAGCTAAGTTTTGACCTTTAGCTTCTGGATGTTTACTTTGCTGGTGGTCCATTGTGGTGGTCAGTGTTGAGAATAGGACTAAGTATTTACTGTAAGAGCTGGTCTTGTTGTGGTGAATTTCCTCAGTGCTTGTATATCCACAAAAGATTTGATTTCTCCATCAATTTTGAAGCTTAGTTTACCAGGATACAGAATTCTGGGCTGAAAATTGTTTTGTTTAGGGTTGTTGAAGGTGGATGATCATCGTCTTCTGGCTTGGAGGTTTTCAGTTGAAAAATATGCTGTGATCCTAATGGCTCTATCTCTGTAGGTCAATTGGTGCTTGCTTCTGGCTGTTTGCAGAATTTTTTCTTTCATCTTGACTTTGGACAGGTTCATTACAATGTGTCTTGGAGAGGCTCTGTTTGAGTTGATGACCCTGGGATTGGTATCTGTGGGAAAGGAGTGTGTCTGAATCTTTAGTTAAACTTCAGAAGTTTTCATTTATGATAGTTTCCAGTAGGGGTTTTATTTCTTTGGGATAATCTTCTCTTTCAGGAAACCCTTTTATTGATATGTTTGAACACTTCAGGGGATCTTGTAGTTCTCTAAGTGACTGTTCTGCTTTCTCTTTTTTTCTGCCTCTTTAACTACCTGGGTTAACTTGAAAACTTTATCCTCTAGCCCTGAGGTTTTTCTTCTGCATGGTCTAACCTAGTTTTGATACCTTCTTTACATTCCCTGATTGTCTCCTTTATTTCCTTAAGCTCTGCCATATCCTTTGTATATTCTACATATGTCTCATCTGGCTTTTGGTTCTCTGTTTCCATTTTCTCATCCATTCCTTTTATTGTCTTTATCATACACATTTTAAATTCCCTTTCTGCCAAGTCCATTAATTCTTTATAGGTGGAGTCTTGTGAAGTAGGTGCCTCATGGTCTCTTGGGGTAGTTTCTTTGTTTTGGTTTTTCACATTGCCCTAATTTTTCTGTTGGTTCTTCCTCATGTGTTCTTTTTTCTTGTTCACCTTCTTGTCCTCCTTTTTCCTTCTCGCTTCCTCCTTTGTTTCAAATTACCTTGTCTCAGAGCTAATGAGTCAGATTTCCACATTCTGAATCACATGCTGTATCCAGCTTACCACCTTCTGTTTGTGCTCCTTGAGCTATGACTCTGGGTAAGGTCCTCATACCAGCTATGGCTGGTTTTTCTCTTTTTCCCCATCATACTAGGAGAGCTCAGCTGAAAGATCCTTCTCATCCACCATCTTGCTCTTCTACTTGATATTTTTAAATAAATTCATAACTAAATACTTTTCCTTTCTGCCATCAATATTATTCTTAATGATTGGTCACCTTAAAACTCTATTAGGTCTGCTCAAAGCTAAGAACTAGAAACTACCTGAGTTGCAAAAACATTATTCTCATTTTAAAAACCAGTGCCAATATTTAAAATACTTTGTTTGTTTTGTGTCCTGGATGTTTTCTGTGACAGAGAAACTGTACACAGTAAGATCAGTGATGGAGGAGGCATACGTATTCCCTGTGTGAAAGGAGAGGTGGAAAAGGTAAGTGTGTCTCAGGCAGCTGTGTCTTACAAGGGCACTGTGTGGGAGCTGAGCCCTTCTGACCACCTGACCGCCAGTAGCCCTTGGAATGTCATCAGGTTTCCCAAGGAGTAGCACACCTCAGCTAGACAATGTAGATGGTGATAGCACACCTTGTATGTTAATGCTCTCATGGAGATATTACGTGTAAGGGTTTAGAGAGGAAAGTGTGAGGTAAGAAGGATAGGTAACTTATGTTGGTTTGACAGATATGGAAGGCAAACAATGACTTTCTGTAATGGTTTGGAGTTTGAAAGCACCTTTTGGTATTATATGCTTTGATCATCTTATTAACTTTGTGGGGTATCTATGACACATGAGAAAAATGATGTTAGAGGGAATTTTTTAAAGAGGTTATTTAGAAAGTCTTTCTTCTTCTTCTTCTTCTTCTTTTTTTTTTTTTTTTTAGAGAGGGGGTCTTTCTCTGTCACCCAGTCTAGAGTGGAATGGTGTGATCATAGCTCACTGCAGCCTTGAACTTTGGGGCTCAAGTGATCCTCCCATCTCAGCTTCCCAAGTAGTTGAGACTGTAGATATTTGGCACCATGCCTGGCTTATTTGTTCTACTAATCCTCCTGCCTTAGCCTCCCAGTGTCCTGAGATTATATGTGTGAGCTACTGTGCCTGGTCCTAGGAAGTCTTTCCATAGCATTTTTAATTTGTATCACCAATGGCAAAATATATTTAGAAGATTAAATCCTAATTTACTTTCATTTGGCCATGAAACCATGGTAATTCATAAATATGTGAA
The DNA here is from genome assembly GCF_000181295.1 of Otolemur garnettii. Lineage (NCBI taxonomy): Eukaryota > Metazoa > Chordata > Mammalia > Primates > Galagidae > Otolemur > Otolemur garnettii. Next base: position 1,311,464 of record NW_003852586.1, read on the forward strand.
ATACTGTAGCCAATAAATCTTAAACTACTAGGAAATATTTAACCACCTGAAAAATTCGGCATGGAATATTATTTCATGGGTGCATACTTAGGTTTATCGTATACTGAGGGGTTGAGTCAAATAGAGTGGGAAATGTCACTAACCATGTGCATAGCTTTCATTTTGGGTGTTCTATTGTGATTTATATTAACCTTCCTCACCCCCCACTTTCGATGAACTGTAATGGTCTAGGTTATAAATTTAGATTATAAACTAATAACTGATGAGTTTAGATTATGAGATTAAGTTCTACATCTTCTGTCTTTTGTGAATGGAGGAAGAGTATCACCTTGGTCTTTTTTAGTGATTACTTCTATCAATGTCATTTCCCATCAGGAGTACCAAAATCAAACATTAAGAGAAATACGACCAAAATCAAACATTAAGAGCTGTTAATTCTTTGTTTTCACTGCATGTTTTTGATGATTAAAAGTAATTTGCTTGGGCATGGTGGCACATGCCTGTAATCCTAGTATTCTGAAAGGCCAATGTGGGATAATTGTGTGAGGTCAGTAGTTCAAGATGAGCCTGAGCAAATCAGGACCCTAACTCTACAAAAAATAAAAAAAAATAGCTGGGTGTTTGATGGATGCCTGTAGTCTCAGCTACTCAGGAGGGTGAGGCAGAAGCATTGCTTGAGCCAGGACTTTGAGGCTGCTGTGAGCTGTGATGACAATACTGTACTCTAGCCATGGTGATGGAGTGACACTGTCTCAAAATTTTTTTTCTTGTTAAAAATGAAATTTGTGACTCTCATGAGGCATGAGTCATAAAGTCATGACGAGACCAGAGTTTGTCCTCATGTTGCTGGTGTCCTCTTTCCTGACTGCCGGCTCTTTCCACCCAGGGAGTTCTAGAACTAGGGATGACATGCTTGCATCCTGCTGTAGTTTCTGAAAGTGTCAAAATTTCTTTTCTTCCATCCCCAAAGAAGAAAAAGAGTCAATTTTCAAAATACATTTTAATAGACACATGTTCCAGGTGGTGTAACATTGTATTTCAAAGACAAATTCATTCCTGTAATTGTTTTTTTATAAGTCCATATTCTATAGGTGAAAGGATATTTTCTGAAATTTCAAGGATGTTTTCAGGTAAACTGAGAGTTTCTTCTGAGATGCTCCAGTTTGTCTCAATCTATTCCATGATGTGGTTAATGAAAATGACTCACACGCGTCACCAAATTTGAGGTGGTTTACTTGAGAAAATTTGAAAAAGGTTACTGAATTCCTGGAAGAAAATAGAACACTTTTAAGTGTAGATAAAAGCATATAGAATTTAAACATTTTTACCTGAGATCAAGATTTCTAGGCATAGGAGCATCAAGATTAACCCATCTTTTCCTGTCTATAAGGGTATTTGGTCCTAGATAGTCCCATGTTAAATAATGATCTGTGCTTACTGGTGGGAGAAAAGCTTATTTTTGCAACATTTCCTGAGTCCCATCTGAGAGGAATGGCGAGTAATGGCAGGACTTTCTCCACTAACTGCAGTCTGTTACTAGGGGCTGCTTTCAGTATTAATTAGGAAGGCGCTGAGGCTCATCTGTCATCCGTGGATAGGAAGAGAATCACAACCACCTGGCATGTGTCTGCTGTGGGCCTGTGTGCAGGTGTGGGCATGTGTGTATGCGTGTGTGGACACATGTTATATGTGCGTGCATGTGTGTGTGTGTATGTGTGTGCATGCTTGTGTGCACGTGTGTGCTTGTGTATGTGTGTTCTGAGGCTCTCAGGTGTACATGTGTGCATGCGCATGTGTGTGTGCATGCTCGGGTGTGCATGTGCACGTGTGTGTGCATGTGTGTGTTCTGAGGCTGTTCTCAGGTGTGCATGTGTGTGTGTGTGTGTGTTTGTGTGTATGTACTGGGAAAAGAGGCACAGTCTGCTTACCCCAAATAAAAAGTATGTTATATGCCAGTAATTATGAATCCTTTTTATGGAAGACAGACTGATGACCAAAAACACATGAAAAAATGATCAGTGTGTCTAACCATCAGGGAAATGCAATTCAAAACCACATTGCAGTATCACCTCACCCCAGTGAGAAAGGCCCACATCATAAGTCCCTGAGTAACAGATGCTGGTGTGGACACAGAGAAGGGAAGACTCAGGCACTACTGGGGGACTACAGACTGGTGCAACCTCTGTGGAAAGAAGTATGGAGAATCCTTGAAAAACTTAAATTAGACCTACACTTTGATCCTGCAGTTCCTCTACTAGAGATTTATCCCAAAGAACAGAAGACATTTTATAAAAAAGGTACTTGTGCTACTTGAATGTTCATAGCAGCTCAATTCACAGTTGCAAGGACATGGAAACAGCCCAGGTGCCCATCCCCTCATGAATGGGTTAAGAAAATGTGATATGTAGGGAGTACATACTGAGTAGGGAGTACTACTCAGCCATAAAGATGTTATCTTTGATAACAACCTGATGCAAGTGGAGATCATCTTCCTAAGTGAAGTATCACAAGAATGGAAAAACAAAAACCATATGTGCTCAGGACCACACTGGAACTAGTTGATCAACACCTGTGTGCTCACAGGGAAACAAAACTCAACAAAATTTGGTGGAGGGATGGGTAGAAGGGGAAGGGTAAATTCCCATCCAGTGGATACTTTGAACAGGCTTATTGCACATTGCACACTTTCTGGGTGAGGAACAGTCTATAACTTTGACTTAGAATTTACAGAAGCAAACTAGTAACCAAAATGTATGTAGTGAAATAAATTTACAGACGTTTAACACTTAAATTAGTTAAATTAAAACAATTCTTCCAGGGTTAACGTGATACCGTTGGTGGCTCAGTAAATATTGTCCCTCATGTTGCAGGGATCAATTGTGAGGAAAGGGGCTCCCTGATCTCACTTGTCAAGACAAGATGAAGAACTCCTCCCTTTATGCATACGACTTTCATGGCCAAGGAGCTTTGCCCAAGCTGGGAGGATTTACCATTTGGCAGTTCTGTGGTGGTGTCCTGGGCAGTGCTTGTCCCCCTCCGGATGCCTGCAGGGGGTGTCACTCCAGACTCATCGTCGTCTCTGGGAGTGGTGAGGTGGCCCTCTGGGGTTCCTGCAGGTAGGTTTCCGCCCTGGACATCTGGATTAGCCCTGGCCTGACTGGCGGGCAGGACGCCTCCTGGGAACAGTGGATGGATGATGAGGCCTGTGAAGATTTGTGGGGCCACTGGCTGGAATGAAGGAGGCAAGCAGAAAACAAAATCAAAAGAAACACATGTTTAGTCTAGTTAACCATCTTTCCTCTTTTGAGGGCATTAAAACCAGAGAGAACAGCAAAGACCGGGCATTCCTCAGAGGACACACCACCCTCAGCCCAGCCCAGCCCAGCCTGGCGCTGGGCTCCTCACCCAGATTCCCAGCTGTACTTCCGTTCCCTCAGACACAATTTGTTATTATCAGGTGTGTCTAGAGGTGGACTAAGGCAGACACTTCCACAGTTGTGATGGGCTATATCTCTGCAACTAACATAAAACATAATCTCTTCGCCCATGAAAAATTTAAAGCATATAATTTAGAAGGCACAAGATCAATGAAAAAATTGGTTCCAGTGGATTAATGGATCTCTGTCTTCACAGCTTGCATCTCTTTAAGTTTCTTTTGATGTGTTTTTCAAAGGTGTTGGAATATTGAGTCAGAAATATTTCTCTTGGAGACTCAACCACTTGTGTGGTTTATTGTGGCTACAGGAGAAACTCCTCTCTGCTGGAGTGTTTCATTGTTGGAGAATTCTGACTGAGCAGGTCTGAGGCAGGACCCAGCAATCTGCACGTGTAACAAGATTTTGAAGTCTTCTGGATTAGGGGGCTGTGACTTAATTTGGGAGAAACTGTCTTAGATCTGAGAAAGAGTGAACCCAGAGTTAGACTATTGCTAGATGAGAGACTGGAGTAAAGGCATTTTCAAATTGAGGCCTGTGACACCCACAGTTCTGAAATAAAAAAGGCTAGTGGCAGCCACTGTCGGGGAGGGAGTAGACCAGCCTGCATCTGTGTGCCAGGGTGATAGCTGTCTCAGATGTGTGTGTTTGTGTGTGTGTAGCTGCATGGAAAGTGTAGTTGTTACTGTGCACAAGACTGAAAAAAATGCTTGAAAACCACAGGGGTTGTAAATAGAAAAATGGGTTTGGATCTGCATTTATTTTTTTTTCCCCTTTCAGACCTAAATTACTTGAGCCTATCAAGCCCCAGTTCATTTACCTATAAAGCTGGGTCAAAAATCCCTGCTTTTGTAGTTTGGTGAGGGTTGAAGGCAGTGAACACAGAGGGTGTGTTAAAGTGTGTCCTGCGGTGTTGGGTGCACGTTGATGTGCGGGGCTGTGGTGTTGGTTGTGCAGCAGACGTGCATGTCCTGAGGTGTTGGTGTGCGGCGGACATGCGCATTCTGAGGCGTTAGGTGCACAGCGGACATGCCTCGGGTGAGTGGTGGGCATGCGCATCCTGAGGTGTCGGGTGAGTGGTGGGCATGCGCATCCTGACGTATTGGGTGTGAGGTGGACTTATGCGTCCTGAGGTGTGGGCTGTACAGCGGACGTCTGCACCCTGAGGCCTCGGGTGAGTGGTGGACCTGCGCGCCTTGATGTGTTGGGTGAGTGGTGGACGTGCG
>NW_003852586.1:1317983-1334950 GCF_000181295.1 Otolemur garnettii
CGTGCGCGTCCTGAGGAGTCGGGTGAGTGGTGGACGTGCGCGTTCTGAGGTGTTGGGTGCGCAGCTGACGTGCCCGTCCTGGGGTGTTGGGTGTGAAGCGGATGTCCACGTCCTGAGGTGTTGGGTGCGCAGGGGATGTACACGTCCTGAGGCGTCGGGTGAGTGGTGGATGTGCGCATCCTGAGGTGTTGGGCGAGGATGGATGTGCGCGTCCTGAGGTGTTGGGCGAGGATGGACGTGCGTGTCCTGAGGTGTTGGGTGAGGATGGATGTGCGCGTCCTGAGGAGTCGGGTGAAGATGGATGTGCGTGTCCTGAGGTGTTGGTGCCCAGTGGACGTGCGTGTCCTGAGGTGTTGGGTGCACGGTAGATGTGGATACTAATACATCAGTTCTGGGGAAGCAGGTAGTCTCATTACTTGATTATTATTTATGGATGATGTAATAAATCTCTACCTTTTCCATAATTGAAAACCTCTAGGACTGTGTTCCCAATATTGCCTGAATTCGTCACTTTAGTTATGTTTAGATATCATTGTTAATTCAAATCATTTTGTTTAAAAAATGGCATATCGAGGGATGTGTGGACGTGCCTAGCAAAAGTGACCTGAGGTTTACTGAGATTCGGCCCCTCAGTTCCACCTGTGTGTAGGAACCACTTCATTCATCACAATCTGATGCTAGAAAAGTAGATATTTTCTGAGATATTTAAAAATTAAATATCTAAATCTGTAATAAATGTCAATATGTGTACTGTTATACATCTGTATGCATTTTAATGCTTTATAATCCTAGATTTTAATCAATATAAAGTTCGAAATGTGCAGTGTGCATCTGTTCTCTGGATAGAACTGAATCTGACAGTAATATCTGAAAATAAAATCTAAGTCAAATTAGTGGAAGAGTATCTGGAGAAGGATGATGAAATTCCCAGGTAAAAGAAGGATAACCTAATGCAAACATCTATAGAAATGTTCAGTTTTCATACATTCAGTGCAACCAGATTCAAAGTTTATGGTCAAAGAGACTCTGAAGACAGACACTACACAGTGGTAGAAGTGGAAAGAATTGGAATGTTAGTAATTAATAAAAAAATTTTTTTTTACCAATTCCTCCGAGCTTAGGATAGTACCCTGAAAGCAAAACGAAAAACACAAAATATTAGAGAAATTTTAATGTATTTAAAGCAAGGTATGTATAACATAAATTAAAAGCTGAGAATACTCTTAAAGATTATAGCGAGAAATGTTGTATTTTCAATGATGTGTTGAACTGCCTTTGTGATCTCTGCATCAAGACCCAAGTGAGCTTATTGTATGGGGCTGCTAATGTTCATCCTCTGAGTAATGTGAAGACACATGCATTGTGAAAGTTACATCTTTTTCTCTTATTAAATAGATGCACATTGGAGGAAACCTGGGGAATTTTAAATGGCCATGTAGAATTTGCTCTTATGTTATAGAGTTTCTGTGACTATTTTTCTTTGGTCTTAGATTTAAGGTGTATATGATATTTTTCTGTTCTGCAAATGCTACTCTGATGACTGAATACTACTAAACCAGAGCTGTATTTCAGATAATGTTTTTGGGATATGTTCCTAGATGTAGAATTAAATTCATATTTGATTCTGTTTTTAGAAGAAGAAGCTGTCACGTGATACTAATATTTGATTCTGCCCTTTTAATAATTTTATCAGGAATCTCAGGAATTAGTTCCACAAAGGTAAAGAGGAAGAGAAGAGAGAATGTGTTTATAGCATTGTCAGGGAAAATATATAAAGATGAAAAAAAATTTGAGATTAAAAAAATAAATCTCCAAGTTGCTAGTCATTAGATCAATCCCAGTAACTTCTTTCCTTCTTGCCAGTTTGGTTTAGAGAAGTGGCTGACTGCTTCAGCTGTGTGTGATACTTATAATGGTACAGCTGTAACTGAGTAATTTTAATACCCTAAAATTACTTTCAAATTGGAAATAGACATATTGTCCACAAAAAGTTGAAGATTAGATGAGGTAATACATGTGAAGATTAGATGAGGTAATACATGTGAAGTGCTGAGAACAGTGTCTATGAGTGCTGTGCTGGCTCGTGTGATTATCAGTGTCGGCATCTCACAGTGAATGGGAAATGTCATGATTATCTGGGAAATTGAGGTCAGATAGAATGCTTCACACAAAAGTGATTTAAAATCAAAATCAGATTAAGAATAATATTACCTGGGCTCCAAGTTGTGCTACAAAAATTGGTAACATCTGAAAAAAGAGAAAAATTCGGTAAAAAATAAATTCAAGAGAAATTCTAGCAGATGACATAAATATTGAGACTTTCTTAAAAGGATACAGTATTTTTTGAACAGATATTTGCTAGTAATGTGTCATCTCTAATCATAAATATAGACTCACAAACCTGGATGGGAAATGGAACTTGTTCAGTCTGTAAAAAATTTTAGATCCAGAGAGGTTTAGAAATCAGTTCAAGACAGTCCATTGAGAAGGTAGAAGTGAGTGAATTCGATGAACAAAGAAATAGTCTCAGGTGATCTCTAGACTGAAAATTATTCCAAGTAGTAAAGATGATAAAAATGCACAGATTTCTTTAATGTGGCACATTAAAATATGTAGCAGGTATTTTAAAATGCAGAGATTTCTTGAAATTTGTATATTTAGTGTTGCATACCTGGCAGGACATTTGCTATTAAAATAAAGCAGTTATGAATGAAATTGCTCAACAACCCTGGTATCAACACAGCTCTGAGAACTAGGTAAGAAATAATTCAGGGGTTACTGATAACTAAAAGTTACAAATTTATAGCTGAATGAGATTTGGGTGAGGTATCAGCAGGCTCTAGTAATCTCTACCACTCAAGAACTAGCCTTGAGTTTCTTAGAGAAAATTGGGGTTTTAAAGATTTATTTTTCTTTTTATAGAAAATTCACTATCAGGAAAGTAATCAAAATGGAATTTTACTTTAATAATAACAAACCCAAAAGGTTTGAAGTCCTTGTGAAATGGGTTCTTAATTTTATTATTTCCCTGGAAAGCTGGCACAGCAATTATGGAATGATGGCATGTTAACATGCAGAAAGGAGACGCATTCATGAAGAAGCCTTACTTTCAGTCAGGTTCTTGACGACTGACAAAACACAGTAACAGCAGGAACAACAACAAAATTGAGTAATAGCTGGGTGGTGATAGGAATGCGGTCTGGGAGAAGGGACACGGTGTTTGGGAGAAAATGAAATTGAAATTTCTTCTTTAAAGAAAAGTTAGAATGGAAGCAATGAAAAGATAAAAAAAGGAAACCACAGCTGTTGAGTAATATCTGTAACAGCGCGTGATTCATCTGTTCACCAATATTACAGTAAAGAGAACACATTTCTTCTTAGTTGTTGGTAATAAAATTACTTGAAATAATAATGGCAAACACATATTTATTATGTGGTAATATTATAAGTGTTTTACATATATTTACTCAATTTTTATAATACTTTTAGAGAAAGATTATACTTTAATGCCCATTTTTTTTTTCTTTTGTTGCAGTTTGGCCAGGGCTGGATTCAAACCTACCACCCTCTGTATATGGGGCTGGCGCCCCACTGACTGAGCCACAAGCGCCATACTTTAATGCCCATTTTAAATTTTGGAGAAGTGGCTGGGCTCTGTGGCTCGCGCTTATGATTCTAGCACTCTGGGAAGCTGAGGCAGGTAGATGACTTGAGCTCAGGAGTTCGAGACCAGCTTGAGCAAGAGCGAGACTTTGTCTCCATTAAAAATAGAAAAATTAGCCAGGGACTGTGGCAGTTGCCTGTAGTCCCAGCTACTTGTGAGGCTGAGGTGGGAGGATTGCTTGAGCCCAAGAGTTTGAGGTTATTGTGAGCTATAGTGCTGTGGCACTCTACCCAGGGCAACAGAGTGAGACTCTGTCACTACATAAACAGACAAACAAATAAATAAATAAATTTTGGAGAAAGTGAGCCATAGAGTGTTTAGGTAACTGGCTAATGCATGCAGATAGAGAGTCAGTAGAGAGCTGAGATTGACCAGAAGTTGTGTGATTATGGAGTTCATTCCAAACCATGTTGGCCTTTCTTTGATAACTTGGATTGTCCAGCAGGTGCCCAGGTTTGTGGCAGAGAAAGTAGCCACTTTGCACAGGGAGAGGAGTCGGAGCTGCCGAGGAGAGTTAGGTACCCTGGTGGCAAGCAGGGTCCCTAACCATCTAGGAATTCCACAAGGGATGAGGATTGATTATGTTATTGTGTGTTGGAGAGTGTGCAAGGTCAGAGCCCCCATTCTGAAGCTTCTGTAACATCTTCAGTGCCCAGTAATGCCTTTGACATGAGTGGACATTCTGGGGAGCACGAGGACGTGCCAAGTCTGGATTCAAGATTAGAGCAGGGCACCAGTGTTGGGATTACACAAGGATCACATGTTAAAGAGATTCTCATTTTCATGTTTCTCAAGGCTTTTTCAGATGGTCAGTTTTCTTTTCTTTTTCTTTTTCTTTTTCTTTTTTGCCAAGTTTATTTTCAAGATTTTTATTGTCAAGATATTTTATGTATCTTTGGTCCCAGAAATCTTATTATGAAGTGAGAGTTGGTCCAGAGGAAATAGCTACTGATATAATTATAGACTAAGTCACGAAGATTTTCACTGTACCATTGTTTACGGAAGTAAAAGCTTTGGAAAAACCCCACATTTTCACTATAGGGAACCAGTGGAATGCTAAGCTGGCGTTGAAATGATGTCATGAGTGAGTATTTCAAAACATGAAAACTATTGAAACTATATCTGTAGCAAAAATTAGGTTATAAAACATTAAGTGTACCAAAAACATGTTTTTTAAAAGATTGTGCTTATATGTTTAGAAAAAAAGACTGGAAGGATATAACAGGGAATGGTGATGGTTATGGATGACAGGACTCTGGATGAATTTTATTTTATTTTTTTGCATGTATGTATCTTCTAAATTCTTTATGATTAATTTTTTTTATATAAAAAATAATGCTCCTACAAAAAATTAGACCATTATGTATGATGGCGGGAGCAGAGGTCACATGCTGGGGAGAATAATTTATCTGCCAATAACTTAGTCTCGCCACTAAAAGATTATTGTATTTTTCTCCAGAGCCCGCTTGGACTTTTATTCAGTGTTAAAATTCAAACACTTCAAAAGGGGGTGATGCCTTAGGTTTGTCACTTCTGTCTTGGTGAGAGAGTTTTCCAGAATGAGAAGAAGATTGCATTTGCTGAAGATAAACTTTACCCACCCTTCACTTTTTCTTTGTGATGATCTTCTTGGTCATCCAGAAAGTGCTCAATAGAAACTATTCTGCTAGAAAAAATCCTGGAACCTCTCAACTTTTCCCCTTATAATTTTGACTTCTCCATTTTACCCAACTTTTCATGGCTTCCTGTTACTCATTAAAAATGTGGGTGGTGTCTGTGGCTCAGTGAGTAGGGTGATGGCCTCATGTACCAAGGATGGCAGGTTCAAACCTGGCCCGGGCTAAACTGCAACAAAAAAATAAACGGGCACTGTGGTGGGTACCTGTAGTCCCAGCTACTTGGGAAGCTGAGGCAAGAGAATCTCCTAAGCCCGAGAGCTGGAGGTTGCTATGAGCTGTGAAGGCACAGTACTCTGCCAAGGGCGACAAAGTGAGACTCTGTCTCTAAAAATAAATAAACAAACAAATAAATAAATAAAGTGCTCTAAGGGGTCCTAGGGTAGCATGATTAGTTTCCTGGTTACGTGTTCATGAGTTTTTATCAAGAATCAAATTGCCAATTACTGTTCCTTGCTCAGTGGAACTTTTGTCTGCAGGTTACCTGGGCAAAATTTTCGAGAAGCTTCAAAGAATTCTTTTTCTCCTGTAGGCTTCTACTAGAGAGAAAATGATTTCCAAGGTTAAACCAAAGTCCTGCTGTTGTACATACCTGTGGCTGCAACTGCTGTGCATTCAGTCCCCCCAGAGATGGTGAGTGGGCCTGGGCGCCAGGTGCCAACCCTGCAGCAGGACTTAACTGTAGGGAATGAAGATTTTCCTTGTATCTTTTCAGTTTGAACATTCAAGAAACTAAAATGTATTTACTAAACATAAAATATGCTTATAGGGAGGACTTGCCATGTAAATATACAGTGTCCTATTATTGCACACTGAGTTAGATACAGAGAGGACATCCAAAGACTTAACTAGTCTGCTCGCCCAACCACAAGGTCATTGCTATCTGTACCCAGGCTAAGTTTTTCTATGGCATTTAATGCATTGTCTTTGAGAATTATATAGGTGATTTTATCTTTGCTTTCCCTTTCTGGTTATAAGCAATGGTTCCTGGAATTACTCTGATAGCTTTTTATTAAGAAATTAATTCTTTGAAACACTCTCTGTGACGCATTGTTATGTCTGAGACTCAGAGTACCAGCAGGTTTAGTAAGGCTCACTTTCTTGTTACAAAATGTTCTTTAATGTTAAGTTCCTAAGTTTGTAATTTTCAATTAACTGTTCTAAGTAAGTCTCTCTGTTCTTTACTGTCAAATGAGACCCTCTTTATCTTTTATTATGGTTGACTCTGGCTCAGTTATGAAAATATATTATTTCAACCAAAAATATTATAAAAATATAATATTTTTGGAAATAGATTATATATGATATAACATTATGGAAATTATAAAAATAAAAAAATATCCTGTGGACATAAATTAATTTTTTCCTAGGTATCCCCATGAAAATTATGAGTTTTAGAATAAAATATCTAGTCTGAAACATGAACTGTATTTAAATTTGGCCACTAAAATAGATCCACTTTAATTAGGAGAGGAACTTATATTTCCCAAGAACTTATATTTCCCAAGTCTAAACTATGTAGACATTTTGTGAGAAGACGGCAGGTCTCCCTGTCCTTTCCAGGCTGCTCTGTTGATGGGGTGGTCGCAGTGAGGGAGTGTGCATGTGGGCATGTGGGTGTGGTGAGGGTGGCAGGGATGCAGGGTGGAGGAGAGAGGAACCTGGAGAAGAGGTGAGTGAGCTGGAGGAGGAAAGACCTGGGAATCAGATGCATTCCTTCAGAGGCTCTGGACCTGAAGAAAGCTTTTGATGTCATGTTGAATGGCACCCACGCTTCTCAACGCTTCCATCACCCCCACTCACTTGCAGTGCCCATGCTCCCTTTCAACATTTGGTATTACATTTATTTAGCAATGGGTATCAAAATAATATAAAAAGCACTTACCAGACGCAGGTCTGACCCCAGCGTGAGCATTTGTGTTAATGGTATTAGACTTATGGAAGGGAGGACCTGCAGGACATTGAAATTGATGTATGAGACAAGAGGCTGTTTCCATGACTCTGCCCATGGTCAACCTGTACTATCAATATAGGAGTATCAGTGTACTCCTATCAATATAGGAGTATCATGTGATCCATACTCCCTCCAAACATGGGCCTCTATGAAGGTAAATGGAGCCTCTTGTTAGCATGGCTCCCTTTTGTGGCCCTGGGAGGCACTCCTGTAATGTGTCATGCTTATGGTATTTACCAGCTTGAAAAATAGATTTACTCTTTAACTTCCTATCTCTTTATAAGTATTGACTTCAGTACCCAACTTTGCATTCTTTTTTATTAAAAGTGTGCCCGGGTTGAATAAGCTGCACATTCCTTAAGGGGGGAGATTGGCTCCTGTTTGAGTTCTATAATGCTGGTTAACTAAAGAAAGAACTTTGGACTCCAGCATTGTCTGACAGTACTATTCCACCAAGTCTAGGTATAGTCTGGACACTGTGGGGCTATACTATTTCATCCAGGCTGGGTGTGGTCTAGGACCTTTATAGAAGATGAAGAGTTGGAATGGGCAGGAGGGTAGTAGCCAAGAAATTATGCAGTTTTTAAAACTCTGAAGAAACAGATTTTACAGAAACACCTCAGCTCATCAGCAACAATGAAACTTAAGGAAGCCGTGAGGACACCTGCAGTTAGTTATTTTCATGGGCCACCTCTTATCCCCTGTTTTCGGTGGCAAATACCACAAAACATATGTCTCAGTATCTCAAGGGCATAGATGACAAAGCTTTTGCTTTTCAAAGTTTAATGGATTTTATTGATAAACCAAATTATTCTTCAGAGAAAGAGAAAAAGAATGACAGTGTTTTGCTTTTCCTATCAAAAATTAAAAAAATAAAAACATATTGGTTCTTTTTTCTGTTTCCTCCAAATGAAAAGCCTTTCTTTTTGTTTAGTTATGAGACTCATGTAAATCTTGATTCTAAGCCCCTCAGTCTCAGCGTGTTTCCCTGCTGGTTTGGGGGCTTCCTGCTCTAAGACTCTCACCTGATTTGGCTGCTGCTGGGTGGGCAGTGTTGCCTCGTCTGGAGCCAGCTTTGTTGGCTGAAGTCCCAAAGTGGGGCTAAGATGCTTCTGTGAAGACAAACATGCATTTGAAGAGACGGGACTGTGTTTAGAGTCTTGTCCATTTATATCAGAAGGTAACAGGCTGTCCCCAGTGGAAAAATGTCTCTCTTTAGGCTCTGTGTGTTCTGGGCAGCTTAGTTCCTTGAGATATCCTATGCTTGGCAGGATGTGAAGTTACAGAGTGGAATAATGCCGTTGGTGGGCAGGACAGGGTGGGTGGAGGACGGCAGGATGCGTGGGGCATGTGCACTTCTGGTGGTGGTTCCTGGCTCTCACTTCTTTTCTGTAACCACCTTTCTTTTTTGCCAGGACACCAAATGTGTAATCTGCACCCTGACTCTGTGCTCCTTTGCTTTTTCTCGGTACTTGAGCTAAGCTGCCGTAGTTCTTACTGAATTTTCACGAAGCCCCCACCTTTGTCTTCCCACTGCTGTGGCACTCTTATAAAGGAAGTTCAGTTTCCTTCCTGGGTATTTTCCTAGTGTATTAAAAATCATGCAATTTTAGGGCTGAAAATATTCTTTCCACTTATTTGGTCTAGTTGTATAGTTTATAGTTTTGTTTTTTATAATTGAGGGCCAGAGAAGCTAAGTAACCTGGCCAAGGTGACACTGTGAGCACCAGACCCATGCTAGGATCTCTGAAAATGCTCTTTGTCCCTGAAGAAAATAAAAAGCTCTCTCTGCCACATTGATCCTGGCTGCCTTTGCTCCTGGATATGACCCAGGAGGCACAGGGTTGTCACCTTGAGTTTACCCTGGAGCAATCTTGGTTTCAATTTGGATTTTCCTCCTCAGTCATCTTTTCCCTCAATTGTAAGAGAAGAGGCTGGCATTACCTGCCCTTAGGTGTCCCTTTCTGCTTTGAGATTATATAGGTACAGACCATGAATAAGTCCTTCTGTCCTCTGCAATCTATTGTTAGCATAGCCACCAGTGTGACCTTTGAAGACAGTTGTCTGACCTTGTCACTCTGCACAGTGTGTGCAGTGACTGTCAGCTTTGTGCAGAGCCAGAGCCAGAGATCCTGTCCTGGACTGCAGGACCCTCTGCCCTGTCTCCCTATACCCCATCCCCCTCAGCTCCATCCCTCTCTGCCCTGTCTCTGTCTGCCCCATTCCCCTCTGCCCTGTCCCTCTCTGTGCCATTCTCCTCTCCCTAAGCCCCTCATGTATTGTCACCCTCTTCCCTGGCCATACAGGTGCTTTGCTGTTTCTGGGACAGGTGAAACACTCCTGCCTCAGCACCTCACTTCACCTGTCCGTTTGTCTGGAATGCTCTCCCCCAGACATCAGCTCACTTCCTCCCCTGCACTAGGTCTTTGCTTGAATTCACCTCCTCACTGAGGCTGACCCTGACTCTCTCCTGGACATGCTTCGGCCCCTCCCCTCTGGTACCCGCAGGCCTGCCCCCTCTTGCCCCAGAGTGCCCACTCACCACCTCCTAACATGTTAAGGGATCACCTGATTTAAGCTTTTCATCATTTATCACTTGTGTCCTTGTAAAACACAAACTTCACAAGGTATCTCTAGCAGGTAGAGCAGTGCTGAACAAATACCTGTTCAAAGAATGAAATGTTGTTTTCTTCTAGAGCATTCCTGTGCCTGTGCTGAGACTTGATTTGCCTTATTTTCTTTCTTTCTGCTCCCTACTCATAGCATTTTCCATCTGGCATTTATTCTGCAACTTTTGACCAACTGACAATGCTTGCTATGTTGTTTTATGTATCCACATTTGATATGGATTGATCTTTTTACCCCTTTATGATAACTCAAAATTCATTTATATGTAATCAAAATACCTTGTCCTGTGCCTTAACTTTTTGTTTGACAAATGTTGGCCCTATACCAGGACACTTCTGTGCCTGCCCCCGACCACACACCTGCTCTCGCTCCGGCTGTAGCATCACGGTGGCCTCCAAGGCAGCCTGTACCTGCTTCTTAGCCCACCTCGCACAAGAACCATGCTTCTGGAAAGTTATCTTTCTCTTGGTTTTTTACAGATTATATAGTAATTAAAATATACTAGAGAAACCCTATTTGAAGAACCTTTGATAAATTACTTCACCTCTATGGTTTGTCTTACAAGGGTACAAGTGAATGTTTCTAAAAGTAGAGTATAAATGTCTTAACACAATAACTAAGAAAATTGACATAAAGTCTATGTTAACCAGTTTGATGAAAATATTTCAAACTGTATATGAAAACACCACACTGTACCCCATGATTGCATTAATGTACACAGCTATCGTTTAATAAAAAAAATTCACTGAAGTAAAAGATCCATTTGTTTTATATAAAAATTAAATTTCTCCTTTACCTAGTTCAGAAAATTAAATTTTCCCAGACATCTTCTTTCAAAGCAGAAATAGAAATATATTCAGAGTAAATTGTTCCATCCTCCACAAGCTCACCCTGTTTATCTCCTTCACAGAACTAATCACAGTTATTATTTATAATTTAACATTTATTTAAAATCATTTAATTAATGTCTACAATACTAGTGACACATGAGGGGTTGTGCCTCATCCTTTTTATCCTTCAGCGCCTGGCATGGTGCCCACCCAGTGCTCAGCTTTTCAGCAGCTGCTTGTAGAGTGTATAGATGGCCATGGGGGAGTCATGTGAGCCTGAAGAGCAACTGGCATGGTTTCTTTTTGTTTTGCTACTTCATAAGAAATATTTTGTAATTTTTGTCTTAATGTGCATACTCAAGAATCTTAAACAGCCAAAGGGAAATTTATTTAAAGAGCAAACCACCACCTCTGCACCTATAAATCTGTGAGGAACAGCTGAGGCCTGTAGGAGCCCATCACTGCTTTCTTTAAGCTGTAACATGCAAACACTTTTTTGGTGATGTGGGGAGGTTTCTGGTGAAAATCAGAAAACCTGCTAGGCAAATTCTCAAAGAGCTATAAGGTAATAGCTTTTCTGATGAAGTGTTCTAGGTCAAGAATGTCAACCACTTTATAATAGACTTATTTGGTGGCCTTTTTAGTTTATACAATCTAGATATTTAGAGTTTCTAATCAGAAATATCAGAAAATGTAGTTTACTTATTTAGTCATGAACAAATAACTAGTTGCCAAGAAAATCGTAAATTCTTTTTTGAAAATAAAGTAATTATCCACTTAGTGTAGGTACAACGGAAGGCATTCTTTTGTCTTCTAATTTCTGCCAGAATGATAAAAATTCTACCATTACAGGGTGAATGCATTTTTAAAAGGAAAATATCTTGAAATATGCACCAATACCTATGAGTTTACTATCTTCTGCTTTGGAAAATAAAAACAGGGAACCAAGGGAATGAGTTGCAGGGCAGAGTGGTTCTGACAGAGGCAGGAAGAGAAGGAAGCCACAGATACTGTCCAGGCTGGTTGGTACACAAAGAAAACAAGTCACACTTACTGGCCAGGGCTCAGCTGAGCCTAGTGGGTACACAGAGTAAACAAGTCACACTTACCGACCAGGACTGAGCTGACCCTGGTGGGTACACAGAGTAAATGTGTCACACTTACTGGCAAGGACTGAGCTGGTCCTAGAAGACAGAACAGTAGAATCATAGTCTTCATGTTTCAAGTTTACCTAAAACAACAAAACAGTCACTCTTTCACTCCATTGTTTTTCCTTTTGAGAAAAGATGCTTAAAGAAAATGAATGTTTTACTTGAAACATGGTCAATTAATGTTACCTTTCTGTCCAGCAGGCAAAATACACAATTGAAACAGTAATCAAAGTCCAGTTGATTTCTGCAGGCTACTCTGGAGAAAAATTTTACACTTTGAGAATTTGTGAGTTCTGGAAGGAATTTAAACTCAGCTCCAGGAGATTGGCAACTGAGAGTCCAATCAGGATTTAGCTGTCTGTGAAATCATTTGGTTTCTTTCATTCCCAACACATCATTAGGTGGGTTATTAGCTGCAGACATTGTATTACCCAATGTCTACCATTGAATTGAGGGCATTTCAGGGAGATATGCCTTGTGTAATTTAAAAAAGTGCAAAAAAGTGCAGACACTAAAAAAATTAAAATCCTTCTTCACCTCCATCTTCACAGTTTCCAAGATACGCCAGTTTTATCATGTAAGTATGAATGTATAAATCAAACACCAAAACATAGAGCTCTGTGCATAGTTAAAAAATAAAATATAAAAAATTGATGGTAGGAATGGCAGCACAACTCTGTGAGTGTACTAAAGGCCATAGGGCTGTGTACTTTCAAATGGTGAATTGTGTGGTGGGTTCATTCTATCTCAGTAAAAAAGCCTATTATTTAGATTGCTCTAATTTGATTTTACTTAACAAATGATAAGCAGCTTTGTATGTTAATACGTACAGATTTATTTCATTTATGTAATGGCTATATGGCTATATTATATTACATTTCTTTGTGATGAACATTTGATTCATTTCCTTTTTATTTTGTAGTTATAAAATTGTTATGATGAATATATTTATGAAACTTTTTTGTTTTGGCACATGTGGGAGGATTTCTGTAGATGTTATTCCTAGAAGCGCTGCATTAAAGGATATGTACATTTTCAGTTCCAATAAATATGGTCAAATTGCCTTCCAGAAATGTTGAATGGTTTGCTTTATTGTAAGTGGAGGAAAATGATACTACAACCTCAAGAAAACACCAGGGACATTCTGAGATTCTCTCATGAGGTGGGGTCTGTTGAACAGTTTCTGGGACCAAATCAATGCCAGGAGGGACATTCTACCTGTATGGAATAGATACATCTTTAAAAGGCAAATACATTGAAATATGCACCAACATATTATTAGTTTTTTCATCTTCTGCACTAAAAGATGGAAAGAAGATTAAGATGCAATGAGTTATAGAACAGAGAAGTTTCGATGGAGGGCAGGAGAGAGAGGGAAGCACATGGAAGGCTGTTGAGGTTTTTTTTTTTTTTTTATAGTAAGGTGTAACATTGGTTCCAACATTGGTTTATATGGCTCCTTTTATTTGAGTTTTTCTCTTAAACTAGATGCGGAGTTCCTGAGACTTGCCCTATATTTCTTTAGAGAGTTCTATGTTTATAGTAGTTTAAAGCAACAGGTGGTTGCTACAAAAGGATGAATGAATGGTAGAGAAGGAGTGGAAGACTGGGGGGGAGGACTTCAGAGAAGAGACAGGTTTCAGGTGGACTTGGGCATAACTATAGTTAATGAGATGGAGGACAGTGTGGGAAAGGGGTTGGCATCGAGGGGAGCTGAGGGATGGGGAGGGAAACGTCATGTCCTCATGGGTTTTCCAGGCAAATTCATTCTTTCTCTTGTTCAGCCTATTCATTTTCCCGCCCATAATATAATGTATGTTCACTCTGTGTTCAGCATTGTTTCAGTCTTGGGATGAAACAGTGATGGAAGGGATGAAAACTCTGCCCTCATGGAGCTCAGCTTTGCTGGGGGAGTATTAATGTTCAGGAAGCTCACTGTACGGGGGCGGGGGGGAGCCCAGGGCACTGGGGGTTGACTTCCCTTGGCATTATTTTCTGTGTATGTGCAGGATGACACATAAAAGTTGATCAAGTTTTTTCTTTTGGTGGACACAAGAGTTGAATTTTATGGCACTGTTACTCCAGGGCTTAGGTGAGGAGGCCTGTGTTCTGTTGCTAGTCTGGAGTAGGGGCCCAGTGAGTAGCTCACTCAAAGTGAACCGTGGTTCCTGACTGGGCAGCAGGGACCTCCCTGTGTGTGATTGCTGACCGCAGACGTACCTCCAGCCCCAACTGAAACAGGATATGCCCTAGCCAGGAAAATGGGCAGTCAGTGGGATTAGACAAAAATAAACAAGCAAAATTAAGAAGGATGAGTAATTTCTTAGACAAGAAATTTTAAGTCTGAAAGCAGATAACTTACAATGATGTAATTATAGAGTTGGTAGTCAAGAAATATGTATATTATAAAAGGGAAAAATTTCTAAACCATTCAAAACAAGGAGACATCAGCAAAAACAGTGAGATAGGTTAGCTTCCAAAATGACTCAGGGGTTGGGATTTGTTGACCTGGTCTCTGAACTACATGTGTCAGCTCTTAGCCTGCAGGCTGAGGAATTCCTTCATTTTTCTTGTTGGTTTCAGTTTCAAGTCTCTTTGGATGTTGAACCTTTTTTTTTTTTTTAATTAAATCATAGTAGTGTACATTAATACTATCATGGGGTACAGTGTACTGTTTCTGCATACAATTTGATATACTTTCATCCAACTGGTTAACATAGCCTTCATGTTTTTTTCTTAGTTATTGTGTTAAGACATTTATATTCTACAATTAGAGAGATTCACGTGTACCCTTATAGGATGAACCCATCAATTACTCTCCCTCCACCCACCCTTCCCCCTCCCCTCCCCTCCTCTCCCCTCTCCCCATATTCCAGGGCTAAAATTGGGTTATGGCTTTCCTATGAAAGCTATAAATTAGTTTCATAGTAGGGCTCAGTACATTGGATACTTTTTCTTCCATTCTCGGGATACTTTGCTAGGAAGAATATTTTCTAGCTCCATCCATGTAAACATGAAGGAGGTAAAGTCTCCATCTTTCTTAATGGCTGCATAGTATTTCATGGTGTACATATACCACAATTTATTGATCCACTCGTGGATCAATGGGCTCTTGGGCTTCTTCCATGACCTAGAAATTATGAATTGGGCTGCAATGAACATTCTGATACAAATATCTTTATTGTAGTGTGATTTTTGGTCTTTGGATATATACCTAATAGAGGAATTATAGGATCAAATGGCAGGTCTGTTTTTAGTTCTTTAAGTGTTCTCCAGATGTCTTTCCAAAAGGAACGTATTAGTTTGCAATCCAACCAGCAGTGTAAAAGTGTTCCCTTTCCCACAACCACGCCAGTATCTGTGATTTTGGGATTTTGTGAGATGAGCTAATTTTACTGGAGTTAGATGATATCTCAAAGTAGTTTTGATTTGTATTTCTCTGATGATTAAGGATAATGAGCATTTTTCATATGTTTGTAGGCTATGTGTCTGTCTTCTTCTGAGAAGTTACTCTTCATGTCCCTTGCCCACGCTGAGAGGGGATCACTTGTTCTCTTCTTGCTAATACATTTGAGTTCACTGTGGATTCTGGTTATTAAACCTTTGTCAGAGACATAACCAGCAAATTTCTTCACCCATTCTGAGGGCTGTCTACTTGCTTTACTTACTGTGCTTTTGGCTGTGCAGAAGCTTTTTAATTTGATGAGGTCCCAGTAGTGTATTTTTGATGTTGCTTCAGTTGGCCAGGGGGTCCTCTTCATAAAATTTTTGCCCAGGTCGATTTCTTCAAGTGTTTTCCCTAAACTTTATTCTAGTATTTTTATAGTTTCACGTCTTAAGTTTAAATCTTTAATCCAGTGAGAGTCTATCTTAGTGGTAAAAGGTGTGGATCCAGTTTCAGTCTTCTGTGGGTCACCAGCTAGTTCGCCCAGGGAAATTTTCCCCACTCAATGTTTTTAATTGGCTTGTCAAAGATCATATAATGGTAAGTAGCTGAGTTCATCTCTTGGTTCTCTATTCTGTTCCATACATCTACCTGTCTGTTTTTGTGCCAATACCATGCTGTTTTGATCACTATGGATATATAGTATAGGCTGATGTCTGGTAGCATGATTCCTCCTGCTTTGTTTTTTTTTTCTGAGTAATGTCTTGGCTATTTGAGGTTTTTTCTGATTCCATATAAAATGAGGCATTATTTTTTCAAGATCTTTAAAGTATGACAATGGAACTTTAATAGGGATTGCATTAAAATTTTATATTGCTTTGAGTAGAATGGACATTTTAACAATGTTAATTCTTCCCAGCCATGAGCATGGTATGTTTTTCCATACTATGCTCATGGTATGGAAACATTTGTTAACATTTTCAGCTATTTCTTTTCTTAGAGTTTCATAGTTCTCTTTATAAAGGTCTTTCACATCCTTTGTTAGGTAAACTCCCAGATATTTCATCATCTTTGGCATTACTGTAAATGGAATAGAGTTCTTGACTATTTTTTCAGCTTGACTGTTGTTTGTATATATAAAGGCTACCGATTTATGAGTGTTGATTTTGTAACCTGAGACGCTGCTGTATTCCTTAATCACTTCTAAGAGTTTTGTAGTACAATCCCTGGTGTTTTTCAGATATACAATCATGTTATCTGCGAAGAGTAAAAGTTTAATCTCTTCTGATCCTATATGGATACCCTTGATTGCCTTTTCTTCCCTAATTGTGATGGCTAAAACTTCTAATACAATGTTAAAGAGCAATGGAGACAATGGGAAACCTTGCCTGGTTCCTGATCTGAGTGGAAATGATTTCAATTTAACTCCATTCAATACAATGGAGTGTATTGAAATTGAAAACAGGATTGGATTTTGGGTTTGCTGTAGATGTCCTCTATCAGTTTAAGAAATGTCCCTTCTATACCAATTTTCTTTTCTGACCATGAAGGGATGCTGGATATTATCAAAAGCTTTTTCTGCGTCAATTGAGAGAATCATATGGTTTTTGTTTTTTAATTTGTTTATGTGATGAATTATGTTTATAGATTTATGTATGTTGAACCAGCCTTGAGATCCT
>NW_003852586.1:1336440-1350871 GCF_000181295.1 Otolemur garnettii
TCCAACTATGATGGAGCTGTGAGAAATTAAGTTGCTCAAGTCTGTTAGAGTATCTTTTATAAATTGAGGTGCATTCTGGTTGGGTGCATAAATATTGATGATTGAAATCTCATCGTATTGAGTATTACCCTTAACAAATATAAAGTGTCCATCTTTATCCTTGATTACTTTTCTTGGTTTAAAGCCTATTGTATCTGCAAATAAAATTGCAACATCTGCTTTTTTCTGCTTTCCTTTTGCCTGGAATATAGATGACCATCCCTTCACCCTGAGTCTAAATTTGTCTTTTAGGGTAAGATGGGATTCTCGTATGCAGCAGATATCTTGCCTGAGTTTTTGTATCCCGTCAGCCAGCCTGTGCCTCTTTAGAGGGCAATTTAAGCCATTTACATTGATTGAGAGTATTGATAAACTTGGTATAATTTTGGATATTGAGTTTTTCAAAAGTCTAGTGGACATCTTTAATCCTTTTGCCACTGTAGAAGTTGGAATTTGATCAAAATTTTCTGTGTGAGTTTACTTATGTGGTGGAGGATTGCGCTGGTCATTATGGAGGATAGGTCTGAGAATATCCTGGAGGACTGGTTTAGTTATAGCAAATTTCTTCAACATGTGAATGTCATTAAAGTATTTAATTTCTCCATCATAGATGAAACTCATTTTAGCTGGATACAGGATCCTGGGTTGAGAGTTATTTTGTTTTAGGAGGTTAAAAGTCAATGACCACCCTCTTCTAGCCTGAATGATTTCAGCAGAGAGATCAGCAGTCATTCTAATATTCTTCCCCTTGTAAGTTATGGTTTTCTTAGGTCTAACTGCTTTCATAATTTTCTTTTTCATACTAACTTCAGTGAAGTTAATTATGATGTCCCTGGGGGATGTCTTATTTGGGTTGAGTCGTGCTGGGGTTCTGAAACTGTCTGCTATCTGAATTTCAGACTCCTCTTGGCATAGTTCTCTTGGAAGGTTCTCTTTCATAATTTCATGAAGTAGAGCCTCTGTACTTTGTGAAGCCATTTCATTGCCTTCAGGGATTCCTATGAGACGAATATTAGTTTCCTTTGAATTATCCCAGAGCTGTCTGAGAGAGTGATCCATTTTTGCTCTCCATTTCTCTTCATCCTTGCACACTTGGGCATGTTCAGACACTTTATCTTCAATGTCAGAGATCCTTTCTTCTGCCTGCTCTGTTCTGTTACCAAGGGATTCTACCATATTTTTCAGATATTTGAGGGCTGCAACCTCTTACCTCAGTGTTTTGAAGTCTTTAGTCATTTTATCTTTGAAATCGTTGAATTCTTGAGACATCTTTTGAATAATTTCTTGAGATACTTTTTGAATAATTTCTCGAAATTCTAATTCCCTCCTTTCTTCCATTCTGTTAATCTTATTTGTATCCAAATTCTGAACTCAGTTTCTGACATCTCAGCCATCTGTTTATGGATGAGATCTTCAATTACATCTGCCCCATCCTTCCTTGGGGGAATTGATCTACTCTGGTCATTCGAATTACCAGAGTTTTTCCTCTGATTCCGCCCCATACTGAAATATACCATGTGGAGACTGTACCAGAACTATTTAGTCAGTGGCCTCCACTGGAGAAGATTCTGGCTTCCTCTGGTTGCCCAGAGAGGCAGAGCATGTCTGTTTGGAAAAGCCTCAGGGGTGTGGGCCTTGTTGTTCCCACTGGTGTGGCTGTTACTCTTCACCTTGGGGTACAGCCATTCTAGTATGGTTCCTTCTCAGCTGACCGTCCTCTCATAGTTCTCTGGTGGCTGGCCAGGGATGCCAGGAGCGTACAGCTCTGGCAGTTCTGGGCCTGCTAGGTGCAGGTGCTTAGAGCGGGGAACTCTTCCACTGACACCTACGGGACGTGTGGCTCTAGCAAGCAGGAGGCTAGAGTGGAGAACTCCTCTGCCACCACATGCGGGACACACAGGGCTCTAGTAAACAGTTCTGGGCCTTCCTGGTGCGGGGGACTCCTCTGCCACCGCCCGTATGTTGCGTGAGGCTCTAGCAAGCAGTTCTCAGCTTGCCTAGAGCGAGTCCCTAGAGCAGGGGAACTCTTCTGCCACCTCCCATGGGACACGCGTGGCTCTAGTAAGTAGTTCTGGACACGCCCTCAGTGGAGGACTCCTCTGCTTTCACCCATGGGATGCGGCAGCTCTAGCAAGCAGTTCTGGTCCCTGGAGCTGGGGACTCCTGTGCCGATGCCCATGGGATGTGTGTGGTTCTAGCAAGCAGTTCTGGGCCTTCCTGAAGTGGGGGACTCCTCGGCCACCCCCTGTGGGGTGCGCACACCTCTAGCAAGCAGTTATGGGCCTGCCTGGAGCAGTGGACTCCTTTGCTGCCACCTGTGGGGCTCATGCAGCTCTAGCAAGCAGTTCTGGGGCCTCCTGCGCAGGTGCCTAGAATGGGGGACTCCTCCACAGCTGCCTGGGGAATGCACAGGGGCCTACCATGTCTCTGGCTGCTGTACCGGGACTGGTCTGGCAGGGGTGGGGTACGCTGCTCTTGTGCTCCCCCTCACTGTCTCTGTAGGCAAGGGGGAAAGGTGGACTGGAAATACAAAATGGCAGTGAAAACATTTGTTTGGTTTTTCTGCCAGGCGAGAGAGTGTTTAGAGTCTCAGCAGGGTCCCTCTAGGGGAGAAGACACCCCTTCCTGTGGTTCTCACACGTGGGGTGAGATAATAGGTCCTTAGTTCACTGCTCGCCTGTAGAAAACTTACAGGAGCAGTTGAAAAGAAAACAAAGAGAAAACCACAACTTTTCTTGTGGGAGGGGACAGACACTTTTACTTTGGGATATGTTATGTACCTGTAAATTGCTTTCTTGGAGTCTCAACTTGCCCCTGCAGAGGTTTCCTGCAGATATCACTCTTCTTTCTTGGCCGGGCTCCCAATCTTCAACTTTATTGGGTATTTTCCAAACATTATCCTTCCCTCTGGATGGGAGCTTCTGTCGGAGACTGGTGCCTGTTGGCCATCTTGCCAGATGATGAACCCTTTAGGAACCTGATGGAATGTTATGTACCATCTTTGGAAAATGCACATGTGTCCAAGAATGCAGTAATTAGCAGACAACGTGAGGCATTACTTGGCTCTCCACCATCTCCTGATCCCAATTGTGAAGATCTGGGTTAAGAATCCTTGATTTATAGATGTGTTGGTAGAATTCTCTAGTGATACGTGTGATTCCTGAACTTTATAGAATTTGTCAAGCCAAGAAACCTAAGTAGTCCTCAGTTCCATCACACCCAAGGAATCTAGGAAGACACAGGGTCACCCGACCTACAGCATCATCTGTCAACCCAGGCAAAGGTCATCTCTTTGGCAGTGAAAGGATAAAGCAGACCTTCCTTCCACCACTGTTAATAGTCACAATGTCAAAAGAATTCATGGCACGTGATCACTGTTAATTACAGAGACAGTTTCATCGAATAAGTTAAGTACATTCATAAAGGAAATGACATCTCACGTTTGTGGACATGTTGTAACTCCATGGACGCCTGTTAAACCTAAGTTGTGCTGGGCCCAGCATCATACTTGGGTGCCAGCGTATCAGAGCGAATACACAGTGTTACTTGTGGGAAACAGAGTAGGCATCCAGTTACCATGTGATGTAGTGCTGATACAGGAATGTGGGCAAGTGAGGGCAGAAAAGGGCCGCTGCTCATTTTCATCTTGTTTCTTTGCATTTGCTCTTGGTGCTCCCTGCATCTGGAGTCCCCCTCCTCCTCTACGTTCATTGCTGAAGCTCTTTCTTCTTTGTGTTGCCGTTTTCATTAAACCTTTCTTTATTCCTCCAAGTTGGAGTCAGTCTTCTTCCTCGAAATGCCCATGGTGCTGGGAACAGACCTCGTTTGAATCAATTGCTGTCAGTCAAGGGCTGTTATTTTGAGTTCATAGAAGTACCAGTAATTTGGGAAGTGTGTAGTTTCAAAGTCAAATGTGAGGTCAGCATGTAATTCTGTGATTTCAGAATTGGATGCCGTCAGCAGAAGGGTTGGTGCCATCATAGGGAGATTTTTTTTGTTTGAAAGTCATTGTTGGTGTCAGATTTGGGGCTGTTGTAGGACTGTGTGGTTTGAGTTTTGGTTGTAGTGGGTGCTAGTGTGGGAGTTACAGTCCAAACTAGAGCACAGCTGTGGTGGTGGTGGTAGTGGTAAATGACAGTGAAAATTTATGGTAGTGCTTCCCGTTTGAGAGAGTTTTGAAATGAAAATATTGAATCTGGACATGGGTTTATCTAGAAGGTCATTTGAGAAAAGTTCATATTATTAGATTGAATTTGTCTAGGTCTTCTGTTAATTTGTGGATTTGAATGAAGGTTGGTATAATCAGAATTTTTTTTTTTTTGAGACAGAGTTTCACTATGTTGCCCTTGGTAGAGTGCCATGGCGTCATAGCTCACAACAACCTCAAACTCTTGGGCTTAAGTGATTCTCTTGCCTCAGCCTCCCGAATAGCTGGGGCTATAGGTGTCCACCACAATGCCTGGCTTTTTTTTTGTTGTTGTTGCAGTTGTCATTGTTGGTTAGCTGGCCCAGGCTGGGTTTGAACCTGCCAACTTTGGTGTATGTGGCTGGCGCTGTAACCACTGTGGTGCACATGCCGAGCCAGTAATCAGACAATTTTAAAGGTGGCTATGATTAAGTTGTGATTTGTGCTGTTACTTAATTTAATAGTAGATCTTGGAAAAAACTTTAACAGATTAGATTTTTTTTTTTTTTTTTTTTGTGAGATAGGGTCTTACTCTGTTGTGTAGGGTACAGTGTTGTGGCATCATAGTTCACAGAAACCTCAAACCCTGGGTTCAAACAATCCTCCTGCCTCAGCCCTGGAGTATCTAGGACTATAAACACCAGCCATAGTGCCTGACTAATTTTTCTATTTTTAGTAGAGATGGGGTCTTGTTCTTGTTCAGGCTGGTTGCAACCTTCTGAGGTCAAGGGATCCTCCCACCTCAACCTCCCAAGAGTGCTGGGATTACAGGTGTGACCTACTGTGCCTGGCCTAAGAGATGAGATTTCATTGACTACGGGTTTGTCTAAGTTTTTAGAGCGCATGCTTCCAACTAAACAGCTGTTTGAAGAGGACAGGACAAGTCTTTGCTGACTGGCAAAGGACAGGACAAAGTCTTTGCACAGGACAAGTCTTTGCTGACTAGCTACTCTTAGATGATGATGTGGGAAGGCAACAAATAAGACAACTAACTCTGGATGCCTTTCAGAAGGGCTGGCTGTTTGCTTATGCTTATGCTTATTATTGAGTAGTTTTGGGTAGACCCAGGGCTTAATGGAATAGCTGCTTTTTGGATCAACTTCTGAAAGTGAAGCATCCTCTGATAAGTTAGTTTTGGATGGGTTTGTTTAGATACAGCTGATTTTGGATGGCACAGCTCTTTGTGCATTGACTTGTTTTCATGAGCTTGTTTGGAGGTAGCTTCTTGCCAAACAGTTTTTTGGGCTGAGAGAACTCTTGCAGATCTTTTCTTGGATGTGTGTGTATAGTGTTTCCCCTTATGTATGGTTTTGCTTTCCATAGTCTCAGTTAACCACTGTCAACCAGGTACAAAAATGTTAGGTGAAAAATTCCAGAAACAAATAATTCATAAGTTGTAAGTGGAGTGCTGCTCTGAGTGGCATAATGAAGTTTTGTGTTGTCTGGCGCTATGTGGCCTGGGATATGATCCATCACTTTGTCTGGCATGTCCATACTGCATAGTCTACTCCACCTGTGCATTGTGATTGTATAGGAAAGAGTTCACGCAGAGTCTAGCACAACCCATGGTCTCAGGCATGCACTGTGGTCTTGGGCTGTGTCTCCTGTGGATAAGTGAGATGACTGCAGAGCTAGATCCTGCTGGACCACTGCCCTGGGGTGAGCATTGGGCAGGGAGGCTCTTTTCTGATAAGTTAATTTCAGATGAGTTTGTGTAGATTTAGATCTTGAATAACAGCTGTTTGGGGATGTGTTTGGATAGGAAATTCCTTATTGACTAGCTGGTTTGCGTGGATTTTGTATAGAGCCATTTTTTTTTTTTTTGAGATAGAGTCTCACTTTGCCACTCTGGGTAGAGTGCCATGGCATTACAGCTCACAGCAACCTCAAACTCTTGGGCTCAAGTGATTCTTCTGCCTCAGCCTCCCAAGTACTGGGACTATAGATGCCTGCCACAACACCTGGCTATTTTAAGTGATGGGGTCTTGCTCTTATTCAGGTTGGTCTTGAACTCCTTAGCTCTTGAATTCACCTACCTCAGCCTTCCAGAGTGCTAAGATTATAGGCATGAGCCACACTAGAGCCAAATTTCGGAGGAACAACTGTTTCTGGATGAATTTAGGATGGGGCTGTTCTTTGCTGATAAGCTAGTTTGGGAAGAAGTTAAATTTTATTAGAGTTATATTGATGAAATAATTATATAATCAAAGTATGAATCTTTGTCTGGCTCCTGTGTTTTCTTTGACTGTCATTGAATTGATAAGAGAGAAGGGGAAGAATAAAACCCATCACTGTTAAGGTGCTTAAATCAGTAGCACTTCTTTATACCAATAACAGTCAAGTTGAGTCAAAGACTCAATACCAAAATAGATAAAATATCTAGGAATATACTTATCTAAGGAGGTTAAAGATCTCTCTGAGGAGAACTATGAACTCTGAGGAAACAAATTGCAGAGGATACAAGCAAATGGAAAAACATATCATATTCGTGGATAGGTAGAATCAACATTGTTAAAACGTCAGTACTAACTAAAGTGATTTATAAATCCAACACAATCCCCATCAAGTTATCAGACTCCTACTTGGGAAATCTAGAAAAAATAATTCTGTGCTTTGTTTGGAACCAGAAAAGTGCTTGAATAGAAAAAGTAGTCTCAAGGAAAAAGAACAGAACTTCAGGACTTACATTACCAGACTTCAAACTATACTACAAGGTTATTGTCACCAAAACAACATGGTAATGGTACAAAAATAGAGAAATATACTAATATGGAACAAAATAGACAACCTAGATACAAAACCATATACATCCAACCAATCTTTGAGAAAGCAAACAACAACAGATAGTAGGGGAAAGAATCCCTGTTCAATAAATGGGGCTGGGAAAATTGGAAAGCCACATGCAAAAGAATGAAACAGAACCCCTATTTCTCACCCTTCATAAGAATTTATTTAAGATAGATAAAAGATTTAAATGTAAGGCATGAAACCATAAAAATTCTAGAGGAAAAGATAGTAAAAACTCTCCTATATATTGGCATAGCAAAGAATTTGTGAAGAAGACCCCAATGGCAATCACAGCAGCAGCAAAAATGATATAGTGAGATTTAATTAAATTAAAAACATCTATAGCTGGGTGTTGTGGTGGGCACTTGTAGTTCCAGCTACTTGGGGAGCTGAGGCAAGAGAATCCTTAAGCCCAAGAGTTTGAGGTTGCTGTGAGCTGTGATGCCATAGCACTCAGGGCAACAAAGTGAGGTTCAAAAAAAAAAAAAAAAAAACAACAAAAAAACCCCCAAAAGCTTCTACACAGCCATGGAGATAATTAACAAAGAAAATAGACAATCTACAGAATAGGGAAAGTGTTTGCAAGCTGTACATTTAGTAAAGGGATAAAAACCTGAATTTACAAAGAACTCAATCAAATCAGAAAGAAAAAATAAAAAAAAATTAAAAAATGGGCAAAAGACATGAACAGAAGCTTCTCAAAAGAAGATAGACAAATGGTCAGTAAACATCTGAAAAAATGCTCAGTGTTACTAATCATCAGGGAAATTCAAATTAAAACCATAATTAGGTTTCACCTTATCCCAATCAGAAGCCTGTAAACATCAGATGCTGGCATGGATGCAGAGAGAAAGGAATGCTTATACCCTACAGATGAATGCAGCCTCTGTGGAAAACAGTTTGGAGATTCTGCAGAGAACTAAAAGTAGACCCCATTTGACCTAGCCATCTCATTACTGGGTATCTACTTTCCAAAGGAATGGAAGTCATTTAATCAAAAAGATATCTGTATTCAAACGTTTATTGTAGCACAATTCACAATTGCAAAGATGTAGAATCAACCCAATTTATTGCCCATCAATAAATTCATGAGTAGATTAACAAAATGTGTTATATGTGTAGTATGGAATACTACTCAGCCACAAATGAGGATGAATTAATGCCTTTTGTAACAATTTGGATGGTACTGGAAAGCATTTTCCTAAGTGAGGTACCTCAAGCATGGACAAATGAATACCACATGCACTCACTGTTAAATTGGAGTTAACTGATGAGCTCACATGAGCACAGAGGGAAGTGAAATGTGGAAATCAACCACGGAGGAGGGGCTGGGAGGGGCTAAAACCTATCCAGTGGGTACAGTGAACACTATTTGGGTGTTGGAAACATCTATAGCCATGATTCAAGCAATATAAAAGCAACCCATGTAACCAAAAATGTTTGTGCCCCCTTAATATTTTGAAATTAAAAAAAGTCACTACCCAATCTGTCTGCTCCTGGACTCACTTTTTGTTACAATGGAAGAAATATCCTTACTCTTACTAAAGTATGACTTCTCTACTTTTGTTTCAATTTTTTTACTTTCTTGAGGACTTCACCTTTTCAGCAATCTTCCATCAGCTTTTCTTGGATCATTTCCACAGCATCTCCACTTACTCCACATTAAGGAACAACAAAAACGAAACTCTCTTAATACCACATCTCCATCTACTAAGTGCCTTACTTCTTGACTTTTTTTTTTTTTTTACAGAAATTGTTTGCATTCTCTCTCTGTGACTCTTCACTTCTCATTTACTCTCTTCACGACAGCTACTTCTCTGATGTGGCTCTTGCCTCTGGTCACTAACCACCTTCAAGTTGTCAGATCAGTGGACATTGTAATGTGACATTTGACATAGGTCACAATCAAACCAAGAAAACTGTGGTCCTGAAAACTGAAGCATTTGTTATTTCTTTGTGTTAGGAAGATTTCAATTCCAGGAACATTTCAATTCCACTCTTTTAGTTATTTTAAAATACACAATAAATAATTGTTAATTACCACCCACCTTCTGTACCACCAAATACATGTACCAAGCTTTACTCATTCTATCTAACTTAATTTTTAACCATTCACCATCCCTTCTTCCTGCCTCCTTCCCCACGACCCATCTCATCCTCTGGCAACTGTCATTCTACCTTTTAAGTCCGTGAGTTCATTTTTTTAAAGCTCTTGTTTGTTACTTTGTCTTTCTGTGCTTGGCTTATTTCACTTAATATAATGTCCTCTAGGGGTGGTGCCTGTGGCTCAGTGAGTAGGGCACCGGCCCCATATACCAAGGGTGGTGGGTTTGAACCTGGCCCCGGCAACAAAAAAACAGATGGGCGTTGTGGTGGGGGCCTATAGTCCCAGCTATTTGGGAGGCTGAGGCAAGAGAATCACCTAAGTCCAAGAGTTGGAGGTTGGTGTGAGCTGTGATGCCATGACACTCTACTGAGGGTGACAAAGTCAGACTCTGTCTCTAAAATATATATAGTACTCTAGTTACATTCATGTTGTTGCAAATGTCAAAATTTCATTATTGTGTATTCCACTGTGTGTGTGTGATATGTTTTCCTTTTCTTTTTCTTCTTTCCCCCATTTAAAAAAAATTTCAAATGAGTATGAGTGAACAAATGTTCAGGTTACATTGTTTCATTTCTAAGGAAAAGTTGTAGTTGAGCCCTCACCCAGGGGGTGTGCTGACCACCCTCACATTGTGCACACTGGGTGAGATCCCACCACCATCCTTCCTCCTCTCTCCTCTCCCTTGGTAGACTGTACTTGTGTTTTTCTTTCATGGGGGCCTGTAGTTGCTTATATATTGGTTTCATAGTAGTGTTGAGTACATTGGATACTTTTTTTCTCATTCTGGGTGATACTTTACTAAGAAGAATATGTCCCAACTCCATCCAGGTAAATATAAAAGATGTAAAGTCTCTACCCCCAAAATAAGCCCTAGCAGGATTTCTATGCATTTGTTAAATATAAGCCCTACCCTGATAATAAGACCTAGTGATGGGCATATGCTGATACGCTGCATAGCCACACCATGCATTTTGGTGTGGAGAGGAAGACATCCCCTGAAAATAAGCCCTAAAATGTCTTCTTGAGAAAAAAATAAATATAAGACATTGTCTTATTTTGGGGGAAACATGGTATCTTTTCTTGTGGCTGAATAGTACTGCATGGTGTACATATACCACATTCCTGGGTTGATGGGCACTTGGGTTGATTTCTCATCTTGGCAATTGTGAATTGAGCTACAATATACATTCTAGTGCAAATGTCCTTGTAGTAAAATGATTTTTTTCCTTCTGGGTAGACACCTAGTGATGGGGTTGTGGGATCAAATGAAAGGATGTGACACATTTTCCTCATCCATTCACCCATGGATGGATACTTAGACTAACTCCTAATCTTGGCTATTGTGGGAAGTGCTGCAGAGAGCTTGGGAGTGCAGGTGCAGCTCTGATTTACTGGTTTCCTTTATTTGTATTCATACCTAGCAGCAGGATTTCTGAGTCACATGGTAGCTCCATGTTCAGTTTTCTGAGGAACCTCCATGCTGTTCTCCATCGTGGCTGCACTACTTTACCTTCCCACCAACCACTGCCTCTTGAAATGCTTCCTTCCCTTTTCTTGCTTGGCTTTCATTGCACTGCCCTGCTAGTTTTTCTGCTATCTTACTATAACTAGTTTTCTGTATTGTATTTAGAGAAGTTACAGTGCCTTGAACCTGGTCCTGACTTTCTGTGTCCCCTCTTTCATTCTTACCCTTCTGTTCTCATCCCTTCTCACTGCTTGTCACAGCTTCTCTAATCTATTTCCTGATGAGCTTTCACTCAGTTCCAGGTCTTTATATACAGTGCAAATGCTGATAACTCAATTAAATTTTATTTTCTTCCAGCTTTTCCTTATGAGTTCCTAAAGGTCTGCTTGATGCCTCTGCCTGCATGTTTGATAATTCCTTATGAGTATACCTAAAGGTCTGCTTAATGCCTCTGCCTGCATGTGTGATAATTATTGTGAGCATAATACTCAAACTAGATACTTGATTTAAGCCCATTTTTATCCCAAACTCATTTTTGCTCAAATCTTCACCATCTTGATAAGTGGAACCAGGTGAAACATTAGGAATTATACTTTATTTAACCCTCCTTACAGGTATGAGCATGTTCTGTTTGTGCTACTTCTTAAATATGTCTCACATCTCTCACATTTTTATGAAATTTTTTTTTTTTGTGTGTGTGTGTGTGTATACAGTTTTTGGCTGGGGCTGGGTTTGAACCTACCACCTCTGACATATGGGGCTGGCACCCTACTCCTTTGAGCCACAGGTGCCACCCAATCCATTTTTTTTATTAAATCATAAAAATTCTGTGTACATTACTGCATTTATGGGGTACAGTGTGGTGATTTTATATACAATTTAGAATACTGACATCCAACTGGTTAATGTGGCCAGGTGGAGGGCCACACCTATTGTGGCCTAATTGGTGGGGCCTTACCTATTGTGCATATTTCAAGTGTCCATGTCAAATTTATTAAGAGTAGAGTATAAATGTCTTTTTTTTTTTTTTTTTAGTATAAATGTCTTAACATAACAAGTAAGTGAGGTGAAGGCTATGGTCCTTACTTTTTGAACCATGGCACCTCTGGTATTGGGACCTAGAGGGACAGCCTTGTGCAGGCCTCTGCCGCTAGATGGCAGCAACAGGCCTCCAGCGGGACAGCCCTGAAGACACTGAATTCTGTCACATCATGTCTCACATTGTCTATCTCCTTGGTGACTTTTCTGTTTTTTTTTTTTTTTTTTAATGTTCTAAATATTTTTTTAGCTTTTTGTGTTGGTTTACAACTTTATATTCAATCTCATCTGCCATCCACACTCTGAATTCTGTCTCTGACATTTTGATGATTTCCTTTTGGTTGTGGTCCTTTGGAGTTGTTGAACTAGGCTGATTTTTATGTTAATAATGGTCTTTGCTGTTTTTTTTTTTTTTTTTCCTCATCTGAAACCTCTTCTCTCAGCTCTGGGCAAATATCTGAGATATACCTGTTCTTGTTTACTGGAAACTTAGTGAGAAGTAGGAGAGGTCCCAGGATTGTGCTTCTGTGAACTAGGGTTGCTACATGCCTGAGAGAGCTGCATCCCCCTCCTCTTCCAAGACATTCTGACTGCTAGTTTACCTCTGTAACTCCAGTCCAATCAATTCACACAACAATTTGGCACAGTCGGCAGGATGGGTCTTCGCCTTTGGGAAAGCCGCTTAAGGTTAGACTAGGCGTGGTTAGAACCAGGTGGAATTGCTCTATGCAGTGAGTACATGAGACACCTGTGAATAAGTGGAGGGTCATGGGAAATATCCCATCAATAGAGGAGCAATATGTCTCACTCTTGAAAAGTTTATTATGGAGCACAGGTTCCTCCATGTAAACTAAGACTCTATAGCATCTCTTTTGGATGGTTGCTAAGCACTGTTATTGATTTACTCCAGATAGAAAAAATCAGTTGAACTTGAAGGTTTGGGAGGATGTGGGAAGGGCACTATGCAGGGCTCACCCAAGAGGGGACTGTATCGACTCTGAGGTTTGGATGGCTTATAATCTAGTCACTGTGGCTCTACAGCCATTGCAATTGAGTTCAGACATAGAGCGAAAACCTAAGCCTCCCCCTTTTCCAGACTTAGCTCTGGCTCCTGCTGCCATGGAGGCACCTGCATATGATGAAATCCCTCTTCCCAATAGTATTAGTGATTCCTTTGAAACTGAAAGTGACTCTGAAGCCTGTGGATTAGATCATAAATTATCTGAGGTTTGACATCTTTTAGAATGTTTCTGTTAACTTATGAATTCTCAGCAGTGGGCACCTTTAACACAGGGAAAGATTGGTGCATTTCCAGCTTTGTCTGAACAACCAACTGCTGCTGCTGTGCCTAATGCACCCACTCCTTTTGCTCCGCTGCTTCCTCCTGCCTTACAGCAGTATCATTTAACTCCCCCAGATACTCATGTGAGAATGGTGGTCAAATTTTCTATTAGGTCTGAAATGTATAATATCTTGCATGAGGAGGTTACACATCATCAGTCTATGTTAAATCCACCATCTATGATCACACAACTTTTACTTTTCCTATTCTAAGGTCAACTAATGATGATGGTGATGTTGAAGTATCACATCTCCAGGTTCACATGAAATTTTTAAAACTCCGAAAGGATGCGGTTGATGCTTACAGACCCAATGCTCCGTATGTGCAAGGGATATTAAAAACTTATTGTAGGGATAATTTATTGATTTCTATTGATTGGGACACTCTAGCACAGACTGTTCTGTCACCAGGTCGGTATTTACAGTTTAAATCCTGGTGGAGAGAAGACGCCCATAAACAGGCTTGCCGTAATTAGGCTTTAAACCCACCCTCCTTTAATTTTGACCAATTGACTGGGATGGGAAGGCATTCAGATCTCCAAGCACAGTGTAATTACACTGATGATTTGCTAGCACAAATACGGGAAATTTGTACCATGAAAAGGGTGAAATATGACAATTTTTCACCAAAATCCTTCAAGGCCCCAATGAATCATATACTGAATTTTTGGCCTGTCTGCAATCTGTTATACAATGATCTGTTCATGGCCTTGAAGATCAGAACCTGCTTTTACTTTCATTGGCTTATGAGAATGCTAATGTTGATTGCAAAAAAGCGTAGCAAGTGTAAAAATGCAGGAAAATGTTACTTTAGATCATTACATTAGAGCATGTAGAGATGTTGGATCAGGGATGTTCCAGGATAACTTACTGGCTATGGCCTTGAAAGGGCTGGTTACTTCCACTAAATGTTACAACTGTGGAAAATTGGGCCAGGTTCACAAAGATTGTAGAAAAGGCAAAACTAATATGCCTACAAAATCTTCTGGGCCCTCAGGCTTATGCTGTAGATGTAAGAAGGGAAAACATTGGACTAATGAGTATAAATCAATTAAAGATAAAGATGAAAATGTCCTCCCTCCATTACAGAATTAAGGAAACTCCCCCATGGGCCCATCCTGGGGCCCAGGAACAAATACAGGCTTTCTTGTTCAACAGTTTCCAGTGAGCAACAGCCAAGCCCATGCTCACATTCAAAACAATTAAGGCTCTTAATGCAGGGTTTATTTCACACCACACACAATAGTGCAGCCTTAGATCTGCCAATCAGTGAAACAATAACTATTACAGCATATACTTTGCCTGTAAAATTGCATACTGGTCTTCATGGCGCTATTCCATTAAATACAATAGGTTTGTTATTAGGGCATAGCAGTTTAACATTACAAGGACTACAAATTCATGTTGGAATAATTGATGCTGATTTTGAGGGTGAAATTCAAATAATAGCCTCTGCTACTAAAACTCT
>NW_003852586.1:1351131-1360187 GCF_000181295.1 Otolemur garnettii
AAGACAAGCTGGTGATTGAACTGCCCTGGGATTCCCCACTCTTTCAGAGGATTTTCCTTAGGGTCCACTGTGCAGAGCTGCACCCTGCCTTTACATTGGAAATCAGACAAGCCCATCTGGGTTGAGTAGCGGCCCCTTCCTTTGGAAAAGCTAGAAGCACTTCATATTTTAATTAAAGAACAATTAGATCAAAATCATATTGAAAGTTCCTCCAGGCCATGGAATTCTCTCATCTTTGTGTTAAGAAAAAATCTGGCAGATGGTGCATGTTAACTGACTTAAGAAAAGTCAACACAACTATTTAGCCCATGGGTTCTTTATAACCAGGAATTCTAAACTCATTGCTAATTCCAAAAGAGTATCCTATTATCATAGTAGATCTTAAGGACTGCTTTTTAAGTATTCTTTTAAATCCTAGGCACGCTGAATGCTTTGCATTTACTGTCCCATGCCTCAATAACGCTCGACCTGTTTAGCATTATCAGTGGAGGGTTTTACCTTAAGGCATGTTAAATAGCCCCACTCTTTGTCAGTTATTTGTTCAGCAACCTTTGGACTTAGTATGCAAAGAGTTCCCAAAAAGAATTTGTTTGCATTACATGGATGATATCTTATTTTCTCATTCTTCAAATGATGAGAAAATGTATTTTTACAAAAATGTATTCTTACAAAAAATGTATTCTAAAGCTTGTCAATATCTTGCTAATTTTGGTCTTCATATTGTCCCAGAGAATTATTGTACCATGGAATTATTTAGGGTATAAATTATCAGCCCAACATATAATTCCTCAAAAAATCCAAATAAGATGAGACACGTTAAAAACACTTAATAATTTTCAAAAATTATTAGGAGATATAAATTGGGTCAGACCATCGCTAGGAATACCCACTTATACATTGTCTCATTTATTCTCCTTATTAGAAGGTGACTCTGCTTTACACAGTCCTGGACAGCTTACAAAAGAAGCTGAGAAAGAATTAAAATGGTTAGAAAAACATATATAAGAAGCTCAACTTAATAGGATTAATAATTTTTCATATTTAATTTTATATATTTTTCCTTCTGAACATTCACCTACTGGACTTTTAGCACAGAAGGAAGCTTTTGTGGAATCTCCATATCAATCTTTTCAAAAGGCTAAATTATTTGGTATCATTTTACTTTTAACAGATTTTAACATCGCTTTAAGTGTGATAATAAATTAATATTCTGTGCATGTAGTGCAGAATATAGAAATAGTTACACTCCCTTGGAGTGAATCAGAATTAATTACTTTATTTTCAACATTACAACTCATTTGCTCTCATGAGCAACCCTTATATATTACTCATATAAGAGCTCATTCTAATTTACCTGGACCTCTTGCTCAAGGTAATGCCTCTATTAACCATTTAATTGGATCAGTACAAACTGCCAATTTGGAGCATTCACAATAATGCTTATACATCACAATAATGCTCAATCTCTGTTCCAACAGAGGCCTTACCTCTTGTAAGGATAGAGCCATGTGTTTCTGAAAAGAACAAACATTTGTATCATTTTGTAGCTTGAATTTGTTATTAATTGACAAATTGTTTCATAGCATCACATAAACACTCCATGAAAATTTGCATTGTAATATTCTTCAGCAAAACCAATACCAATAGTTTTGATTAAAACAGGTGATTGAAATCTGATCTGTAATGAATGAAGTTAATTAAACTTAACAACATACGCTTCTTGTTTTTGCCAGTTTCTTCCATAATTAGGGTTTTATGAAGCTGTTTGTTGGCAGGTTCCCATTCAATTCTCTTTATGGGCACATTCCATTTTTTATAGTTTTACTGGAACACTCCAACCTTATTAACAGATTGCCAGAAGTTTTGGTTATTTATCCTTGAATCTATAGAGAAATAAAAACCCACAAATATTCAAGAGAGAATTCATATTTTTGATGAGTATTTTTACTCATCTTTAAACTGAATGGTTCATTCTAGGAATTAGAGGGGTTGGTAGTGTTTCCTCCTGGGTGGCTCCTTTGGCTTGGGGTCTAACCCACAATCCTGAGTGATAATACATAAGTAAAGTTTTATTTTTAAAATTTAACCAGATAGATTTCCATCTGGTGAAATCTGGCTTTTTTGAAAGCAGTTGCTCATTTTTGATTATAGGTGATATAGTTTGGGGTACAGTAACCATAGCAGAGAAACAGGGACATCATTCTAAACTGTGAATAATTTTTATCTTAATATTTGTTATAGGTGGATATTTTTGTAATTGGGCATGTAGTAGTAGTTGAAATTGTACTTTGCCCTTTGTTCTTTTAGGACAAAGTTGAAAGCATGTTATGACTGTATTTTTAACCTAGTAGTTTCAGCAGTAATGCTTAAGCCGGGAAAGAGGGTTTTTCAAGGTTGATGGTCCACAAATGAAGTGTGGGTGCTTGCTCTGTACTGAGGTGCTGAGGAAGTGTACAGGTGGCTAAAGTAATGAGAGCTGAGCTGTGCTTGTTGCAGTAGAAGGAAATGTGGTTAGAAAGTGGTGGTGGCCAGTTCAGTTGTGGCCCAGGTCACTGTGGCCCAGGCAGTGGATGTTTCAGGTCTAGAGCTGGACATCTCTACTTTGGCAGAGCTGTTTTGTGTTCAGCGATTGTTGTTGAGGAAGCTTCTGGTGATTTTAAGCACAGTGAACATTAGGGTGGTTTCAGGTTCAACAGTTGTAATACAGTAGTTTGGGGTTCAGTAGGGATTTCTGGATGGTTTTGGGGATGGCAGAGGTTTCTTGGGTGATATGGAGTTTACTGACAGTAGTTGGGATGATCTCAGATCCAGAAGTGATCTCTGAAGAAGTTTCAGGCTCACTGGTGGTCTCTGAGGTGGTTTCAGGTTCAGCGGCAAACTCTGGGAGGTTTGGAATTTGATGTTAGTTGTTGGGAATGGTTTCAGATTCAGGGGTTCTCGGGAGTAGTTTTGGGTTTGAAGGTGGTTCTGGACTGGCTCCCTGTTCAGAAATGTTTTGCGGTCGGGCTTCATTTTGTCACTGTGTTGTAGGATGCTTTGGATTCATCAGCAGTTTCTGCAGTGGCTTCCAATTTGGTCGTGGTCTGTGGGGTGGTCTTTAGTTCAGTGGTGTTCTCTTGAGTGGATTTATGTTAATTAGTGGTTTCTGGGATAGTTTGGTTTGGGCAGGTTTTCCTAGGATTATTTTTGGTTTAGTTTGGAGGGGGGGATTTCAGCTTTAGCAGTGCTTTCTGGGGGTGGTTTCAGGCTCAATGGTAATTTCTGGGGGGTTGTTTCAGATTCAGCAGTTCTTTGCAAAGTAGTTTCAGTATTTGGGGTGGATTTGGGGGTGTGATTTTGGGTCCAGTGGCTTTTTTGGGCATAGCTTCCTCTTCTGGAGTATTCTTAAGATTGATTTTGTGTTCAACAGAGTCTTTTGGAGGTGGTTTCCTATTTGGTGCTAGTCATCTGGCTGGTTTCATTCAAGGGTGATCTCTGTGATGGCGTTTGGTTCAGTGCTGGTCTCTTGAGTAGTTTGTTCAACACTGCTTTTTGGGAGAGTTTCAGGTTTTGTGATGGTTTCTGGGGGTTCTCTTAGTTTTGGCAGTGGCTTCTGGGGTGGTTTTGGGTTCATTAGTGGTTCCTTGAGTGGTTTGCAATTTGATGATCTGAAGTTGTCTCTGGGTTCATTAGTAGTTTCTTTGAAGGCTCCGTGTTCACAAGGGGCTTTTGGGGGTGATTTTGCAGTCAGCAGTAGTTCTGGTGGTGATTTCAGGATCGTTAGTGGTATTTGGGATGGTTAAAATTTCAGTCATTAGTCATGGTCTTTGGGCTTAGAGGTGGCATTTGGAATAATTT
This sequence comes from Otolemur garnettii, assembly GCF_000181295.1. Lineage (NCBI taxonomy): Eukaryota > Metazoa > Chordata > Mammalia > Primates > Galagidae > Otolemur > Otolemur garnettii. The sequence goes on from NW_003852586.1 coordinate 1,354,969, forward strand.
CATGCTCAGCAGTGCTTTTGGGAAGGTTTTTGGGGTTCTAAAGTGATTTTTGAGGTGATTTCAGGATTGGTGGAGGTTTCTGGGATGCTTCTGGGTTCCATAATGATTTCTGAGTTGATTTTGAGTTTGAGAGCTATGTTTGGACATGGTTTCTTGTTCACGAGTCTTTTCTTGAGTAGTTTCAGGTTCTGCAGTGTTTTCTGGAATTTCAGCTTCACTGGTGACTGTTGTGGTTCTTTTGAATTCAGTGGAGGTTATTGGAATGCTTTTTGGCTTAACAGAGGTTACCAAACTATTTTTAAGTTCAGTGGTAGTCATTGGGCTGGATTTAAAAGCAGAAGTATTTGCTTGTTTAGCTTTGAGTTTAGAGTGATTAATGGGGTCATTACAATTTCAGTCATGGCCTTTGGCATGGTTTTTGGCAGCTTTAGGTGCAATGGTGGTCTCTGGGGTGATTTTTAAGCATAGCAGTGGTCACTAGGGTGATTTTGGGTTCAACACTATTAATGGGGCTGGTTTTGAGTTAAATGGTAGTCTCTAGGGTGGTTTTGTGTTCAGCTGGAATGTGTCAGATGGTTTTGGGTTCAACAGTGGAGTCTCTTGATTTCAGATATATTAATCATTACTGGAATTGTTTTGGGTTCAGATTTCATTATATTGTTGGTTTCAGCTTCAGTGGTTGCTGTCATTTTCAGTTCAGAGTTGGCACATGAGGTATTTGAGCTTCTACTTCTGTAGTAGATTTAGAAATAGTAGGCACAATAGCAGCTTGATTGGGTAGAATAGTGACTGGTTTGATTGGACTTTTGGGTTATTTAAAGTGTTAACAGCAATTTGATTGGGTTGAGAAGGGCTGGCCATTGGATTAAAATTGGCTTTTGGGCCATTTAAAGTGTTAACAGCAATTTGATTGGGTTGAGAAGGGCTGGCTCTTGGATTAAAATTGGCTTTTGGGTCATTTAGAGTGTTAACAGCAACTTCGTTGGGTAGAAAAGGGATGGCCATTGGGTTAAATTGGCTTTTGGGTCATTTAGAGTGTTAACAGCAACTTGATTGGGTTGAAAAGAGTTCCTTACTGGTTGTGAAGGAAATTTTGGGCCATGTAGAGTGCCAGTTACAGCTTGATGGTGTAGTGTGCCAGTTACAGCTCGATGGGGTAGCATGCCAGTTATAGCTCCTTGGTGTAGTGTGCCGGAGGTGGTTCTTGTTTTTGTATGGATTTTTGTTACGCATAGTGCATTAAAAGCAACTTCACTGGGTAGAAAAGAAGTGGTGACTGTTTTTGAATGGATTTTGGGGTCATGTATGGTTTTAATAGCAACTTCACTGGGTACAAAAGATGTGGTGATTGTTTTTGAATGGATTTTTGGGTTATGTATGGTTTTAATAGCAACTTCATTGGGTAGAAAAGAGGTGGTGACTGTTTTTGAATGGTCATTTACAGTGTTAATATCAACTGTGTTGGGCAGAAAAGAGGTGGAGACTGTGTTTGGACGGATTTTGGGGCCATTTACAGTATTAATATCAACTTCGTTGGGCAGAAAAGAGATGGTGACTGTGTTTGAATGGATTTTTGGTAGAACATTTTTATCAACTTCACTGGGTAGAAAAGAGGTGGTGACTGTTTTAGAGCGAATTTTTGGTCCATGTATAGTGTTAATATCAATTTCGGTAGGTAGAAAAGCGGTGGTGATTGTTTTTGAATGGATTGTTTTTGGTTCATGTAGAGTGTTAATAGAAAGTCCAGTGGGCAGAAAAGCAGTGGTTATTTGTTTTGAATGGATTTTTGAAGGGATCAGATTTATAAATCTATTTTTAAAGCCAGGTCGACCAAAACAATATTTACAATATGAAAATGGCATTAGAAATTGTTTCCTACAGTTTTTTCTAGGTAGAAAATACTGTTTAAATGTGTGTTTTTCTTTCCAGATCTTATATCTGTTCACTTGATGTTTGCCTCCTATGTGTGCCAGTGCATGAAGTTCAACAGTGTTAGATTTATGAACCAGACGATGGTTTGATGAAGTGTAAAAAGGAGTTAGTCCAACTGCTTCTTGAAAGACTGATCTGGGTTTTCTTTTACTCTCACCAGGCTATAAAAAGAGAAAGGAGTGAATAAAATTTCAGTAAAATAATTATTAATAAACATTATCAAAATTTGGAAACGTTTTTCCAAATTGGAAGTATTTTTTTTTTTTTTTTGCAAAGTACAGTACACATACATAAAACATAATGGATAGTTCAATGTTAAGAAAGCAAAAATCCATATAACCACAATACAGATAAAGAAATAGAAAATTGTCATTACCCTAGGAGAATGTTTTGGCTCCTCAATTTTTATCCCCCTTCCTCCTTAAAGTTAATCACTATCCTAAATTCTAACATAGGTGGAGACCTGTTTTTGAATTTTATATAAATGGAAATCAGCAGTATATATTCATTTATGTCTGGCTTATTTTACTTAACATTTTGTTGGTAAGGTCATCTGTATTGTTGAGTGTAATCATAATTAATTTTTTAAAAGTCAACATAAAATGTCTCTTTTACAAATCTACTGCAAAATGAGTCATTTTATAAATTATGGACCTTTAGGATGTTTCCAGTGTTTGATTGTTAGGAATGGTGCTGCTGTGAACATTCTTGTATGTATTTGTTGTTGTAGATGTACACATATTTTCTTGGGGAATATACTAATGTTGAATACACCCATACATGATGACTCAGTATACACATATCTGCTTTGTTAAAAATTTCAAAGTATTATGAAGGCACAGATCTTTTTGGTTACATGGACCACTTCTGTAATGCTTAAGTTAGGGTTATAAGTATACCCATCATCCAAATGGTGTTCATTGTACCCATTAGAGAGGTTTGTGCCAATCCCATCCTCCTACTTCAACCCTGCTTGATTTACATTGAGTTTTACTTCCATCTATGCATGTGTGTGCACATCAGTTAGTTCAAAATTGATAGTGAGTACATGTGGTGTTTGTTTTTCTAGTCCTTAGATATTTCCAGTAGGATAATGGTCTTTAGTTCCATCCAAATTTTTGCAAAAGGGGATAGGGTGCAAAAGGCTGAATAGAGGCATCTCTCAGTGGACTGTCCCAGCTAGAAGGAGGAGGATTAGACTGAAGTGAACTCAGAGCAATTGAAATTGGGGAGGTAGATCACAGGGAGAGGTAAAAGAATTGTTTAGTGACCCCATTGAGAACTATGAGGATAAAGATGAAAAAGAGAAAGAAAGAGAAGTGTGGACAGTCACAGAGAAGATCACATCCAAAGGAGCCCAGAGCCACCAGTTAGTGGACCATTCTCCAAGATCAATTACATCCTAGGACACAAATCAAACCTTAGCAAATTTATTTTTTAATTTTTATTTTTTTGAGACAGAGTCTCACTATGTCACCCTAGGTAGAGTGCCATGGAGTCACCACTCACAGCAAACACAAACTCTTGGGCTTAAGTGATTCTTGTCTCAGCCTTGCAAGTAGCTGGGACTACAGGCACCCATCACAATGTCAGGCTATTTTTTTGTTTTAGTTGTCATTGTTGTTTAGCAGGCCTGGGCTGGGTTCATACCCGCCAGCTTTGGTGTATCTGGCTGACACCCTACCCACTGAGCTATGGGCACTGCCCAAATTTAAAAGAATAAAATGAATACCTTGTATCCACACAGACCATAATGGAATAAAAATAGAATTGAATTATAGCAGAAAAACAGAGTTCCACATGAAGTCATGGAAACTCAACAACTTTTGCTCAATGACAGCTGAGGCAAGGAAAAGACTTAATTCCTTGAACAAAATGACAGCGAAGCCACAAGTCATCAAATACTGCAGATGTCCTCATAAGAGGGAAATTTATCACATTAAATGCCCATATCCAGAGAACAGAAAGAGCACAAATCAACAACCTAATTAATCATCTCAAGGAATTGGAAAAGGAAGAGAAATCCAATCCCAATCAAAGTAGAAGAAAAATAACCTGAATTAGATGAGAACTAAATGAAATTGAGAACAAAAGGACCATTTAGAAGATTAACAAAACAAAAAGTTGGTTTTGATAAAATACAAATAAATCAATAGACCTTTGGCCAGTTTAAATAGGAGCAGAAAAGTAAGATCTAATAAGCTCAATCAGAAATGAAAAGGGGGCAAAACAACAGATACCACTGAGAAACAAAGGATCATCACTGACTACTATAAGCAACTCTATGCCAAGAAATTGGAAATGGTGAAAGAAATGGACAAATTCTTAGAATTACATCCTCTCCCTTGACTCAACCATAAAGAAATAGAACTCTTGAATAGACTAATATCAAGCACCAAAATTGCAGCAACTGTAAAAAAGTTCCCAACAAAAAAAGTCCTGGACCAGATGGTTTCACACCAGAATTCTACAAAATCTTCAAAGAAGCGCTTGTACCTAAATTGGAGAACCTATTCCAAAACATTTAGAAGAAAGAATCCCTCCCTCCACTCCTTCTATAATCTAATAGCACCTTGACACCAAAACCAGGAAAGGACTCAATTAAAAAAGAAAATTACAGACCAATATAATAAATATTGACACAAAAATACTGAATAAAATCCCAGCAAATAGAATTGATCAACACATCAACACAACAAAACATCAGAACCCAAGTGGGCTTCATTCCAGGGATGCAAGGCTGGTTCAGCATATATAAATCTACAAATATAATTCACATAAACAGAAGTAAAAATAAAGACCATGTGATCCTCTCAATAGACAAAAAACATTTGACAGATTTCAGCACCCTTTTGTGATAAGAACACTTAAAAAAATAGGCAGAAATGTGACATTTCTTAAACTAATAGAAACCATCTATGACAAACCCATAGCCAATATCATAGTGAATGAAGAAAAACTGAAAGCATTTCTGCTTAGAATTGGAACTAGACAAGGATGTCCACCGTCACCATGGCTATTCACCATAGTGCTGGAAGTCCTAGTCAATACCATCAGGCAAAAGAAGGATATCATGGTATCCAAATGGGGAAAAAGGAATTAAACTGTCACTCTTTCCTGATGATATGATATTATTCTCAAAAATCCCAAGGACTCAACCACAAGATTGCTGGAAATGATCAAGATCTACAATAATATCTCAGGGTATAAAATCAATGTTCACAAATCAGGAGGCTTCATATACACCAACAACAGACAAACTGAGAATAAAAGATTTTTTTTTTTTT
>NW_003852586.1:1362831-1374886 GCF_000181295.1 Otolemur garnettii
AAAAAAAAAAAAAAAAAGAAACAGGGCCTCAAGCTGTTGCCCTGGATAGAGTGCTGTGGCGTCATAGCTCGCAGCAACCTCCAACTCCTGGGCTTAAGTGATTCTCTTGCCTCAGCCTCCCAAGTAGCTGGGACTACAGGTGTCTACCATAATGCCTGGCTATTTTTTGGTTGTAGTTGTCATTGTTTGGCAGGCTAGGGCTGGATTTAAACCTGCTAACTCTGGTGTATGTGGCTGGCCTTAGCCACTTGAGCTACAGGTGCCAAGCCAGAATTAAAGATTTGATTAATTATATTCCCTTCACAATTGTACCAAAGAAAATGAAATACCTTGAAATCTACTTAACAAAGGATGTGAACTGTCTTTTAACGAGAGAACTATAAAACACTGAGAAAAATAGTAGACGATGTTAACAGATGGATGAAAATATGCTCATGACTTAGAATAAGCAACGTTGTTAAAATGTCTTATACTACCCAAAGCAATCTACAGATTTAATGCAATACCTATTAAAATACCAACATCATACTTTGAAGATCTCAAAAAAATAGTTCCACATTTCATATGGAACTAGAAAAAAAACCTGAATGGCAAATGCAATTCTCTAAAAGTAGAACAAATCTAGAGGCATCACCTTACCAGACCTTAGGTTATCTTACAATTCTAAAGTGATCAAAACAGCAGGATATTGGAACAAAAATAGAGACATAGATTTGTGGAACGGAACAGAGAACCTAGAGATGATATGGGAACCAGTCCCATATCACCATCTGATCTTTGATAAAGCAAATAAAAGCATACCATGGGGTAAAGAATCCTTATGTAATAAATGGCACTGGGAGAACTGGTTAGCCAATGTAAAAGTCTGAAACTGGACCCGTACCTCTTGCCACTTAGAAAAATTAACTCATAATAGGCAAAAGATTTAAACCTAAGACATGAAACTATAAAAACATTACAATGAAGTGTGGGAAAAATTCTAAATGATATCAGTCTTGGGGAAAGAATTCATGCAGAAGACCCCAAATGGCAACTGCAGCAACAGTAAAAATTAATAAATGGGACCTGATCAAGTTAAAAAGCTTCTGCACAGCTAAGGACACAACCAACAAACTAAAGAGACAACTTTCAGAATGGAAAAGTTCCAACCTCCAACTCCTGAGCTTAAGCGATTTGCATGCTACGAATCCAACAAAGGTCTAATAGCTAGAATCTACAAAGAACTCAAGAAAATCAGCAAAATTAGAGCAAATAAAATACTATTAACATCAGAGAATGCTCCATGTGCTGATGAGAAGAATGCATATTCAATAGTTTTTGGGTAAATGTTCTGTATATGTCTGTTAGGCCCATTTGTTCTGTGTCCCATTTAAGTGCAGTGTTTTATTTTATGCTTGCATGATCTGTCCACTTTTGTCAGTGGAGTGTTGAATGTTGCTGTTTATCTCTCTACTTAGATCTAGTAGGGTTTGCTTTATGAATCTGGGTGCTTTTGTGTTTGGTGCATAAATATTTAGGATAGTTTTTTTTGTGGTTGAATTGTTCCTTTTTATATTATATAATGACCATCTTTTTCTTTACTATTGCTGATTTAAAGTCAATTTTATCTGATCTGAGAATGGCTACACTTACTTTCTTCTGGTTTCCATTTTCATGGTATAGTCTTTACATCCCTTCACCTTGGGTCTCTATGAGTTCTTGTGTGTTAGATGTGTTTCCTGGCGACAGAACATATTTTTTTTATTTTGTATTTTAGTTCTTTTTTTTTTTTTATCCATTCAGCCAGCCTGTGTATCCTGAGTGGGGAACTCAAACCATTCATGTTGATTAAGAGAATTGATATGTGGTATGCTGTTCTGTTCATACTGTTGGTTAGTATTTAATTCTTTGTTTTATCTCTTGTATTATTTTATCTGAGCTCTGAGTTTTTAGTTTTGGGGTGACTTCACAGTGGTCATTTATTAATTCATATATTATGCAGTTCCGAATATTTCCTGCACAGCAGTTCTGGTCTTGACAAATTTCCTCAGTGTATGTGTGTCTCTGGAAGAGCCTTTATTTTCCCTTTATTTAAGAAACATAGTTTTTCAGAATACAAAATTCTAGGCTAGGAGTTCTATTTAAGAACACTGAAGATGGGGCCGGAATCCCTTTTGGCTTGTCAGATGTCAGTTGGAAGTCTGCAGTTAGCCTGCTGGGTTTTCCTTTGTGAGTTGATGTTTTTGCTGCTTGGCTTCCTGGAGTGACATTGGCAAGTGTGATGACTATATTTTGGTGATTGGTGATTTCCTCTCTGCCATGAATCTCATAGGTGTTCAACGAGCTTCTTGTACACAGATATCTAAATCTCTAGCAAAAGCAGGAATGTTTTCCTCAATTATTTTCTCAAATAGGTTTTCCAGCCCTTGTACATTTTCTTCTTCCTTCTCAGGGATGCTTGTAATTCTTATATCTGTTTTTTTTACACAATCTCATATTTCCTGTAGGCTTTGCTTCCTCCTCTCAATTCTCGGTTCATTATCTTTGACTGACTGAGTTTATTCAGAAGTGCTATCTTCAAGCTCTCAGATTCTTTCTTCTTCCTGGTCTCATTTATTCTAAAAACTTTCCATCCTGATTTGCATTTCTTTAAATGCAGTTTTCATTTCAGAAATTCTACTTTTTTTTCTTTAATATGTTTATCCCTTTAGTAAACTTATTCATTTTCTGGATTATTTTTCTGGTTTCTTTGAGTTGGTTTTCCATTTTTCTCTTAGATTTTCTTGAGCTTCCTTACAATCCACATTTGGAATTCTTTACCTGTCCTTTCAAGATTTTCATTTTGGTTTGTATCCATTGCTAGATAGCTGGCATTCCTCTGGGGGGAGGGTGTGTCCTTTTGCTCTCATTTTTCACACTCCTGAAGTTCTTTTGCTGATTTCTTCTCATCTGGAGCAGTTGATTCATATATTTGGTTCATATATTGGGATTTTCATATACAGTTGGTTCATATATTTGGGATTTTCTTTTGTTTAGATGGGGCTTCTCTCCCAACTCATGTGAGTTTCTTTGTAGCATCTGTTGGGTAAGAAACTCTCTTTTTGCTTATGGGTACTTTGATGATTAGGATTTGGATAAATGCTTTAGTGATAGATATACTTAGTGTGCTGATTTTTTCAGTTGTTACTTGTTTGTAGGCTATGGCAGTGGAACCTACGTGGGTGGGCAGATTTCCTGTCTGTCTTTGATGAGAGAGAAAATAGTGTCTTTCAAACCCTTTCTCTTTCCCCAGCTTGTTGGTCTTCTTAACAGTGTGAGTGGTATTGCATATCCAGTTTGTGAATTGATACAGCAGGTAGTACTGTGGGTGAGAATTAACTTTATCCATATGACTGAGTCAGTAAATGCTGTAAAAAGATGTGCAAATTGACCTCTCTGTCAGTAGGTGACACTTGCCAGAAGGAAAGAACTGCGTTGTTGTTTTGGGGGCCTGTTACCAGCTCTAGTCCCTCAGGAGAAGCATTCCAGTGTCGCAGTTTGTGGGTGAGGCCCTGGAACTTCCAGATGAGCCCTTATTCTCTAGTACAGCAAGACAAGTGGGGGAAGTGAGGCTGGGAAGGGTTGGGTTGGTTGAGCCGATCCTCAAGCTCCACAAATCCTGGCAAGGTAGCTGTTTGGTAGGGGTCAAAGGTCTACTCCTAGCTTCTGGAGAAAGCTGCCAGGAAGGGGCTGAAGTGACCCCTACCAAAAAGTCTGTCTGTGGAGACGGACCGCCTGAGATTCACAATCAGGCTGTCTGCAGTGGGCTTTGCTCTTCTCTCTTTTCCCTTCTTTGCCATCTTTATTGGCATCTTCTGGCAGGCAGAAGCTCAAACTAGCTGAGCTTCCCAACAACTGTGTTATGTGCTGAGAGCTTCCCTACCCTGGGTCCTGGCCTGGCCTGGCCTTCCTGTGGGCTGAGGGGTGCTCCAAAAGAATGTTGCAGCCAGGCCCCCATGAGCCCTCCTCTCAGTTGTGCCCATGCAGGCTTCCTCACTTTCTGAGATTAGTTTACACATCTCCCCTTCATGCCCTGAGCAACACAATTGAGTCCTGGGGGTATGAGACCTGGCTTGCAGGCATGTCCCCAGGTCCCTGAAGATCACTCCCTGTCTGTGCCAAAGAGAAGCATGCTGATCATAAGTTGCCTATGTGGTGCTCAAGTGGGTTTGATGTCTCTCCACTTTGGAGTGTGCTCTGATTGAACCCCTTGGCAAGTAGCACTGGGGAGACCAGTGAGCAGGGAGCTCACTGTTGGAGCACCCCTATTCTGCTGCAGGACTTCAAGAGGAAAGATTTGAGCCCAGTCTCTGTGGAAGCTTCAGTGTGGTGGCTGAATTCTTCTCTCAGCAGCTATGGATGGGGCGATTCAGGGAAGGATAGACAAAAGCTAGCACTCCGGTCATCTCTGTCCTCTGTTTGGGAGGCAGCCACCTGGAAGACCCAGGCTCTCAGGCTCTGGTGTCATATAGATCCCCCGGGACTGAGTGGACCTCTGTGGCTCCCCTAGTCAGGGCTGGAATTGGGAAATATTTGTCTGTGTACAAGCAAGACAGAAACTTATGGCTTGAAGCCCCCTCGGGAGGACTGAGGCACTGAGTGGGTAAAGAGGAGATATGGCACCTGCTGTCTTGACTGGGGTCTGTGGTGGTGGGAAGTGCCCAGGGGGCTTTGAGCCTTGTCCATGAGAAGCTCCTAGTTCGCTGCCAGCAGCTGTTTTTGTGTTCATGGGGATAGAAAGACACTCCAGCAGCTCAGGAGCCCGCCGACTGTCAAAGATCTGAGGGTGGGAGAAACAAAGTGCCCCATCTACCCTTTTCACTGAACTTCAAGCAGCTTGGGGGTTGGTCACTGCCAATATCTTACCCCTCATTTCACTTTGCAGCTTCTTCTCATGGATTCTCTTGTAGGTTCTGGCACCTTCCCTCAGAATTATATCTGAGCTATGTCTGTTTGTTTACTTTTTCTCTTCATCTCTTTTCATTCTTACTGATATGCTCTGGCAAGTGGTGTCTCTGATCAGCCATCACAGTTTTCCAAAGTGATTTTACTAACTTGTGTTCCCAGAGATAGTTTATGATAATTCTCGTCACTGTGAACCTTCAGTAACATTTGATGTTGTCAGTCTTTTTAAGTTTAGGCATTTTGGTGAGTATGTTGTAGTATCTCATTGGTGCTTTATCCTTGCATTTCCCAGATTTACAGTGAAGTTCAATTCTTTTATATACAGTATATTTCCTAGCTACTTGAATATAATAAGCAAAGTCTTGTGGACATTTCATTATCTTCTAGATACTCTAAAGCAGTGGTTCTCAACCTTCCTAATGCTGCAATGTATTTTCATTTACAAAGGGGTCACAACCCACAGGTTGAGAACCGCTGCTCTAATGTATTATGTTTTATGTTGAGATTTACAATTCACTAGTCCTGGTGGTGCCTATAGCTCAAAGGAGTAGAGCACCAGCCCCATATGCCAGAGGTGGTGGGTTCAAACCCAGCCCCAGCCAAAAACTATAATCCACTAGTCTTTTTTGCAAAAGGGGCAAGGGGAAATAATATGAGTTTGGCTTTTAGTTTTTTTCCAATTTTAATATCTAATTGACTCAGCACTTCTGTTGAAAAGAAGAACATCCTTTCTCCATTGATCTGTAATGCCACTTTTTAATGAATTAGGTGTCCATATATCTGTGTGTTTGTTTCTGGGCTATTTTTTTTCAGTGGTGTCTTTATCTTTTGCCAAAACCCTGCTTCATAATTACTGTGGTTTCTAGTATCTTAATAATTAGTGGAGTAATTCCATCCACTTTCTTTTTTTTTTTTTCTTCTAAGAGTATGTTAGTGATTCTTAAGCCTTTGCATTTCTGTATAAGTCTGATGATTGGTTTGTCAATTTACACAAAAACATCTTGGGCTTTGATCATCTTGGGTATTCAATCCATAGATCAGGTTGGGAAAAATATATTTAGTGAATCAATCTTATATGTTCTTCTACTTAGACCTTTAATCCAATAGCATTTTATAGTTTTTAATGTAGAAACCTTGCATATTTTTTCCCTTAGATGCTTTTTTGTACTCTCAGATCTTCTAATAAAATCAATAGAAAATATATCACCTCGATATAGGCAAACTGCTAGTATTACCAGCTCTTTAGGAAGGAAAGTCTAGATCACGCTATCAGCAATGAACTCCTGCTAACTGAAGTCCATGTTGAAGGGGGGAGGATATAGACAGGCTGGGTAACTGAAGAAGAAATTTATATATTCACTTCACAGCACTTAGTTTTCTAAAGTGTTTTGATTTTCTTTGTATGTATTCTGTTATTAGGTCTCAACTTTTACAAGAAAGTCTGTTAGATTTTATTAAGTCAGATGCTGTCTTTTGGCTCAGTGTATCATACTTCATCATACTGAGGAAATATCCACCAATTCCTATTTTACTTTGTGTTCCTTAACTACTTTTTGTTTGCATTCAACATTACAAGGTAGCAATATTGTGATGACTTCTTTTGTTTTAGTTGCATTTACCTAGTGTATCTTGACTCATCCTTTTATTTTTGACCTTCCTAGATTATTTTTGTAAAGTACCCCTTGTTTATAGTTCTCTAATGGAGTTTTCTTTGTTAACCAATCTGAAAATCTTTATCTTTTTATAAATAAGTTAAGCTCCTTTATGTTTATTGATGTACTTGATGTCATATTGACTGATATTCAGTTCTGTCATATTTTCTGTATAGACATACATTTCACATATCATCCTGTGTTTCTTTTAATTTGCTGTATCTCCTTGTGTTTAGAAAGACTTAAATTTTTATTCTGATGGTTACCTGTTACCTTTAATTGATACCTTATATAACACATTTTGAATATTAGATCAATATTTCTAATTTCAAGAAATATTGAAATTAGCTAGTAATGTTTTCTTCTTTCTTTCTATTCTTTTATTTATTTTATTTATTTTTTTTTAGAGACAGAGTCTTACTTTGTCACCCTCAATAGAGTGCTGTGGCATCACAGCTCACAGCAACCTCCAGCTGGGCTTAGGCGATTTTCTTGCCTCAGCCTCCCAAGTAGCTGGGACTGCAGGTGCCTGCCACAAGGTCCAGCTAGCTAGTAATGTTTTCTTTCTTAACCCTCTTTCTCTGGATTCCAGTTTGAAGGATTATGTTTTCAAATGGTATGATAATGGGTATGACAATCACTGAGCTCATTCTGCTCTTTGGTGCTGTCTACAGCAGACTACATCTGTGGAAGCTGTACTGCACCCACATCATGAGAGCATGGGACTATTACACACTTTCTCTCTTATATACGTGATTAAATTTTGGTCACACCAGCAAATACATATTCCATGCTCATCACCAGTTAATTTTTGGCTCATGTCCTAACATTTGTTTTTCTGAAGTTCAGTCTCTAGTCAGATTCTTCAGGTGAAACTCCTGGGAATAATATACTGTGAGTCCTTCAGTTTTATGACAGTATTTCTACAGTCTTTGTGTTTGGAGTGCAATTTGACTGCATATATGTTGGGTCATATTTTATTTCCTTGAGTATGAAACATCTTACTTCAGTATCTTTTGTAATGTCATATTTTATTTCCTTGAGTATGAAACATCTTACTTCAGTATCTTTTGTAATACAGCATAGCCATTAAGAAGAGTGATTATCAGTTTGTCTTTTTTTAGTGATTTGTTCCTTTTTATCTAAATGCCTAGAAGATTTGGTTTTTATTTTTATTTTATTTTGAGACAGTCTCACTATGTCACCCCTTGTAGAGTGCTGTAGTGTCACAGCTCACAGCAGCATCAAACTCTTGGGCTTAAGTGATTCTCTTGCCTCAGCCTCCCAAGTAGCTGGGATTACAGGCAGTCTTACAATGCCCAGCTGTTTTTAGAGACAGGGTCTCTCTCTGGCTCAGACCATGAGACTAGCCTGTTGTTGTTGTTGTTGTTGTTGTTGTTGTTGTCATTGTTGTTTAGCAGGCTCAGGCTGGGTTTGAACCCACCAGACCCAGTGCATGTGGCTGGTGCCTTAACCACCTAATTCTTTTTTTGATTTAAGCATGTTTTTTTCTGCCCATTTATATTTATTTTAGATTTTTATTTGCTCATGTGTTACATGTATTTACATTGTTCTTTTATTACTAATTCTTTCCTGAGTTCTGTAAACTTTTTCAAATTTTTGTTTTCTCCAATTACTTTTTTCCTGAGTTTTTCTATTCTGATTTACACAGTTCTTTCCTAGATTCTGATTTTTCTTCATATTTTTAACTTATTTTGATATACAAGGCTGACTCTAACCCTAACATTTTCCTCTGTTTTTAAGCAAGCATCTTTGACATGCCTTCTGTACCCATAGGATCATTATTTTGACTCGTATTCTCTTTTGTTTTTTTCTTAAAATTGTTTTAGGGGCTTTGTCACAATTATTTTTTGTGACTCATTTTTAATTGGGATAAATTTTCTTGAATGAAGAGTATAAAATATAATGAATTTCCTAACTTTGTGGTGCTAAGATTTCCTCTTCTATTATCATGAAGAATTAATGAATTATGGCCTTAAAAGACTTGTGAGTCCACCTTCTCTGCTCCCCTTTCTTACTTCCCTCCTGTGTTTTCTTTCCTTTCCTCCTCCCTTCCCTGTTGATTGAGACACCACACTCAGCAGTTTCCCTTCAGTGCAGGCTGCTTTTATCTGGAAGGGAATTAGTTTATAGAATTCCCAGAGCCTAGGGTGTCGCACATTGTTGGAATTTTTTTGATCCTCATGGGCTCATCAACATATTGTGAATCTTTCATTTGGTCAGGGTAAAGAGGTCACTCATTTTGTTTCAGTTGCTTTCTTTAATTCTAAATAAAGTTATTTATTAAAATAAAACCGGTGACTTATTAGGTGATTACTTGGTGAAAAAAAGTTTTCAGAATCATTTAAATGATACAAGACAGCTTAATAAATTTGTGTCAACAATGAGAACACACCCACCAGAAGGACAATCGGGGAGTCGAACCTTTTTTTTTCTGTTGCACATTGGAAGAAGAGCTGTCTTGAGCCACACAGTAAATACACAACGCTAACTAAAGCCAAGGAGCAGAAAAAATGGTCCGTGCACAATTTTCACACTATCCAGCAACACAGATAAGCAAAGTTGACCTCAAACAATGCAAATGCAGCCCGCAGGCCTCAGGGTGGATGCCCCCAGAAGGCAAGAAATGCAGGGACATGTGACATGGTGAGTGTCCTAACTGGATGCCATCCCCAGACTCAGTAGAAGCCAACATAAATTACTCATGAATCTTTACAGAGAAGACCATTCAGACTGGAAAACCGAAGGGAAAGCTTATGTCCAAATTAAGACTTAAACTTTTTACTTAAATAAACGAGAAAGAAGAAAATAAAAATTGTGACCCAACTTTGACTTCAAAGGAGAGTGACCCTGTGGCTGGCAGCTCTTTGTTGATGCACTCTTGTGTAATTTGAACCCTTGGGAGAAGTCTGACCATCTCTGTACACTGTGATGCTTTTATCATACAATAGCAGACAGGGCTAGGTGCAGTTACATTCCGTAAGAGAGGAGGCAGAGTGCCATGCTGACACCAAAGGAGGGCAACCGTCAACACTTTTGCTTCTTGAAGAGAGAGTGGTCAGGGGTGGTCATAGAAGTTCTACTCAAGCAGCGACATTGAACTCAAGGGTGACGATAGCTCAATATAGGGATACAATTCAGTCCTGTTTAGTGTGTTATCAGAAGTTCGAGCATTTGGAAGATTCAGAGAACACAAAAATGTTGAGAATTATCACAGTGAATTTGCAGAGGTGATCTGAATAAATGAGGATGAAGGATTGTGAGTGACTGAGACTTACCACAAAGCTGGAGGCCAGAACCCAAAGTCCAATGATCAGGAATAATGTCTTCATCCTGTCCTGCTATGCCCTGAAAATGGTCAGAGGCTTTCTCTGTTAGTCATGTTGATGGATAAATTGATAAGGGTCAAGTTATTTCATTGGAAAAAACACAATTTATGTTTTTATAGATTATCTTCAAGAGACATGGTTTTCTGGATAATAATGATGAGAAAATGTTCAGGGATGTTATATAAAGAAGTGGCCCATTTTAAAAAGTAATGAAACCACCTTATGAATAGATATCAGTATTGCTGCTTTAGCTGCTTTAAGAAATAATAAGGATTTTGATAAATGTATGGTTAGGGCATTTTTAATTTTCCTAGACAATAAACTTAAATCATAGTATTTCCTAAAAAGAAAATCATTGCTCTGTTTACAGGTGATGTAAGGATGTCTTGCTTTAAAAATTATTGCTGGCCAGGAATAGTGGCTCACACCTATATTCCCAGCTTTCTGGAAAGCTAAGGCAGGTGGATCACCTGAGCTTAGAAGTTTGAGACCAGCTAGAGCAAGAGTGAGACCCCATCTTTACTAAAAATAGAAAACTATCCAGGCATGTGGCAGGAGCCTGTAGTCCCAGCTACTTGGGAGGCTGAGGCAAGAGGATCACTTGAGCCCAGGAGTTTGAGGTTGCTGTGAGCTGTGACCCCACAGCACTCCACCCAGAGCAACTGAGAAAGACTCTGTTTCAAAAAAAATTTTATTTATTATTTCTTAAAAACTATTTTCTTATCCCACAAGAGTCTTACTAATTAAGAGTTTTATATCTTCATATCTTCAATACTAGAGTATTTTTGTGTTCCCCATGACTCCCGCCTCTTAGCAGAGTCACCTGCATGCTGGCTGGCCCTGTGCACCTGCCATGCTCTTCACATGCTGATTTCTTTCTTTTCTTTTCTTTCCTTTTTTGAGACAGAGTCTCAAGCTATTGCCCTGGGTAGAGTGCTGTGGTGTTATAGCTCACAGCAACCTCAAACTCTTGGGCTCAAGCGATTCTCTTGCTTTAGCCTCCCAAGTAGCTGGAACTACAGGCGCCCACCACAATGCCCAGCTATTTCTTTTTAGAGACAGGGTCTCACTCTTGCTCAGGCTGGTCTTGAACCCACAAGCTCAGGCAATCCACCTGCCTTGGCCTCCCAGAGTTCTGGGATTACAGGCGTGATCCCACTGTGCCTGGCCCCACTAATTTATTTCTTTCACCACTCCTACATGTCTTCTCTGAAATAGACTGCCAACCAAGACTGATATAAGGAAACATAAAAGGAAGAAAAAGCCCATTCATCAGTGAATTATAGTTTTCTTTTTTCTTTATTAAATGATAGCTGTGTACATTAATGTAACCATGGGGTACAGTATGGTGTTTTCATATACAATTTGAAATATTTTCATTAAACTGGTTAATATAGCCTTTATGTCATTTTCTTAGTTATTGTGTTAAGACATTTATATTCTACTTTTAGAAAGATTCACTTGTAGCCTTGTAAGATAAACCATAGAGGTGATCCCTCCAATCACCCTCCCCTCTCCCTTCCCCATATTCTTAGGCTAAACCATAGAGGTGATCCCTCCAATCATCCACCCCTCTCCCCTCCCCTCCCTCTCTCCCTTCCCCATATTCTTAGGCTATAATTAGGTTATAGCTTTCATATGAAAGCTATCAATTAGTTTCATAATAGGGCTGTGTACATTAGATACTTTTTCTTCCATTCTTGTGATACTTTACTAAGAAGAACATTTTCCAGCTCTATCCATGTAAACATGAAGGAGGTAAAGTCTCCATCTTTCTTTATGGCTGCATAGTATTCCATGGTGTACATAAGAATTATAGTTTTCAATGTTTGTAAGTATGTGTTTTCAGCAGGGGAGTCTCTGCTAAGTATGACCACAGATAACTATGTCCCTATAATATGAGTGAAAGAAAATATATCCTAAAAAATACATAACAGATAATTCTCAATTTCTCATTAGGGTTTCAGAGAAGGAAGTATGTTCTGACACTGGAGAGGATGTTCTTGGGGGATGTGGTTCCTGAGCACTGGAGAGAATGCTCTTGGGGGATGTGGTTCCTGAGCACTGGAGAGGATGCTCTTGGGGGATGTGGTTCCTGAGCACTGGAGAGGATGCTCTTGGGGGATGTGG
>NW_003852586.1:1374906-1388925 GCF_000181295.1 Otolemur garnettii
TGGGGGATGTGGTTCCTGAGCACTGGAGAGGATGCTCTTGGGGGATGTGGTTCCTGAGCACTGGAGAGGATGCTCTTGGGGGATGTGGTTCCTGACAGAGTGCAGGTGTGCATGGCTGCCTGGGGGCGATCTCCTTCTACCCCCCTGTTCCTAGGGTGGGGGTCAGGTGAGGACCAAACATGTCTCCTTACATGCAAAAGGCAAAGTGAACATCTTTCTCTCAGAGTGACTATAAGAAGTAAATGACCTGATCATGGAAAGTGCTTTGAAAGCTGAGAAGTGATTTCCAGTTGTGTGTTCCTTATAATTATTTCAGATATATCAATCCCCAAATCCCAGCAGCTTAGATTATTTAAGAGATAGTTGAACTTCCAGCAGAAAGAAAAAACATAATAAAAGATACTTGCTACACGACTTTCCCTATGCTAGGCTCCTATGCTGGGTATAGTGGGGAACACAGACATTCCTAAAGCAAGTCTCCTGTGGCCAGCGTCTAAGGTAGAAGTCGTGTTAAGATTGTCTGTCACAGGAGCAGAAGGAAGTGCGGTGATGGTAGAGATGGAGCAGAGGTGTATTTGTCACTGCCTCAGCTCACAGCAGCCTCACATATTCTCTGACTGCTGAGACTTTCCCTTTCTCACATGTGTGCTTTGTGTCAGTCCTTCCTGAGCCTCTGGAGTCTGCCCCTCTCCTTCTAGGAATTATTTGTGAATTCTCTGAGTTTTCTTTCCAGAAGTTGAAAACTGATTTTCTGTTCTAAATCTTTTCCTCCACATGAAACTTACATATTTTCAAAATAAAAAATGAAAAGTTAATATGATGCTATGAGGGTTTTATGCAAAGGCCCTAAGTAGAAGCATAGTTCGATAGTTTCCAATCTGGAATTCTCAGTATGCACCTTTATGGGAAGACGCTGCTTCTCACGGGTAGGCTGGAGTGCGGACGGGGTGTGGCGGTGGCCAGGGCTCCCTGTGGCTCGCGGCTGCAGCTGAATCAAATCAGAGCACTTTTATAGGGACCTTTGGCTTTTTTTTTTTTTTAACACGTGACTTCTTAGTCTTTAATGTTTGCTGGTGATAATAGAAGGTTCCATTGGTAGAGAAGTTCTCTTCTGGGTTGGTGATCTTTATCCACACGAAGGGACGGCAGTCAGGATGTTTGGTAGCAAACATACGCACTGGTTATGAGGAACACTGTGATTGTTTTAGCCACGTTTTCCCAGTGAATGTTACATCCTGGGATTAAGTGATGTCAGTTCTTTTGGGTCATTGGATTTGTGCTGCCATTAATATCAACATACCAACTATTTATGGTAACTCACTACCCATAAATTTTAATGTACTTCCCACTTAGCCAGGGACTCGCACAAATATTTGCACACAGAGTCCGGATGCTGAGGAAGGAAAAGATGTGAAAGACACTGGCTTGATGTTCACCAACCCCATTTTTATTTCCTGGCAACACAGCTAACTGGAACCTTCTATCCTTATATCTGGGGCCTTGTGTGTCTGGCTCTGGCCAATGGGACATGAGCAGCAAAAATGCATGATATTCCTGATCCCGCCACTCAAACCTGCCCTGCTTTCTGTCTCTGGACAAAGTACATGGGGGTGAAGGAGCCAGGCAGATCTATGGCTGAAGGGAGTTTCAGGTAGAGGACACTCATGTGTAGGCCCTGTGGTCAGAGGGTGCCTCGTTGGAAGAAAGCAAGAGCAGAAAGGCTGAAGTGAGTTTTCTCTTCCTGTCTCTGCTCAAATGTCACGTTTGCAGTGAGGTTTATCTTCACATCCTATTTCAAGTTGCAGCTTGTTCTCATCCGCATTTGGTCTGTTCTTGTGTACCCTCACTGCATTTGACACACGCAGCAGGCAGAATAAGGTCCCCAAAGACATCACATTCTGATCCTCCAGAACACAGGAAAATGTTAGTTTGTGTGTCAAAAAGGAAACTAAGGTTGTAAATGGCATTAAGGTTATTAATCATTTGACTTAAAAATACAGATTGTTCTGGATTATCTGGTGGGCTTCATATGATCATGAGGCCCTTAAAAGTGAAATCTGTAAAAAACAAAGAAGAATGCAGAGGAGAGTCAGAGGGAGGTACGATGATGGAGCAAAGGAACAGGAAGGTGTGATATTGCTGGCTTGGAAGCTGAAGAAAACAGCCTCCAGAAGTGCGAAAAGATGAGAAAACCATCTTCCCTTGAGGCCTGAAAAGAACCTCAGCTCTGCCTAACCCTTGATTTTTCAGCCCAGTGAGACTTATGTGGAAATTCTAACCTTCACAGCTGTACAGATTAAATCTGTGTTGTTTTAAGTCACTAAATTCATTGTCATTTGTTACAGCATTAAAAGAAAACTAATACAAAATAACATAATTTACTATCTAATTTATAGAGTTATGTTTATTATTTATTGTCAGCTTTTTCAATTAAAATTTGTTTTTAAATAAATAGTGCATGGTTCAAAATACAAAACTATCCATAAAGGTATAAACAGAGAAGTCTGGTTTTTGTGATGCCCCCTGCTACCTGTCTCGTTCATCTTTTAATAGGTAATTATGTTTATTAGATATTCGTTTCTCCACATTGTGAAGGATAACATTGGACTAAATTGAGGAATGTCTTTGGCTGGTGAGGAACTGCCCCGTGGGCATGTAGGTGATGGGGGTCTTCTGCCTCAGTGAAGTCTCTAGGGTCTAGTGAGTGGGGGCTGTCGGGATGTCTCTTCTGAGGTGAAGGATAAACTGTCACATCTGCCTCCTCCTACAGCCAAGACAGAGGCCACTTAGATTTTAGAGGCCAGCGTTCCCCACTTGGTTGTGTTACTCTAGTCCATCTACTGAGTGACCTGAGGCTGCAGACACCTACCAGCTGACTAGCTAGTTTTGAGTGGGGCCCAGAGCAGGAGAAGGCTCTGCCACTCGGCTGTGTGGGTGCGATGGAACTCGAGGTGTCTGTGTTGTGCAGGGTGCCGTTTGGGGCCTTTGGCAGGGAGTCTGTATGGGACTCCCAGTAGAGGCCCTGCCACCATCTACAGGAAATTTCTGTCTTTTGAGAGCCAGCTCTCAGCCTGCTATTGGGCCTTGATAGAAACCAAATGCTTGACCACAGGCCACTTAGTCATAATGTGACCTGGATTGGCTATCACAAACAGTGTTATCTCAGCCCCCAAGCCGTAAAGGCAGGGGAACACAGTGGCACTTCCTCCTGATGGAGGTGGTGTAGGAGGTGGTGTGCATGTGTACGTTATGGGTCCTAAAGCAGACCTGAAGGCACAAGGAACTTTTGCAAAGAAGTGGCCCCTGTGCCCACGGTTCCTGCTCCTGTCACACCACCTTCTCTTTCCCCTCCTGCACTGATGGCTTCTTGGGGACTGCCCTGTAGTCTGCGACAGAGGAAGGGAAGACTAGAGCCTGGCTTACAGATGGTTTTTCTCAATATCCAGGTACCACCTGAAAGTGGGTGGCTGCAGCACCACAGCCTTTCCAGGGCATCTGTGAAGGGCAGTGGTGAAGGGAAATCTTTCCACTGGGCAGAACTCTGAGTAGTGCCCTTTATTAGAGAAGGGATGACACAGGACATGCAATCAAATACCGACTCATGGGCTGTAGCCGATGGCTGTCCTGGGTGGTCAGTAACTTGGAAGGGACGTTATGGAAAGTTGGAAAGAAATTTGAGGGAGGTATGTGGATAGACGTTTCTAAGTGGGCCTAAGATGTGGAGACATTTGTGCTCCTGTCAGTGCCCATGAAAGGGCAGCATCAGCAGAGGAGGCTTGAATGAGCAGGTAGGCAGGGTGGTCATTTCTGTAGATACCTGCCAGCCTCTTCCCCAGCACTCCCCACCCCTGTCATTGCTCATGGTTGTTGGGATGGAGGTTATGCATGGGTCAAGTGACACGGACACCCACTCACCAAGGCTTACCAGGCCATGAAAACCACTCACACGCACCCTGCCAGCAGCAGAGACCAACTCTGTGCACCCAGGATGGGGACATTCCCTGGACTGGTGCCTGATGGCAGACTGACTGCATGGGGCCACTGCTGTTGTGGGAGGGGCACTGTGTCCTCAGTACAATCTGACTGTTGTGATGCCTCAGACAGTGTCGCCTCTGATCAAGGAACTCACTTTGTAGTCGGAGGTACAGCAGTGGTGTAACTAGCTGGCTGTAGGACAGTGATGTGGCTTTGTGAAGCTGTGGGGCCCTGCAGAGCTCTCCAGCAGGTGTGTGTGCTGGGCCAGTATCCAGTGCCAGCACTGTTGCTCCTACAGACAGGACCCACAGGTCCAGGAGTGAGCAACTCACCCTCGCTCTTCCTGACCCACAAGCAAAATTTTTGCTTCTTGTTTTGTGACATGTTCTTGGGCCTAGAGATCTTAGTTCCAGGTGAAGGGATTTTTCTACCAGGAGACAAAATGATTCCATTGAACTGGAAATTAAGAGCTGCCGTCTTGCTCTGTGGACCCCTCACAATAGATTAAGGAGGCAATTTCAGTTGACGGGTGGTTGGTGAGTGATGAGGACCAGCTAGGAGAAATAGGACCCCTGCTCCAAATGGGGGTAGGGAGGAGTGCATCTGGAATATAGGAGAGTCCTCAGTGTGTCTTTCTGAATTACTGTGTCCATTACCATCTTGTTTCCTCTCCTTCCTTGTGCCTTTATCATGTGACATAAGGTTAACTGATTTATATCAGTATTTAAATATTGTGAATTTTACATCATGGTATGTAAGTTATGAGAGGTTATCAGAAAAAGAGTAAATCTCACTCAGGAGTGCTCGCTCTTCTAGTAGGGTGGGATTCAGCATGCTTTGTGTTGTCTGGTGCAGCAGAGTTCCATCAGCAGGTGGGGCTGTGACCTTGCCACTGCCTTCATCTGTACAGTGAGTCTGAGGAGCTGCGTGGGAGGGGCAGGTCGACTGTGCTGTCTGCCAATTTGGCTGAGGGAAACTTAGGAGGCTGGTGAAACACTGGGTGTGTCTGAGAGTGTTTCCACAGGAGATGGGCATCTAAACCTGGGGACTGAGGGGAGGATGCAAGTTTTGTGTTGGCTGGCACCACCCATCAGATGGGGCCCGCCAGGACCAGGGAGGTGGAAGGGACGCTCCCCAGGCCAGGACCAGGCAGGTGGAGGGGGTGCTCCCCAAGCCAGGACCAGGAAGGTAGAGGGGGGCTCCTCAGGCCAGGACCAGGCAGGTGGGGGGGGTCGTCTTCCCAGGCCAGGACCAGGCAGGTAGAGGGGGGCTCCCCAGGCTGAGTCCAGGCAGGTAGAGGAGGGTTCCCCAGGCCAGGAACGGGCAGGTGGAGGGGGTGGTCTCCCCAAGCCAGGACCAGGGGGCTCCCCAGGCTGGGACCAGGCAGGTAGAGGGGGGTTCCCCAGGCCAGGAACGGGCAGGTGGAGGGGGTGGTCTCCTCAAGCCAGGACCAGGCAGGCAAAGGGGGGCTCCCCAGGCTGGGACCAGGCAAGTGGAGGGGGGTCTCCCCAGGCCAGGACCAGGCAGGTGGAGAGGGCACTCCCCAGGCCAGGACCAGGCAGGTGTAGGGGGTCTCCCCAGGCCAGGACCAGGCAGGTGGAGGAAGGGGTCTCCCCAGGCCAGGACCAGGCAGGTAGAGGAGGGGATCTTCCCAAGCCAGGACCAGGCAGGTAGAGGGGGGCACTCCCCAGGCCAGGACCAGGCAGGTAGAGGGGGAGGGTCTCCCCAAGCCAGGACCAGGCAGGTAGAGGGGGGCTCCCCAGACCAGGACCAGTCAGGTGGAGGGGGGGCTTCTCCCCAATCAGGACCAGGCAGGTGGGAGGTGGGGCTCCCAAGGCCAGGACCAGGCAGGTGGGAGGTGGGGCTCCCCAGGCCAGGACCAGGCAGATAGATGGGGGGGTCTCCCCAAGCCAGGTCCAGGCAGGTAGAGGGGGGCTCTCTAGGCCAGGTCCAGGCAGGTGGAGGTGGGGGGTCTCCCCAAGTCAGGACCAGGCAGCTAGAGGGGGGCTCCCCTGGCCAGGACCAGGCAGGTGGACAGGGTTGGGGTGGTCTCCTCAGCTTGCCTTTTATTGCCCTCTCCCTCCCTCATTTTTCTCCTCCTGCCCTTGGACATCAGTGTTTTAGATTTTGGACTCTGGTACTTGCAACAGGGGCCTGCTGAGACCTTTTGGGCCTTTAGTCTTAGACCAGGACTCCAGTGGCATCATCATAACTTGTTACAACCTCAGACTCCCTGGCTCAAGTGATCTACCTGCCCCAGTCTGCCAGTGTGCTGGGATTTCAGTGTGAGCCACTGGGCTTGCTGCTTCGCTCATTTTATAGCTTGCACTGCCTTCTACCATAGGGATGTACTGTGGTTTATTCAGCCATATTGTCACATCTGGGCTCACTCACGGATTTCCCCCATTCTTTCTCCATTATTAAAAGCTACAGTGCATTTAGTGCATATAGTTGCACATGTATCATCTCATATTCGTTCAGGTATATCTGTAGGATATATTTCTAGAAGCAATTTTACTGGCTAAAAGAGCAATTATAGCTGAGATCTTAAAAATTATTACCATATTTTTCTCTCTAGATAACATGTTTAATTTCTATAACTTCTATAAGAAGGCCTATTTCCTATAGCCTCTCTCACACAAAGGGGTCCCTCTTTCGAATTTATGCCCATAGGTAGGTGAGAAATAATACCGCACTGTACTTTTATTATCCATTTCCATCATTACAAGTAAGATTTAGCAGCTTTCCGTGTATTTATAGGATGCTGTGTTTTTCTGTGAACAGCCTGTTCATGTTACTGTCATTTTCTATGCTGACCTGTCTGTCTTTTGCATTCCCAGCTGCTCTTCATATTTTTTTGGGGGGGGGGAGGATTATCTTTTTGCCTGTGTACAAGCAAAACACTTTTCCCCCTAGTTCAGCATTTATTCTGCTTACAATGGAGGCTTTTTGTTTTACCCACACAAAGGGTCTAGAACTTTTTGTAACCAATCTTTTCTTCTCTGGCTTTAGGCTTTTGAGTTGCATTTAGAAAGGACTTCCCCTTTCCAGGGAATTAAAGAAATTCATTCAAGTTTCTTTCTAACAACTAAATTTTGAACATTTAAAACTTTGATTGCTTGTGTTTTTCCTTTCCCCAAAAGGCTTTCTCCACTTTTTCTGATGACATTTATTAAAAAGTCCCGGTTTACCTCTGTCTTTATCACATACTGTATTTCTTTCCTCGTCTTGAGTCTATTCATGGACTTTCTACTGGATTCAATTCTGGTTAATTTTTTTTATGGTAGTTGTTGTACTATATAGGAAGGTTTTAATTTTATTTTAATAGCCACACATTAATATCTTTAAGGGATAACCTGAGTTCTCTCTTCCTTTGGCAGTGTCTATTGGTTTCCTACTCTGTGAAATAATAAAATTAACTTGCAGTATCTTCCTCTGCCTCCTCTTTTTCCCTTCACATCTGACGCTAGTCCACGGGTTAGATTTCTTAGTATGTGTTTTGTCTGCTTGATTTTTCAGCGTTAGGTCATTTTTTTTTGTCTCTCAGCTTTTACCAATGAGGCAATCAGTTGATTTGTTCTACTTTCTCTTTTTCCTCTTTGGAAATGAAACAGTTTATTAGGGAGTAATGTGTATGGAAAACGGCGGGCGATGTACAAGTGGGCAGGGGAAGCTTTCCCGTCTGTGAGGGGAAGAGAGCAAGATGAGGAGGTGGAGTCTTGGTCCATGGTGCAGAGTTGATAGTCTTGGCCCCACGGGGAGTTCTAGAGCAAAGGAACCCTTCACAGAGTCCCGTGCTGGGTGGAGGTGCCCAGACAGAGGTGCCTGCACTGGGCAGCCCTGGGCGGACTGTACCGAGCTCTCTGGGATGAATCCAGAAGGGACAGAGGCAGGTGAGCAGGAAGGGCCCCTTCACTGTCAGACTGAGAAGCATGGGGCAAACACAGAATTTGGACCAAAAACATTAATAAGTAACTTAAGCTAATCTAAGTAAATTAACCACTTTGTTTGAAGAGATAGCGTGCCTTACCCAGGTCACTTGGCTGAGTAGTGGCAGAGTCAGTAAGAAGGTAAATCTTTCCACCAGTCTGAGTCCGAGAAAGGCAAGAAACTTCAAATACACACAATGGAAATAGATTGCCATGTGAAGTCTTTATTAGCCAAAAAATCAAAATACAATCATCAGAGTTCTTAGTTGTAGTGACAGATAAAAACACCTCCATGTCCCCAATTAACATAATCTCCACATACCAAGTAGCTAATTTTTATGCTTTTACAGTAAAGTCAGGGTTTATTTTTAGAGACAATTTTGCAATTGACATTAAGCAGAAGTTTGGTGTGGTTTAAAACATACTAGAAAATATTCCACTGTTAAATACATCCCACACTGAATGAATGTGAATTGAATTGATAAGTAAAAGATTCTGAGTACCACGTGAACATACAAAAATGTTTTCTGTGGTTCACAGAGGCCGGAGTGAGGCACATTAGATCTGAATTACCTGGACAGATATCAGTAAATGTAAAACAGAGGTTTAAGTAGTTACGTGCTCTCAGAAATGCAGGATGGGGTTTGGCTTAGGCTTGGCTGCTAGATTTCAGTCCACTCACTTCAAATCTTCATTTCAAAGCATCTTTTCTCCTTTCTTGGTTCACATTTTGTGATTTTCTGTGAAGTTTAAGGTAAATATGTAAAGGATTTCGTCATTAATCAGTGATATAATGGCAGCTCTATCGATGGAGACATTTAGATAGGTAGAAGTAGGTACTTCTGTTCATCTGCAGAAACTCAATTTTATATCTTCATGTTTATAGAATTAAGTGATTCAGGTCCGTTTTTGATTGAGGGTACAATGTAGTGATCTTGTAGTTTCCAATATTTAGGAAAAAGTAAATAATTGATTGACTCATCCAGTTTTGTCTCTTTATTTAATGATTTCCTCTTCCTGTAGGTCCCCAAAAGTGATCTTGAACCTTGGATCCATACCTGTCTTGTGGGATAGAGGTGGATTGTCTTGTTAATAGATCATGTAAAGGTGAATAGTTAGATCGAAAGGTGAGTGATAGTGCTTTAAATCTGAACTGTATAATTTCACTTTGGGATTGGTGAAAGTAAAGATGGTAGTTCTGCAGTTGGAAATTGCATCTTACAATCGACAGCACACTGTACAACACATAGTCCACTACTGCTCCACCAAATAATGAATAAGTTGTTTCACTATATTCTCAATTTTTAAGAGAAATCGAGAAATTCTATTTTTGGTGGTGGTAGTAGTAGCAGTTTGAGTAGTAGATTGGCTTGTGGGTGCAGCTGTGATCTCTGGTGCAGTTGTGGTCTCTAATGCAGTTGTGGTCCCTGGGGCAGCTGTGGTCTCTGGAATAGTTGTGGTTCCTGGGGCAGCTGTGGGCTCTGGAATAGTTGTGGTTCCTGGGGCAGCTGTGGGCTCTGGAATAGTTGTGGTTCCTGGGGCACCTGTGGGCTCTGGAGTAGTGGTTCCTGGGGCAGCTGTGGGCTCTGGAGTAGTTGTGGTTCCTGGGGCAGCTGTGGTCTCTGGTGTAGTTGTGGTCCCTGGGGCAGCTGTGGGCTCTGGAATAGTTGTGGTCCCTGGGGCAGCTGTGGGCTCTGGAGTAGTTGTGGTCTCTGGGGCAGCTGTGGTCTTTGATGCAGTTGTGGTCCCTGGGGCAGCTGTGGTCCCAGGGGGAACTGTGGTATCTGTTGCAGTTGATTTACCAAGTGTTATAGTTGTGGATGCTTGTGGTGTAGTTGTAGGTGATGCAGCTGTTGATTGTTTTACAGAAGAGCTTAGGTTGGTATTATTTTCTCCTGAAGGTGTGGTAACATTCGGAGCAAAAGAAGTTGGGCGTGGAGAGGTAGTAATTTGGGTGGAAGTAGTTGTGATTAGGGTGGTAGTTTGTGAGAAATTGTTGCCCTCATTGTTATTTTTACTAGGACATGGAGGTGGCCGTGGGACTGCGGGGTGTGAATGTGTAGGCCTACGCCTATGGCGTTTCTTTGAGACAGCGTGGAAAGGATTTTTAGCAAGCGGATTCTGTAATACAGGTCTAAATCGACGTGGGAATTGGTGGTTCAGTCTGGCCAACTGGGAATGATGCCTTCTGTGCAACAGTTCCTGTCTCTTGTGACCTTCACTGAGCTGTGGAAAGAAAGAAAGAACCAGAAATGAGAAAAAGCACATTGACTCACTGACCAGGGGCCACTGCTGACCACAGGAGGAGCAGCACCTGCAATCTGGGGTTGGAATCTAAGCACAGCGGTCAAGGGAGCATCCTGTAAATTCCAGCAGTCTCAGCAGGGAACTGAGAGCCTGCTGCTCAGCTGGCTGGGTGCTGGGCGCTGGGCGCATCCTCCCTTTCACTCCAGCCCGGATGCTGGCCTGCATCTACACTTCACGCTCACTTTCTCTCTCCTCTCTGGTAGAAAATGTCACATTACTCTCTGAGGCCTCAGCAGAAGGGTACCAGGCTTGCTTCACCTGTTCACAAAACTTTAAACATTCAAGAGACATCCAGGACCCTTTTCTGAGTCACACCCCTTATATTTACCATCACTGAAGCACAAAAAAATCGAAATACCAATTTACCAAACAAGCAAAACATCCCACCCAAGCTCCATATTCTCTGTGTTCCCAGGAAATGATGTTTAGCATTTATAAATTGGAGAAAGAACTTCGGGCATTACTTTTTAATTCTATTATTGAAAAATTAGGATTACAAAAACTCAGGGGGCTCACGAAGCATCTGATTTTGTAGGAAACATTTCTCATGTTTATACATTTGACTGGATTGAGGACTGACAGTTTTCATGATTTCATGTTTACATCTGAAAAGAACATCTGGTCCAGCTCTGAGTTCCACCTATGATATTGGATCTTCTCCCAGCACACCTGCTGAACTGCTTTCCAGCCTCTGCTTGACACCCCCCGCCCGCCCACCTCCCCGTGCTGACCGTTTCCAGCCTATCCTGGTCAGCCCCTTTTGATCAGGGACTCACTACCGCATTGTTCACAGCAGCAGGCAGGGAGCTCCTTACCCTGAATGGAGGTTTGTTTCTTAGGATTTCCATTCTTAATGAAATAAAAATTTATTAAGATTTTAATTCTTTGGTCCCAACTTTATGTTTTGGCAGCACACAGATGATCTGGGAGCCTTTTGAAATTTCAGAATAACTTCCATGCTATCCGGGTTTTATATTTTAGAAGATTATTATTTTTGGTTCCTTCAGCCATTGTTGACATTACTGAGTTAGGGTGTCATTCCTATGTCAGTTTCTCATCTCTAAACATACTGTGGTTTGTCTGAAGCCTTTATTTTGTATTTGATCTCATACTAAATTTTTAAAAGATCAATTATATTATTTCAACTGGAGAAAAGAAATAATAACTTAAGGATGAGGAGGAATATCTTAAAGTCCCCCAAAAGGAGAGGTTACGTTTTTCCTCCTGCTAATTTCCACATAAGTCCTTTGAAAATCATCATATATGTAAATCATTCCAGTTCTATGTTATTAAACTCTCTTTGGAGAAAGTTTGGTACCAGTAAAGTGACAACTTCTGAGACTAGCAGAGCTGTTAGCTAAGATGACTTTCTCAGAGATTGATGTAGCAGAGCCTCCATAGCAACCTTCCTACATGACCCCTACCATACATGGATATGTAAAGCAAGCTATCTCTCCCCTCTGTGAACACCCCGCAGCACCCTCCAGGGTGTGTGAAGCGTGCCCCACCCTGTCTCTGGGGGACACCCCGCAGCACTCTCCAGGGTGTGTGAAGCGTGCCTGGCCCTGTCTCTGGGGGACACCCCGCAGCGCCCTCCAGGGTGTGTGAAGCATGCCAGGCCCTGTGTCTGGGGGACACCCCACAGCAGACCAGCGGCAGAGCTCCATGTCTCTTCTGGGTCTGCCATTAAATAACAGAGTGACTCTGGGCAAATCGCTTAACGACTCTGGCACTCAGTGTGCTCATTTATGAAATTATTTGTATTAAATTAACATAATTATAATTCTATGATTTCCACACTCAACACAGTTATGCTGTTCAGTTCCCCTAGTCAGGATCAGCTTTAAAAGGCAGAGATTTTTGTTTTGTCCACCTTTGTAGCCCACTGCCTAGAACTATGGCTGGCTTGTGGCAGGCAAGATATTTACTGAATGAGGGAATGAA
Source organism: Otolemur garnettii (assembly GCF_000181295.1). Taxonomy (NCBI): domain Eukaryota; kingdom Metazoa; phylum Chordata; class Mammalia; order Primates; family Galagidae; genus Otolemur; species Otolemur garnettii. The sequence continues at coordinate 1,387,062 of NW_003852586.1, forward strand.
CAGTAATGATAATAACAAATACATGGAACTCATGTCATTGAATAAAATCTTAACATCTGAAAGTGTTTTTTAGTATATAAAACAGTTTCAGCTATTTTACTTTAGCTCACCAAAATAATACCTAGGCCATTATCATATGAAGACAGGTGAATTAAAATCCTGTTAATTTTAATGTTAGTTTAGCATAGAATATGTCAAATAACCAGTTTGTCTGATTTATTTAAAATGTAGTGATTCTTCTGATTGGCTGTTAAGATAGCCTAATGGAACTTGCTGATAGGAACTGGGTGGGAAGTTTGAGAGAGGAAGGAGCTGAGTGTGCATGCCTCGCGGGTCTGAGCTCAGATTCCTGAAGCCTGGAGCTGCTTATCTTAAATGTAGAGGAGCCAAAGCAGAAAGATGTCAATCCTTGCCTGACTATTCATATTTATTATTTCTATATAAAAAATCTTCATATAATGCTGACTTTGGTTCAGGGCTTTACAAATTTAATTCCTTAGCACCATCATAGGCAGGTACTGTGTTACCATCACACAGATGAAGAAACTGAGTCTCAGAAGGATTAAGTCACCCTTAGGGGAGGATATTTGCTTGTGGAAACAATACTTCTGAGGGGTGCTAAGGACTGAGAGTGGGCTGCAGTGAAGGGAGGTGGGGGGGAGGGACACTGGATCCCTAGAGCAAGATGGAGGGTTGGAGGCAGCAGAAGCTTCCTGCAATAACTATAGGAAAGCCAAACTCTCTAAGGAAGAGGAGGAAAAATTAGTTGCTAAGGAGACAGTGAGAAAGGAAATGGCTGGAAGGTGTGAAGCCAGGACCACCTCTACCTGAATTAGAGAGCATGCTGCCAGGCATTTGGGCTTACCAGCCTGCTTTTATGACCATCTGAAAGTCTATGATCTTTTCTAATGAGGAAGGAAGCACTATAATGTTATGCAAGATTAGACAATTAAATTTGCGAACTCAGCTGAGGAAAAAAGCACCCACCACTGCTGAGTATCCATCACTATGGTCAGCAGGGGAGCACTTCGAAGGTGACAGAGCTTCACTCAGCTATGACGCATGTAGCACTTCCTCTAGGACCAGGCTGCAAACTTAATCATCCAGCTTAGTTTTTAACAGAGTTCCTGACTCTTGAGTATATCCCTGCAATCTCCCTTCCAGCTATCTGAAGGAGGAGGCAGACCGCCTGCCCTCTGGACCCGCAGTGCAGACACAGGTGCTGCTAAAGCTAGGCCTGGCCTCTGTCTGGGGCTGCAGCTGCTCTCTGATACATCCCTGTACTTTCCACAGATCAAGGGCCATTTCCCAATATTTAAATTATTCAGAAACTCTTCCTCTCCCTAGAAACTTTTTGAGATTTGGGCAGTTGGAAGAGTTTTATTCACTGTGAGTATAGGGGAGTGATTCTTTAGGTGTCTGGTTTGTGGGAAGTACCATGAAAGGCCTCAGAACGATAGCCTGGACCTTGTCACCCCATGGGAGCATAATGGTCAGTGCTGACCGGAAGGCTACTTCGGTCTAGAGGTGTTGGTTAACCAGAGGTTCCTTATTAAAATTTAACTTATTAAGATGTTATCATCATGTGCCTATTCTGACCCTAAAGCTTTAGAAACTACATAAACAATCACAGTAATCTCACCGCATAATTTTTACACTATACACTATATTTTCTAATTTATAAAAAGGGGTGTTCTTATTAACCCTTCAACTGTCTCATGAAGCATATACTGTTGTTATTTTATGCACAGGGAAATTAAAGCCCTGTAGATAAATTTTAAATGCTCAAGATTCATCTAGATCAGTGTTTTTCTTTCTTTCTTTCTTTTTTTTTTTTTTTTTGAGACAGAGCCTCAAGCTGTCA
>NW_003852586.1:1389809-1396472 GCF_000181295.1 Otolemur garnettii
TTGGTTGCAGTTTGGCTGGGGCTGGGTTCAAACCCACCACCTTTGGTATATGGGGCCAGCGCCCTACCCACAGAGCCACAGGCGCTGCCCCAGCCTTATTCATTAAATAAATGTACATCTCACTTCATCTTATTTCAAATTTGTCACAATAAGATTAAATAAATACAGGTATATGGCCTTAGAGACAAATATGGCCAACATGGTTATGAGTGGGTGTATTTCCTTGGATCATCATTGTTTTTAATCTCCTTTCCCTGGAAAAAGGAGACCCCTAACGATCATAAAGATGGGGCTGTCTGTCATGTCCTCTAGTCTTGGAGACCATGCTTCCCTGTCCTCTTCTGTGGCTCCTGCATTCTCTCTATCCACACTCAAACTGCATCACATTGTGTCCCCAGGCCATCTGGTAAGGCCTCACGGCTTCAAGTAGCTTAGATACAGACTTCACCTCCTGAGTCCTCTGTGCCCGCTGCACCCTTGACGCCTTCACGTGGAAGTCTAACGGCCATTTCAGATTCAACATGCCCCACACAGGGCACTGTTCATAATTTCTTTTCCCATGTCCATAATCCAGCAGATTCAATCACCAAAATACATCCTAAGTCCACTTTCATGTTTTCTTTTAGCTGCTGACACTCAGCCTAAGTCACCCTGGTCTGTTACTGGGACCACCACACGGGTGCCTGACCCTTGTCTATATCTTAGCTTCTGTTTCCTGCCATCGAAACCCAGAGCCTTGTGCGTGCCTGTGTGTGTGTGTGTGTGTGTGTGTGTGTGTGCGCGCTCTGATTACCCCAGGCTCCCTGACACACTTAGCACTGAACTCACCTTCACACCCATGCCTACAGGTGCTGGGAGGACTATCCGCTGCCTCGGTCAGATGTCATCCCATTCCCAGTAGTTAATGATTGAACAGCGATTAAATGAAGCTAGTCATCTACTTCTGCTTCATCTATTTTCTTATCGTTTACAGAACACAAAATATGTCAAGTTGCTTGGAAGCAGGGATTGCTATTAGGCTCTAAAAGTCCGTGGTAGGCAGGTGGGCACCGCGCAGTTGCTGACCCGCGCGGAAACCCGGGTGTGAGCGGGACTCACCGAGAGGCAGGCGCTCAGCGCGCAGGCGCACAGGAGCAGCGGCAGCGTCTTCATTTCGCCTGGGTGGTTCCTGGAACAGAGGCGCAGTTTCCCATTAGGGGTGCATTTTGGTGAACTATGTATTTTTTTGAGAAAGCATAGTTTAAAGAAGACCAGTGGTTTCTGAAAATTGTATACGTATTTTCATTCTATAGTGGTGAGGCCAATTTGCTTCAAGAAGAAGCAGCGGAAGAGAGTTGGGAATTGTGTTATAGCTCGTTGCAACATGAGCATTCTTCTCCTGATGCTAAAGATCACCCAAGAAAGGCAGGATCTTGGGAAGTTTACTAAATAATTTCTTCTTATTTCAATTTTTTTTTTTTTGCAGTTTTTGGCCGGGGCCGAGTTTGAACCGTCCACCTCTGATGTATGGGGCCAGCACCCTACTCCTTTAAGCCACAGGCACCACCCTCTTCTTATTTCTATATTAATCTATAAAGCCTCCCTCTTTGGTGAACCATCATATAAACTACCTGATATTTATTGAATAGTTTTGGGAATATTCCTTGGTGTTCTTTTTCTTTTCTTTCTTTCTTTCTTTCTTTTTTTTTTTTTGAGACAGAGTCTCACTACGTCGCCCTGGGTAGAGTGCTATGGCATCACAGCTCACAGCAACCTCAACCTCTTGGAGTTAAGCGATTCTCTTGTCTCAGCCACCCAAGTAGCTGGGACTATAGGCGCGGGACTGTACAGACTGGTGTTAAAGTCATTCAGACTTGGTTTTAATCTCAGCTCTGCCACTTTGTGACCTTGAGTGAGTTGTAACTGTATATCATAAGATCATCTTGATATTATATTATAATATTCCAGTCAAGCCTCAAGAGATGCTGAGAGTAATTCCTGATCCCTTTAAAGGCTGGTGGCACTTATTGTTATAGAACTACCGTATTAAAGGTGAACACAGCCTGGCCTGACTGGAGAAAGCAACAAATACTACTTTTATCATATCATTTTAATGCATTATTTTGTCGCCTTCCTTATATATTGTCAGCTTTTCTTTATTTTCAAGACCAGAAGATATTTGTACCAATCACATTTTCTTCTAATGACATATGAATTGAGCATGTTCCCACCTGGCTCAACAGGTTACCAGAAGAGAGGAACTATATTACTTGAAAGCTGCTTAGTTACATTAAAATTCATCTAAAATATCCACATACCTGGTGTAGTGTGACTGTTTCTTCTTCAGATGTTAGATCCAATTGATTCCCTTCAGACAGAGCTTTGAAGATGGTCCCTGGGAGCAAAGGGAGAGAAAGCACATGAGAATTTTCAGGTTTTATAACTCCCCAGTTGTGCTTTTTGGAAATAGGAAATTTGTTGGATTTAGGATAAGGTCACTTCTGTCAAGAAATTTGCTGTCAAAGACAAAGACAGGACAGTTGTAGTTTGTTGGGGTTGACAGAGGCTCTTTGTGATCAGTTCTTCCTGATGAACATGGTGACGGTGAGAGGTTGTCAGTGAACAGTTTGCTTGATTGACAGGAAGTGTGAGCGTGACTGATGACACTGATGGAGACACAAGCCACCGGGCCCATGTCCTCCAGGGAGGAACAGATGTCCTTCCTGTTGTCCTGGCAAGGTGGCCAGAGTGACTGCCTCCTGGAAGTTAAAGTGATGGAGTGCCATTTCCCTTGTCAGTGTGTACAGATTAACAAAGAACAGAGGATAAAAAATAACACGATGACAAATGTTGGTCAAGGACAATTGCTTTAAAGCTAAAAAATGAAAATTGAATTTTTAATATGAACAATTACTAAAATTTTGACTTTTTATTTTGAAAAGTGTTCAAACATATTGAAAAGTGAGAAGAGTGGAATGATGTACAACCGTCCTTCCATCCCCTCGATTTCACAGTCATTAACATTTTGCTATGTATGCTTAGTTGTTTTGTGGAAGTATTTTAAGGTAAGTTATAGAAATCATGACAGCTAATCTTTCTTTCAGCCTTTCACTCTAAAAAGCGTTTATATTCTAATTTATATAGGGATCAAGCTTAAAAAATTATAACACAGCACCATCATCCTCCAGCAATATTAATAATTCACACATATAATCTAAAACTAAGTCCATATTCAAATTTTCCCAATACTGCCAAAATATTTTTAATCTTTATTTGTTCTTTATTTTTCTTTGTAAAAGTTTAAGAAGTGCAAGTGCAGTTGTGTTCCATGGATATGTTGCATAGTGGTGGAGTTTGGGCTTTTAGAGTACCATCGCCTGAATGTTGTGCTTGGACCCATTAAGAACCTCCTCACCTCTCACCCCTATACCCCTGCCCTGTGGTCTCCAGCATCTTTTGTCCTGCATGTTGTGTCCGGGTGTGCATGTTTTCTAGTGGGAGCTGTATAGTCATAATTGGGATGTGTGGCGTTTGACTTTCTGTTTCTGTTATTTCACTTACGGTGCGGCCTTACTCCACTGGCTATTTTTGACTTTAACAAGCATAATGTGAATAGATAGCACCAGCTACTGGCAAAAAAAGAGGAAAATAATGTTATAACCATATTCCCTCTGTCAGTGCTATCTTGAAACTCCCCCTGTATTTTCACTGGTGGCAGCACAATAGCTGAGGGCTTTCTTCTTAGGGCACCGTGTTGGACCCTTTAATTTGTGCTATTTTATTCTCACAACTTTGTAAGGTACGTGTTATCCCTATTTTGCAGATAAGAAAATTGAGGCTTACAAAAGTATATAACTTGCCAAAACGTGCACGGTTACTATGGAAAAGCAAGGAATTCAAGTCAAAGAGTATAACTTCTGAACCTGCTCTCAGAGACCAAATTGATTAGCCAGAAGTAAAAAACTCACCTTCAAAACTGTCCAGGTTAACAATTTCACATAGTTAGAAATATCTAATTTTGAAAACCATATAAAAATGGTTAAGTTTTTTCTGAAAATAAATATTTACAAAACAAGGATCTAATCATTCAAGATAACACCACCACAGTGGGAAAGAGAGAAAAATTTCTAGGATAAAAGAAACGAGAGATATAACAAGCAAATAGAACACATGGTCCTTGATTGGGTCCTGGTTAGAACAAAATAAGCATACATTTTTGGTAGAAATTTAAATTTAAAAAGTACCCAAATTAAATTTCTACCAAATTTAAACCTCTATGGAAAATAGTTTGAAGGTTTCTCAAAAAACTAAAAATGAAGTTACCATTTGATCTCAAGTTCCCACTACTGACTACACACCCAAAGGAAAAATCATTACATCAAAAAGTCACTCAGGTGGCACCTGTGGCTCAAAGGAGTAGGGCGCCAGCCCTATATACGAGAAGTGGTGGGTTCAAACCCAGTCCCAGCCAAAAACTGCAAAAAAAAAAAAAAAAAGTCACTCATGTGTTTATCACAGCACTATTCGCAGTAGCAAAGATACAGGGTCCACTGAAGCGTCCCCTGGCAGATGCTGGATACAGGAATGAAGAAATGTGGTGTGTGTGAGCAGTGCAATGCGATTTGGCCATGGAAGAATGAAATCATGGCTTTTGCAGCAAAATGAATGGGTGTGGAGAGAAACCATCTTTTCTGTGTACATGGTTTCATTAGAACCGTTTTCAAATCACCTTAAGTTATTGTCTGCTTAGTGGTGATTTATAATAGTGTGGAGAAATGTGATAGTACTTCCATAAATGTCTAATTATTCCCAGTTGTGGTTCACATCTGGAGATAATAGGTTCAGTTTGCCTGAAATAGTGGAAAAGTGTAAGACTAATGGGCCTACGCCAGTGCCTCTCAGGTTTTATTTTTCAGTGAGTAATGAATAGCATGTATTCTTTCTTACAATGTTGAAGCCACTAGACGTTTTAGGAACTTATAATTATATATGTCAGTTACACAACAATTTGGAAGTAACATGTGGAAATGACTGACACATGGACGGGGCCGGGGCTGTAACATGGGACATGGCTCCATAACCTCACAGTATCTGCCCATGGAGTTTTGCTCCTCTGGAACAGAAAAGCCACAGCTAATTTTTTGTTACTCATTACACTCCTACCTTCACACCAAAGTGAAGTAAAAAAAAAAAAAAGTTTCTTATCTGATTCAGCCACAATTAGAATGTGGTTGGTTCTTTGAAATGTCCATTAAAGCAGAATTCACAGGAGAAGGTTTTGCCAACCCACTTTCACCCAGCACTACTGGCTTTTACAGATTATCTTATGCTTTCTAATTCCTTTGTGAGACATAATTAAAATGTGGAGACATCAGTTATTGCAATCAGCTATTGATCAAGATAGCTTTTACTGTATTACCAATATTATTTCAGGATTTATTGTTTTTCAAATGTGTCTTTTGGCATTACCGAAGGTAAGAACTGACTTCCATTAGGTTTTGAGAAGATCTTTGCAGGATGCGAGAGTCTATGGAATCCACTTCCAGTTTTAGAGAAATAGTCTGGAGTTGAGAGCAAGAGAATGTGGCAGTGGTGCCCATAGAAGTTTGGCCTGGAAAACTAATAGAAAGCGGTGTCACAGCTTTGACTAGTTTTGGCAGGAACTATTCATAATCTAATTTACAATGTATATGCAAGAAAAGAAAAGAAATAATCTTCATCTTTAGTTTTTGATTTCCTGCTATTAATGTCTATATCAGTGGTTCTCAATCTGTGGGTTGCGACCCCTTTGGGGCTCAAACAACCCTTTCACAGGGGTTGCCTAATATCAGATATTTACATTATGATTCATAACAGTAACAAAATTAGTTAGGAAGTAGCAATGAAAATAATTTTATGGTTGGGGGTCACCAAAACATGAGGAACTGTATTAAAGGGTCAGGCATTAGGAAGGTTGAGAACCACTGATCTATATGATCGGTTCCAATCTTAAATGTACCTAAATCCTTTTCATTTCAAAGTACTTTAATATACGTCATAATTATCAATGATCTAGAAAAATTACCAGAGATAAGTTCACCCTTCTGATACTTTGTGGGGACATTCCCTTTGTTTAATGTTACAGAGCCATTGAACTAACAATGGATAAAGGTGACATTGAAGTCTTCTTAATGCTTGTTCTAAGTATGTTGATTAGGAAAAGGTTAGATAAATAGTATGTGCTTTGCAGTAAAGTGACACATTGGTATTTTCCACTTCTCTCCCTTAAGTTAGCTTGTCAATCTCTCTTTTTTTTTTTTTGGGTCATGGCTATACCTTTGTATCAGCTATGTGCTCTGGCTTCAGATTTCTAAGACTGACCCTTTTCAGCTTAGAGATCTTTTCTTCTTTTCTGTTATTGATTTTAAGATTTTACTTTCTGGCTTGGGTTCAGCAAAGCCTAATATAATCTACAAATCTTAAAGGGTAAGCAGAGAGTTCTGTGTCTTTTCCCTGAGAAAGGCTTTTCCTTGCTGAGAGAAATTATGATACTTGTTAGGATTATGATCGTTACTTTGTGGCTGCCTCTGAAGTTTTAGGTCTGCCTCAAAGAAGGAGCTTTGTATGGGAATGGGAGAGAAAGACCAGGGAGAATGATGCAGACTTGAAGGTGGGGAGAGCAACACGTGGCCCATAGGAGATAGC
>NW_003852586.1:1397211-1402114 GCF_000181295.1 Otolemur garnettii
GGTTGAGTTGCACAGTGGATTAAGAGCATTTGTATTCATGCCCTAATCATTTTAATGCAGAAATGTTATAAACAGAATAGTAGTTAAGGAGGAAATTAGCTCTCTGATATTCTCAAATTTTGTCAATCTTTGTAAAGGGTAGAGGCTTACTTTCTGAGCATGTTCTGGGTTCCCTTCTCTGCACAGGTTTGGTCAATCGCCCTATTTGTAGTCAATAGTCCCTTGTCGAAGCCCATCTTCCATCCTGCCCGGCTCCTAAACAGTCGGAGCCACCAACACTGCTCTCTGACAGGCGGAAGCCCTGCTCTGGTTCCCAGGAGGTCAGCTCCCTCCTTGTCCTTCCCAGGGGCCATTCCCTCCTTGCCCTCCTGCGTGGCTGCCTTCTAGTTCTGCTGGGGTTTGGACCACCTGTGCAGAGCTGCACCCCATCGCTGCCCTGCTCTGCATGGTGGGTGCCCTTCCCAGCCTGCCTGGACCGGGACCCTCCCACCTGACTGTGCCTGTCGCCCACTGGGCCTCCACTCACTGTGCCGGACCTGTCTAGACCGGGACCACCTCCCTCGGTGCGGGCTCTGCGCCTGGAGTGGGAAGGCTGCATCCCACGGAGAGGCCCTTAGTGGCTCAGACCCAGCCACCCTCCTGGCGAGGCCCCTCCATGGGGTCCCCTTGTGCGGTTTGGGGGGCACGTTCTATTGGAGGTCACCGTACCTCTGCCCAGGGAGTGCTGTCTGGTTCCAAATCATGTGAGATAATCCCAGCCTGTTCTCATTGGAACTCTACTGAAGTTGCACAAATTTTACACGTTTACTGCAGTTTTAATGATTTTATATTTTACAATTTGCAAACATGGTCACCCCTCTGTTTTGAGGTGCGATGTTATGTATTTATGGGTCTGCTCAAAACTGCCTGGATTTGATGCTTTTCAGAGGGGCAAACCTTATAGTTTTTAATTCTCAGTTTTTATAGAGTAAGTTTTGCTAGAAAATCAATCATTGACTAATCACATTGAACACTGCAAAGATGCACACGACTTGCTCTGATGTTTCTTCCCGTTTCTTTATTTGAGCTTTTGCGTCATGTCACCTGCCCAGTGGTGCCTATTTCTGCTTTTATTCACCGATCAGGCTTGCCAGCAACTCATCTGTTTCTTTGGTAACTTAAAATAATTACTTTTGGCTTTATTTATTTCTACTCTTTAAACATATTATACATTCAAATTTTCATTAATTTTCAAGGAGCATTATTTTATTATTTTTCTAATTTATTTAAATGATTAGCTTATTTGCTTCAATTATTTTTAAATAACAATGTTAAAGTCAGTGTTTCTCTATTATAGCTTTGATTTTGGAATCAACTGTTGATCCTCTTCTAACTCTCTGGATAATTTCTAATTATAGTTTTAATTTTTTTCTTCAGTGCAGTGGTTGCTTAAAAGAATGTTTCTTAATTTCCAGTATTTCAGATTTTTTACCTTGACCTCTCTTGCTGTGTTGATTTACTTTGCCCTGGCTTGATGCTTGGCAGAGGCTTTCGGTTTGGGTGGGTAAATTGGAGTCTGGGCTCCATTTATGGGCAAGGGCAGCTGATTATGAGACAAAGAAACTATCAGGAGAAGGTAGTTAAAGAGTCTGTAATAGAAAACGTTGAATCTGGAATTTGGAACAAAATAGGCTTGATGATTATAGTTCTGGGTCAACCCTAGAGAAAAGAGAGTTAAATTTGCTGTGCTAAGGTCTAGAGCTCTGACAGAGTGAAAGTCGATCAGTATCCATCCCAGGCTCAAAGACGGGGACAGCCAGGTGCAGGACTCATGCTTAATCCCACTGCAGGGGGAGGCTGGGAAGAATTGCTGAGGCCAGGTGTGGGAGGCCAGCCTGGGCAACACAGAAAGACCCTGTCTCTAAAATGATAAACAATGTAGCCAGGTGTGGTGGGGCACACCTGTAGTTCTATCTACTTGGGAGACTGAGGCAGGAGTATCACTTAAGCTCAGGTGTTCCAGGCTGCAATGAGCTCACACTGACTGGAGCTCTAGCCTGGGGACAGAATAACACTCCTGTTTCTGGGAAGAAAAAAAGACTGGAGCAAGGAGGGAAAGGAGAGGTTATCATCCGAGGAAGGCACATTTCCAGAAAACTAAATTCCTGACACCCTTGGGAATGGCTCTTGCAGCTTGTGACCCATGGTGACTGGATGGTTCATGAGTCAGGCCTGAATGCAGTTCTTCAGGTAGTGTTTTTCCATCTGTGGCCTGTGCACATTAGTGGTAGGTGGTTAGCACAAAAATATTAGATAATGTGTGCATGATATGAGATGCCTTTCATAGTGCATCAAAATGAATCTGAGGAAATGTGAGAGTAGAACATAATTTGAGCATATATGTAGGTACCTAACTAAGCAAACTAAACATTGTAAGTAGAATGTGACCATTTTACATCTCTAGAAGTTTGTATTCAGGTTTATAAATTCAAAACTTTTTGGTTATTTTCTCACCTGGAAAATATGGGGAACATGTTATATACATGTGACTTCATATCCAGGCATATTATCTAGTCAAAGATCGGCTTAGATCGAGGAGTTATAGGCACATAAAGAACGTACTGGAGGTGGATCTGAGTGCCTTATCTTAAGTGTGCCTAAATCTAACTATTGCTCTTAATTTATCATACTCATCTTTTTTTTTGAGAGAGAGTCTCACTTTGTTGCCCTTGGTAGAGTGCCATGGCCTCATAGCTCACAGCAACCTCAGACTCCTGGGCTCAAGTGATTCTCTTGCCTTAGCCTACTGAGTAGCTGGGAATACAGGTGCCCACCATAACACCCAGCTATTTTTAGAGGTAGAGTCTGGCTCTTGCTCAGACTGGTCTCCAACTTGTGAGCTCAGGTGATCCACCCACATTGGCCTCCCTGGGTGCCTGGATTACAGGCGTGAGCCAACTTGCCCAGCCCCATACACCTTTTTAATTGAAAGCAACCAAGGGTTTCTCAGATTTCCTAGAAGGCAATCATTTCAAACTTTTATAAACTAGAGAAAATCAAGATGAGTTATTCTTTGTTGTATATTTCCCATCAGGGGCAGGTATTTCTTCTGTTTGTAATGCTAAGGCACACTCTTTATTAAAGAGGATCTTTATTATGTTTTAAAAATTCTATGGACTTTGAAAGAAATTCTTCAGTACTTGCTGCTGTCATGGGTGCTCTGTGAGAGATACACAATTATCATCCCCAGAAACAAATTTATGAATTTATCTTTTTGATAAATGTTCTACTTGATAATTCTTTAAGCAAATACCATGAAAAGAATTTTAAAAAAAAAAAGGTGATTTTTTTTTCTTATTTATTGTAATTTAAAAGATTGCATGTAGTAGACATTTTTAGGACTCAATATGATTCAATTAAAAATAATCAGCTTCCATAAAACTTAGGAACACATTTGTAAAAACTATTATATTCAATATTTAATTTTCCCTCTATGTAATTCATTTAAGTATTATACTATCACCCTGTGAAATTTCTAATGAATTTGTGCCCAGGGCACCTCAATGCTATAAATTATTCTTTAAAAATTATCTTTGCAGAGGCCAGGGATTGTTGGAAATAAAATCACAATGTCACTAAAACCTATCTTCAACTTTATCACATTAGCTTGCACTTTCATTTAATTTTTGTGGCTTTCAGCTTACCCTTTCTAGACATTTTGTTAATGTAAATTGCATCACGGACATGAATGTGAGTAAAAGCAGCTGTGTGTCTTGTCTCATGAATGGGCGCTCAGATCACCTGCATTCTGTTTCCTCTAGTCATGTTGATTTTTCAAAAAATGATGTTGGATATTTTTGACTCATTTAAAAATTGCTACTGGGTCTTAAATAGATGAAGACGCTTCTAATTCAAAATCTCTTAGTGGCAACGACCAGTGGTGAGTAATAGCATGTTACCTTTTTTTTCATGAATTATCTTGCCTATAGTTAACTTAGACTACTTTCTAATTGTTAATATTTATCTAAGATTTATATTTATGTGTCTGTATTCCACCAAATCTGGAGTATATTTTTTGGGTGACATGGAGCATTAGGGAAGGTGAGGAAGTGGTGTGGACAGGGATTCCTGTGGTAGAAATTTGGTTTCAGTCTATCTCAGTCTTGAAGCTGTAATTTATTCACCAAAGGAAACACATTTTGGTATGATTTCTTTCAATCTTTCTTTTGGATGTAGATTTTAGAAAATTGTCATCATATCTACTGTTTAAATCTAAGTTTTCATAATTTTACAGGTAACATAAATGCTACTTCTAGAGTGTGTACTGAGAGGAAACTCACCTATGCTATTTAAAGTTTCTTTTTGTACTAAGAATAGAAATGAAAATACTTTTAGCTAGAATAAAATTTAGCACATTTGTAAGAAAATGTAGTAGGTGTAAGATTTTAGCCTCAGATTATGTTTGGTTCAGCAGCCCCACCATATAATCTAGGCTCTAGAAGAACATTTATGGCCAATCCCAATCTTCTATAGAGGTGTCTGATGTGGGTGTAGCTGTGTCACTCTCAGTGGTGGCATCACTCCAATCGAAGGTTTCAGAAAATGTGCTGTCAGTAAGTGTTGAAGTGTCATCAGTTGTGAAGACAGTATCGGTGGAGTCAGAAGGGGGACCTGTGGTGTAGAGAGAGGTGGGGCCATCTGTTGAAGAGGAGGCAGGTGTGGGGGTGGGTGCTGCAGTTGTGGGGGTGTCAGAGGCCCTCTCTTTGGAAACAGGTGTGCTGAGTGCACCAGAAGTGACATAGAGTGCAGCTGTGGTTGTGGCAGGTGTGGTGGTGACAGGCGTGGTGGTGGCAGGTGTGGAGGCAGGTGTGGTGGTAGCAGGTGTGGTGGTGGCAGGTGTGGTGACAGGTGTGGTGGTGGCAGG
>NW_003852586.1:1402235-1402691 GCF_000181295.1 Otolemur garnettii
TGGTGGTGGTGGCAGGCGTGGTGGCGATAGATGTGGTGGTGGTGGCAAGCGTGGTGGTGACAGGCGTGGTGGTGGCGGGAGTGGTGGCAGGTGTGGTGGTGGCAGGTGTGGTGGCGACAGGCGTGGTGATGGCAGGCGTGGTGGCAGGTGTGGTGGTGGCAGGCCTGGTGGTGGCAGGTGTGGTGGCAACAGATGTGGTGGTGGTGGCAGGTGTGGTGGTGACAGGTGTGGTGATGGCAGGCGTGGCGACAGGTGTGGTGGTGGCAGGTGTGGTGGCGATAGGCGTGGTGGTGGTGGCAGGCATGGTGGTGGTAGATGTGTTGGGACTGGCTGCTGTTGCTGTGGCAGTATTGGTAGCTTCATCTGAAGCATCAGTGGTAGTGTCAGTAACTTCATCTGAAGCATCGGTGGTAGTGTCAGTAACTTCATCTGAAGCATCGGTGGTAGTGTCAGTAA
>NW_003852586.1:1402711-1407759 GCF_000181295.1 Otolemur garnettii
GTGGTAGTGTCAGTAACTTCATCTGAAGCATCGGTGGTAGTGTCAGTAACTTCATCTGAAGCATCGGTGGTAGTGTCAGTAATTTCATCTGAAGCATCTGTTGATACCTGGGGAGATTCCTCAGTAGTGGGGGGAGAGGCAGAAAGACTAGCTGTGGGGGTGGCCACCTCAGCTATGGTGGTGGTGGGTATGGAGGAGGCTGTGGGGACAGTGGAAAAGACAGGTATGGTGGTGTTAGCCTGGGTGGTGGAGGAGATGGCAGAGATTGTCCTGGTGGCAAATGATGTGCTGGTGACAGTGGATGTTACAATCCCAGCTTTAGTAGATGAGGCAGTTGTGGGGGTGACAGAGGCCAGTGTGGTAGTGATAGAGGCAGGTGTGGGGATGGCAGAGGTTGAAGTAACAGAGGCAGGTGTGGTGGTGGCAGAGGCAGATGTGGGGGTGGCAGAGGCAGGTGTGGAGGTGACAGAGGCCAGTGTGGTAGTGATAGAGGCAGGTGTGGGGATGGCAGAGGTTGAAGTAACAGAGGCAGATGTGGGGGTGGCAGAGGCAGGTGTGGAGGTGACAGAGGTCGATATGGCAGAGACAGGTGTGGAAACAGCTGTGGAGGTGCCACCTGTGGCCCTGGCAGGGGTGTCAGTGGCCACAGAGGTGGTTCTTGTGGATGCTGCAGGTCTGGTTGAAGAAACAGATACATTAGTGGCCTCAGTGACTGCTGTGGTAGGAGGAGATGTGGCTGTGGCTGTGGCTGTGGGTGAGCCAGAGGCACCATCACTGGTGGGTCTGGGCTCTGAAGTGGTGACAGAGCCAGCTGTGCTGGTGTCCAGGTCATAGTCATCAGTAGTGTCATCCAGTGTGCTAGAGTCCAAGGTCGTGAGGTCATCTTTGGGGACCCATTCCCCCAATGTGGTGTCAGTGGGAGCAGTTATGCCATCTGCGGTAGTGGAATAAGGGGCAGAGGACTCAGATGTCACGCTGGAGACAGGACTGGAGGTTCTCTGAAGGGCAGTCACAGTGGCTGCTGGTGAGCTGGCAAGAGTTGCTGTGGAGACCTGAGCTGTGGTGGTGGCAGTTCGAGTGGCACTGGAAGGCGTGGATGTGCTTGGGGCCACAGGTGTGGTGCCAAGTGGGCCTGTGGTAGCAGGAACAGAGGTGTTTGTGGGAAGAGAAAGAACAGTTGAAGTAGCATGCTGAGTGGCAGAGGGGACATCTGTGGAGGCGGGGGGCTCTGTGGTGGCAGGGAAAGCGAAGTCCGTAGTGGTCGAATCATAATAAAATGTGTAGTCTTCAGTGGCCAGGGTTGTGGCCGCAGTGTCTGAAGATGGAAGGGCTGTGCTCACGACGGGAGTAAGGGTGGCTGTGGGTGCAGTGGTGGTCACCACAGGCTGAGAAGCCACTGCTTTTGTACTTGTGGTCAATTTGGTTGTGAAGGGAGCAGCTTCAGTGGTTGTGGAAGGTTCAGTAGATGCAGCCACAGTGGTGGTTGGATTATGGTGTGTTGGAGGCTTCCAAGGAGGTAGGGGAGGCCGCACTCCTGGACGATGGTGCTGACAGCCAGGTTTCGGCTTCAGCGATGGCTTTTGTGCAGGTCTGTGTGAACCGGGTGGTGGTGGTTTTTTCCCAGGCTTCCTTATGTGGTGGTGTTGTGAGCCAGGGTGCTGAATTGGTCTGTGTGGACAGGGATGAAGCCGGTCAGCAGGGTGTTTGTGTCCAGCAGGACAGCTGAGTGAAGGCCTCTTGGGTCCAGGCTTTCGTTGGACCCCCAAATGTAAAGGACGATGATGCTGAGGGAGTCTTTGCAGATGAGGACGCCTTACTTTGTCACTTTTCTTTGGTGTTCTTGCTTTGGCCTTAGGTTTTCTTTGGATAGGTTTTCCTACTGGTTTATTCAGATGAGGTTTTGTGGGACCTGTCTGGTGATGTTTGGGGATATTTGGACCAGGCCTTGCTTGACTGCTTTGCTGCTTTATTGCTGGAGTCTTAGGAAGTTTTGCTGGGCCAGGTCTTTTCTTTGCATTTGAAGGCTGTGGCTTAGTTTTATGTTGGCCTTTCCTTGGATCATTTGGAATTGAAGGTAGTTTGGGTGCTTTTGGATTTTGCTGAAATTTGGTGCCAAAGGGAGATTTAGGTTTCTTTGATAAATTTTTAGTGGTTTTGCCTGGCTGATATTTTGTGACTCTAGGTTTTTTAGGAGCTAATGAATCTCTAGGGCCTGGAGGTTGGCGGGGGTTTTGCTGCTGCTCAGGATGCTTCTGAAGAGGCCTTGATTGGCCAGGTGGGTGGCGTCTCTTCACAGTTCTCAATTTATCAGGTTGCTTGGGTACCTTTTTGGTTTTGTTTGGCCTGTTTGCAGGGCGTATTGAATTTGCAGATTTTTTAGTAGGATTTAGACCATGTTTTCTTTGACTAATTTGTTTTTGTGAAGGAATCTTTGTTTGGACCACTTGCTGTTTTTTGGTTGCATTATTGTGAGCTTTTGATAGGATGTATGCTTTTTGTGGATCCGCTGCTTGTGGCTTAGTTTGGGGCCGACCATTCCTTTTACCAATTAAAACTGCAGGTGGATTAGATCTTTTGGGAGTTTGTTGAACTTTGGTTCTTAGAATCTTTTTCCCAGTTTTTCCTTGCTGAAATTTAGTTTTGTTAGTTGAATTCCTGTGATTTGGGAGATGGTTGATGCCTTGGGTGCGATGTTTGGGGGCAGGTTTGGGTTGGCGAGCTCGGTGATTTCCAGGCTTTTTGGGCACAGATTGATGCCGCTTTGCCTGTTTACTTCTGTTGTTTCTGTTTGCTCTGGTCTTGGGTTTTGAGATTGCAGATTGCTTTATTTCAGAAATATTGGAGTGATGTTTTCTCTGGTCGGTTTGCTTTTGTACTAGAGACTTTGTTTGGCTTGATTGTTGCTTAATGGTCGTATTTTTATGAAGTTTGGCTCCATCAGCTATTTTTGGTAGTTTAACTTGGCGTTGCCCATTTGTTTTGCCAGATGAAGGTGGCTTGGGCGGTTTTGGGTTCTGCTGAACATTGGAAGTAGAGGGAGATGAGAATTTCCTTGGTAATTTTTTAGCAGTTTTACGTTGGTGAAATTTGGCTGTTTTAGGTTGCTTGTAAGCCATTGAATTCTTGGGGCTTTGGATTTGTTGACTTCTCTTTGGTGCAGGAGATTTTTGTTGAGGATCTGGTTGGCCAGATGGGTGACGTCCACGCTTGGCCATCACTAACCTTTTTTGTTCATTTTCTTTTGTTTTTGGTTTAGATTGTCTAGTCTTTTTTATTTCAGTGATGTTGGAAAGGTGTTTTCTCTGGTCATTTGGCTTTCTTATAATTTTTTTTGCTAGACGTGGTTGCTGTTTGATAATTGTATTCTTCTTAAGTTTCAACTGGCTGGATGTTTTCTGCTGGCCCAGTATCTGTGGCTTTGCTTGTTGGAGACCATTGCTCTTTGCATTTGATGATGAAGATGTTTTGGTTTGCCCGGCCTTCTGTTGAATAATAGTACTTGTAGGAAAGGTAGATTTGTGTGGTGATTTTTTAGGTAGTCCAACTCTCTGGGTTTTGAAAATGCTAGGTTCTTGGTGAGCTGTTGCTTTTGTATTACTCTGGGGTTGGTAGTTTCTTTTTTCTGTAAGAGAGATCTGATTAGGTCTTGATTGGCCAAAGTGAAGATCATTAGGCCTAGAAATTTTAGGTCTCAGTTTACTTGTTTGTTGGTTTTTCTCTTTAGTTTTGTTTTGTCCTCTAGATTTTGATAACGGGCTTTGTTTTGTTTGAGAATTATTAATGTTGTATTGTTTCTGGTTAGCTTGTTTTTGCACAGGAGTTTTTATTTGTCTGCTGGCTTGTTCCTTTATGCTTTTAGGGTTTTGAAATTTTGATTTAGTAGATGTCTTTTGTGTATCTGGTATTTGTTTTTTATCTTCATTTAGGTAATTTCTCTTTATAACGTGCTGACTTTTTGTCCACTTATTTTGTTCAGATGTTTTTGACTGAGATTTTGATTGCCTAGATATTTTTGACTTACTTAAGTTTGGGTTAGTTTTGGGTTTAATATTTTTTTGAGATGAAGGGTATTTAGATTGACTTAATTGTGGATGAACATAGTTACCTGTGAGCGGTTTACTGCTTCCAATTGTCTTCTGAGCAGGCTTGACTGCTTCAGTTTTGGTAGTGCGAGGTCTTGGTTTAACTGGTAAATTCTGATAATTTTGAGGTTGTCGGCTACTTTGTTGTAGGGCAGAGCTTTGCCTAGGTTTTATGTTTGCATATGTCCTTAGGCCAGGGGGGTTTAAATGGGCTTGAGGGCCTTTTAATCTTTGTTGGGAAGATGGGTTTGGCCGAACAGGACTCTGGCTCCATCTCCCAAAGGAAGCTCGTGCTGACGGAGGCACCTGCAGTCTGCTTTTCAGCCTGTTTTGTCTCTCCTGGGTTCTACTGGTCTAGAGGAGAAGGAAAAGCAATTAGCACAAATAACCTCACATTGAACATTGCAACCTTGAGTGAGCTGTCTTGTGTACTGGTAAAACTGTGCGGGTAAAATTCTTTTTTTTTTTTTAGTTAGTAGTAGTAACTAACTACTGCATTAGGAATAAAATTTTTGTTCAGGAGGGTTCCCTAAATAGCACAAGGTAGAGACCAGCACAGTCATAGAGTCTACACAGGGGTCCTCAAACTTTTTAAACAGGGGGCCGGTTCACTGTCCCTCAGACCATTGGAGGGCTGGACTGTGGGCCCCGGGATGAGTCAGCTGCTAAGCAGGATAGGCAGCGGTGGCAAAAACACCCGGTGGGCCGGATAAATGTCCTAGGCGGGCTACATGTGGCCCATGGGTCATAGTTTGAGGATGCCTGTCTACCACATTCTCTACCCCATGGATGCTGAGAACGAGAAGGTGAGGCACTTGCTTCTCTCCTAGACTATAAGACCTCAACTCCCTACACTTCCTCTGGAGCTGCAACCTCGACCTGCTGGGCCCAAGCAACCCTTCTGCCTCCATCTCCCAAGCAGCTGGGACTACAGATGCGTGCCACCAAACCTGGCTAATTTTTCTG
>NW_003852586.1:1407893-1416399 GCF_000181295.1 Otolemur garnettii
CAAAGTTTGACTAATTTACCATCTTTACCACTCTGTTTGCCCAGTACCATCATCAGGCATAGGATTTCAGGTTGACATTTTTCTCTTAGCACATTGGTGTAATCTTGTCATCTTGCTGCGCTTACTGCTATTAATAAAAACAACAAATAGAAAGTCTGTTTTCATTATTAAGATGTCTTTATGATTTTGGAGCTGTCTCTGTTATTTTCTCTGTTTTGGTACTGTGCAAGTTCACTGTAATGTGTAGAGTTGATTTCATTTTACTCAAGATTAGGCTTCTTAAATCTAAGAAGTTGGTATCTTTCAGCAGTTCTAAAAACATTCTCAGCTGTTGTCCTTTCAAATAATACTTCTATTTACTTTTTCTCCTTCTAGGATTCCAAGAAGGCATGTCAGCCTGCTCCCTGCCACTCTGTCTGTCCTGACTTTACATGATTTATCTTGGCTCCTTGCTCCCTGTGCCACATCCTGGGTAACTTCTACACATACGTCTCCCATCCTCTCTTGAGTTGCATCTACTCTGTGGGTAAATGCATTTCCTTAATTTTGTAGTTTATTTTTCATTTTTAGAAGATATATCTGCATTGTTTAAATTTTACCTTGCTGCTTTCATGATACTTCCCATTGGGACATGTTTTCAAGATTAGTTAATTTTTTACCTCCTCATTCCATTACCTGGAGTCCTCTGAGCACCCATTACAGTTCCTTGTTCTGCTGATTCTCACTGATAGCGCCTTCCTTTCATATAGAGTCATTTGTTTTTTACCCTGAGTTTCTCATTCTTTGAGGTATGGAGTGAAGCTGAGTCCTCCAGGAGGAAAATGTGCACTTGATTCTGCTAGGTTCTCCAGACACTGCCGTCTAAGACTGTTCTAAGTTTAACTCTCACCTTGAAGTTCCTTGGACTGAGGCTATAAAACCAACCAGAGTGATGACTTGTTTTCCAAATTCTGAGTATTAATATCTCCCTCTTCTCTCAGTACCAAGTTTCCAATTAGTTGGTTTTTATTGCTGTCTTTTTTTTCCTTTGTTTTTTTTTTAATACTGAGAAAGGTTTTTATTCTCAATCACATACTCAATTATACTAGTTTTCACAGATGGTAAAAATTCAATTTAAGATACTAACACCAGACTAAATACTAAGAGAAAAAAAGCACCATATAAAAATCAAAGAATCTATATAATATAGAAGTTTCAATTCAGAGAACACCCTAGGAAACACAATGTGTCATGTAAACATAATGAAGTACCTTATATTATTTATAAAATTATAGAGTAACATAATAAAGCAAGAATATAGAAGACATGAACATTATTTTCTTGCTGTCTTATCTTATACTAGTTCTATTGTAACAGAATTCCTCCATCCTCCCTCTCAGCTTAATAACTTGCTCCCACCTTTTCTGAGAGAACTGGAGCAAAAGAAGAGACCCCCACTCCCACTACATCTGTCCACCCTGTCTCCCCACTGGTGACCGTGGGGGCACACGGAAAGCTCCATCCAGAGCTGATCTGCTCACCTGTGCTCTACGTGCTACCCCTTCCCCTTCAAGAACATCTCACCAAGAATTCTTCTGTGTCAATATTTTTCTTTTCCTTGAATGTCTCTGTCAGCGTAAAAACATACTTATTGACCCACTTTTCTTAGCAGCTACAACTCATTTCCTTGCTTGTCTTTGCAGAAAAACAACTGGAAAATTATTTATTCTCACTCTAAATCCTCTTCTTCCATTCTTTCTGAAGCTTCTCCAGGTCAGGATTTTGTCCCCACTGTTTCACAGAACCCATTCCTGGTCCAGATAGCCCATGACCTCCATCTGGCCTACCCCTGGCCCTCATCGTACTTGACCTGCATCAGCATTTGACACAGTTGATCTCTCTCTCTTCTCTTGGGAACTTACTGGCTTCCTGGATGCAGCCACTCTCCCAGGTCTCCTCGTGCCTCCCAACTACTCCTTAGTCTCCTTGGCTGGCTCTTCCCTTCTCCCTAATGTGTTCATTTTGGAGAGCCCTGTGGTTCATTCCTGGTGGTCTCTTCTCCATCCATAATGACTTCTTTGGTGCTGTCACTCACTTTTATGCCACCCAAATTTATAATTTCCTCCCAGATCTCTCCCTTGAGCTTAGAGTCTCCCTTGCAGCTGTCTCCATGAAATCTTCATAGTGGTTTCACACTACTCACACCCAAACTGAACTTCTTATCTCTCTCCTTGCCCGGCCAAGTTTCTCACAACCAGCTGTCCTCATTTCAGTTGATGGCAATTTATACCATCTGTTTGCTGAGGAAAAAAACTCTGGAGTCAAACTGGACTTCTTTCTCATACTCCTGCCGGCTCTACTTTGAAATATATCAAGAACTTGTCATCTTGTAATGTAAACCATCATCACTGTTACCGCTATGCTCAACAACCATGGCTTACCAGTTGGTCACTGCAGCAAGCACCCAGCTAGTCCCCCTCTCTAGTCCCCCCCCACAGTCATTCTAAGTCAGGTAACCTGTGTGCTTAAACATGACTCAGATCAGTACAAAACAGGTTATTTTCAGCACAGCCTGCAGTGTGATGTAAAATGCAAACCGAATCTTGTCATGCCTCCCACGGAGTCTTTTTAAGTAGAGTTTTCATTCTGACCTTTAAGGCATGATGTAACCTGGCTGGCTGACCTTCACAAAGTCAGCATGCACTGCCCCCAACCCCCAGTGCCCTGGCACCTGCCGCTCCCTCCACCTGGAACGTTCCTCTTCCAAGGAGTCTCCTGCTTATCTCTCTCCTTGGTTCTTTCCTCCATAATGTCTTACCACAACAGATAAGGGAGGAGATGGCTATGTTAATCAGATGTAAGCTTTCTTTTTCTTTTTTAATTGAATGATAACTATGTACATTGATGCAATTCTGGAGTACAGTGTGGTATTTTCATATACAATTTGAAATATTTTCATCAAACTGGTTAACATAGCCTTCATGTCATTTTCTTAGTTATTGTGTTAAAACATTCATATTTTACTCTTAGAAAGATTCACTTGTACCCTTGTAAGATAAACCACAGAAGTGATCCCTCCAATCACCCTCCCTCCATCCATTCCCCCTCCCCTGTCCCTCCCCCCTCCTGGTAATCTTAGGCTGTTATTAGGTTATAGCTTTCTATGAAAGCTATAAATTAATTTCATAATAGGGCTATGTACATTGGATACTTTTTCTTCCATTCTTGTGATACTTTGCTAAGAAGAACATTTTCTAGCTCCACCCATGTGAACATGAAGGATGTAAAGTCTCCATCTTTCTTTATGGCTGAGTAGTATTTCTATCAAATCAGCACATTGTACCCCATAAATGCATTAATGTATGCATTTATGATTTAATAAAGAATAAAAAAAATAGTCTCCTTTTCAGAGTTCTTCCCTGCCATCCAATAATAAATTTAGCTCATCCCCGGTGCGCTGCCCTCCCTTCCTGGGTGTTCCCTCTTCCCCCAGAGGTGTCTCCTCTGCCCACCCTGGCTCCCAGGGCCCCATATCGGCTGTTGAATGGCCGATTCTCACAGTGATTTGCTCTATCACCAGAAGGGGGAAAAGCAGCCGCCGGCACATGTGAGCGACTCTGGACAGCACGAACGTGCCCAGTGATAGCAGAGGCAGACTCACCTGGAAGCAGGCAGCCAGCGCCAGGAGGCCCAAGGTCAGCGCAAGTGGCTTCATCCTCCCGGCAGGCCCTGAAAGAACAAGGCCACTTAGTGGGCTGCTCGGGTGCGGGAAATGACTGAGAGCAACCATCGGAAAGCTTTTAAGCAGGCGAAACCACAAATGCTGAGACCTAATACAGGGTGGCCATAAAGTCAGTGGGCAACTTAGAAACTTTATGGCCACCCTGTATTTTGGTTTTAACACATTTCACATTTAATACTTTGTGTTCTTAGAAAAGAGGCTGTTTTGTGATTTAAAAATTTAAAATTATTGAGCGTAAAATAGGAAATAGAAATATTGAACCATTTTGAATTTTCAGAATATTCACCATTATTCAGATGTTGCTACAAGCTACATTTCAGCATTGATATAAGCATTTTGTGGATTTTGTGAGTTTTATCTTCAAGTTGCAACCACTCTCCCCTGTGTAGTACTGAGAATTGTTATTATATTTATTTATTTATTTGTTTTTATTTCAGGTAAATGTGAGAGTACACACAACCAGGTCAAAATGGTTGAATTTGTTAGGTAAGGTCCCTCTTGTCATTATGTCCTGTGCTCAAAAGGGAGAATTAGTATTATTAAAGCAGGTTTTTCATTAGATTAGGAATTTGTTTTATGAAGTTGGGGAATAAAAGGGTTAAAAAGTATCTGAGAGGTGATGCTTTGTCACCAGCTACGCAGTGTGTCAGAAAACAGTCTAGAAAACAGCTCTCCTGTCCTGTGCAGAGTCCCGGCTGCTACCCAGCTGACCTGAAGACCCGGCGTGTTTATCTGCCCTGTATGCTCGCTTCTGCAGCAGCCCTGCGAAGTCCCTATCATCGTTTTCATTTTACAGATAGAAAAACTAAGAAAAAGTTTAAGAAATATTCAAGCTCACAGAGCCCCTGACAAAGCTAAAATTTGAAAACACGAGTCTCTGACTTCAAAGGACTTGTTTTTACCTGCTGTGCTATCACGCTCAATCTAAAAATAATGCATTTTTCCTCAAAAAATTCCACAAGAAAGTGAAGATTGTTTTGGAACATCTTTTCTCTACTATTCTCTTATTTTTATAAGTTCTATGCCTTATCTGGGAAACTAAACTGCAGAATCAGAATAGTAAAACAAAATTACAAAGTTAATTTTTTTAAAATTCATTTTTAAAAATATATTTCAACTTTTATTTCTTTTAGAATATTAATGTTAAGCTTTGTAAAATACATTACAAAAGTGTTAAAATGAATTAGAGTTCAAACTGTACAGGAAAAATCACTGTTTTACTACCCAGAAATAACCATTAAGTTAACATAAGGTATAATTATAATGTGAGATTTCTTTTTTGTGTATTGAACTGAAGCAGGCTAGGTAGATAATAGTTTTAAAAAATGAGATAATATGATAAATTCTGTTTAACAATGAAACGCATTGTAAAAATTAACTCTTAAGCTTACTACAAAAACTTGGCTATAGGGTGGTGCCTGTGGCTCAGTGAGTAGAGTGGAGACCCCATGTACTGAGGGTGCTGGGTTCGAACCCAGCCCTGGCCAAACTGCAACAACAACAACAAAAACCTTGGCTAAAATAGTTAGATTTCTAAGTAAGAATAATATGAACCATAGTACTTGGCCATCAATTTATGTCTGTGGTCTGGTGAGTGAATGTTATTTGACATCAAAAGTTAGGAAGAGAAGTGTGGACAAGGCCTGTTAGACGGACCGGGCTCTTCTAGATGGGCCCTAATGAAAATTTATCTTTGTCATAATCCCAACACATATTTTGCAAATATATAAAAACAGTGTTACTGACTACACTTTCATTAAAGCATATCAGAGGTTTATCCAGAGTATGTGAAAACTTTTCACTATCTTAAAAAACCCAAAGATAAAGAGCTGTCTTGAATTTCTTTTTACACCTCTCTCTGTTGAACATTGCTAGTGCCTACCTTTGCAGCGGGTTTTTTCTTGACGTGGTCAAACTGCTGGGTCAAGAGGTTCCTGTCAGCTGTGGCATTTGCACATTGTCATCACCCAGGAGCAAGTGAAGCCCAAGGACGGGGGAGCAGAACTGCTGAGACAGGGTGGTGTTTATAACCTGTCCTTTTTCCTATTCTTCAGAGATAGGAAGTGACATGTTGGAGGAGATTGTCACGTCTGGATTGAAGGCTGTGCTCAAACACAAGAATAGCTGGTTGTGTTCCCTGTTCCTTCCCGAGGAACAGTTGTGTCACGATCCACCCCGCCAGGTTTTCCACGTGCATAAGTGGAGGCTTTAGTGACCTTTGGTCACTGGGGATCCAGCTACTGAAGTTTCCAGGATTCTTAGGAAAGCTTCAGGGTTTTAATAAAAAGCCTCTTATAGTCATGGCCACTCCATCCCTGTTATAGTGGGAAAATTGGAAAAGTCCAATACAGAAGATTGAAAGCGTGATTGTGGTATTATGAAATATTAGTGGTAGAGGGAACCTATTTCATGTTTGTTCTATAAATTCCATTGACTTGTTTTGTTTTCCCCCTTGACACCTACCTCAGTACGTGCCTTTCAGCAGAGCAATACCCATGTGCATGACCTGCCCACCTGGTTAGGGACTAGGTTGACATCTGTTTCTTTGTTTTGGCCACAATTTCCAGGACAGAATATTGTGCAAAGAAGGCACTTAGCGTGTGCTTGTTGAATCTGATTTTATTGTCTCTTATAGAAGGTACGACTTGTTTATAAACGGAGAGTATAACTTCCGGCTGTGCTGAAGTCTCATCCCACCATCCTTTATTTCACAAATATGTCGAGGGATACTTGTAATGTGAGATATACAGTTAAAATAGAAGCTACTTATAACTTTTACTTATATGATTCACTTCACTCTTGGAGAATTTTCGTCTCTCACGTAATGTAGGGAAAGTTATCTACCAAACTGAGGCTTCTCAAACTGTATCAGCTTATGGAGTCACCCTCGATGAGATTACCAACCGGGTAGCTTTTCTTCCCTCTCTCTGCTCTGAGCTTTGATTATGGGTCACTGCCTCGCCAGTTAGTCTGCCGTCCACTTTGTTGTGTCTGTCCCGCCAGCACTCTTTTCTTGCACCTGGATGTCAATGGTTTATGATCTGAGGGTCTTAATATCACCTTTTCAAACAGTGAAGGATCTAGTGAAATATCTCCCTTCTATTTTCATTAGAGAGTCAGTGCCTAAAAGTGGGGTCATAACTTTAATTTGGGTAGTCCTTGTGGTCTGGAATCTGTGAACTTTGGTGATTTGCTTATGAAAACTTGTTAGTTTACAGTATAGCTTTCCTTTATTTTAATTGTCCATTACATTTGTTAATCCAAAGTTAATCAACAAACTAAAATGAAAATAGAATGGATAAAAGGCCTTTAATGTAATTGTCTGTTACACGAGTAGTAAACTCTTGTATGCCAGGGTGACACTGAGCATTCATCTTTGTCAACAGAGTAGCACGAGGAGCAGAGATGCACAAAGGTGGAATTGTAGTGTCTGTTTATCCACAGTGTGAGCTCAGAAGAAGGTTAGACAAGCAACTTGTACTTTGCAGTAAACGGCTCATTTGGGATTTTCAGTCTTTCCAGTTGGGTCTGCTTCTCTTATACTATTTATAAAGCTTCCATGCATATTTATAAAAAATGTGAATTTTCTGTTTGGGGTAACTGTTAGTGTTAAATGTAAACTAATGCTTCTCACACCTGCTATATCCTTACTTTTGTTGTTGTTGATCAGTTTTCTGAAAGAACACGGGTTAAATATTCTCATCTGGATTTGGAATCAACAATTTCTTCTTGTATTTATAGTATTTCTCAATTTTTATTTAAATGTAATTTCATTTATATGAAGTTAAATACTTAAAGTTTTGTGAGTTTTACATTTTCTAAATAGAGTGTAATGTTTATCAGTATAAATTTTCCCCTCTTGTTCTGTTTAAATCTTTTCACTTTACATTCTGTTTTCTTTAATCTTGTAATACTACATTGTTTATTATTATTGTTGGGGACTCATTTAGGGTACAAAGATTTTCTAATCAAAATATGCAATTATTTAATGACTCATTCTATATTATTATATCTGTGACATTATTTATTATATTTCAAACTATTAAGGGGGTACAAATGCTTTTGTTCCATGGATACCTTGTATAATACTTAGGTCAGGCTTTTAGTGTGCCAGTTGCCATAATAGTGTCTGTCCTACCTGGTGATGTTCACCTCGTCCCCCTCCAGCCCCTCTTTCTTGGTTCCCATTGTCCTTTACATCTCTTCGTGTCTGGGGGTGCCTGTGCTTTAGCTCCTACTTGTTAGTGAAAGTATGTGGTGTCTGCTTTCCCATCCCTGAGGAACTTCCCTTAGGTTAATGGTCTGCAGTTCCATCCAAGTTGCTGAAAAAGACATTATTTCATTCTCTTTTAGGGCTGAGTAGTACTCCCTGGTATATACCCCACATTTTCTTTATCCACTTATGAATTGATGGGCACTTAGGCTGATTTCATATCTTTGAAATTGTGAAATGTGCCACAATAAATATTTGAGCACAGGTATCTTTTTGATGAAAAGACTTTTTTCCCTTTGGGTAGATCCCTAATATGGGATTGCTGGATTGAATGGGAAGTTTACTTTTATTTCCTGGAGGAATCTCCATACTGTTTTACGCAGAGGTGAAACCAATTTGCAGTCCCACCCACAGCGCATGACTGTTCCTGTCTCTGTGTCCACACTTGACTGGTCGTTTCACGACTTAAATGATGGCCGTTCTGACAGGAGTAAGGTCATATCTCCATGTGGTTTTAGTTTGCATTTATCTGGTGTTTAGAGGTGTTGAACACTTTTTTTCACATTTTTTTT